>NW_012101732.1:1190943-1254093 GCF_000951045.1 Mandrillus leucophaeus
ACATATACACCATGGAATACTATGCAGCCATAAAAAAGGATGAGTTTATGTCCTTTGCAGGGACATGGATGAAGCTGGAAACCATCATTCTCAGCAAACTGTTGCAAGCACAGAAAAGCAAACACCATATGTTCTCACTCATAGGTGGGAACGGAACAATGAGAACACTTCAACAGAGCGGGGAATATCACACACCAGGGCCTGTCATGGGGTAGTGGGATAGGGGAGGGATAGCATTAGGAGAAATACCTAATGTAAATGATGAGTTAATGGGTGCAGCAAACAAACACAGCACATGTATACATATGTAAAAAACCTGCACGTTGTGCAGGTGTACCCTAGAACTTAAAGTATAATTAAAAAAAAAAAAAGCAGAAAAAAATTCCGTTTTATCTAATTCTATGAAGAATGGCATTAGTAGTTTGATAAGAATATAATTTAATCTGTACATTGCTTTGAGAAATATGGACATTTTCGCACTATTAATTTTTCCAATCCATGAGCATGAAATGCTTTTCCGTTTACTTGTGTCATCTCTGATTTCTTTCAGTAGCGTTTCATAATTTTCCTTGTAGAGATCTTTCTTCTACTTAGTTAGCTTTATTCCTAGGTATTTCATTTTCTTTTTTGGCTATAGTAAATGGAATTATGTCACTGATTTGACTCTCATCCTGGACATTATAGATGTGTGCAAATGCTGCTGATGTTTGTACATTGATTTTGTATTCTGAAACCTTACTAAAACTGTTTATCAGTTCTCGTAGCCTTTTGACAGAACCTTTAGTTTTTTCTAGGTGTAGAATCATATAGTCAGTGAAAAAAGATACCTTGATCTCTTCTTTTATATTTGGGTGCCTTTTATTTCTTTCTCTGGCTTGATTGCTTAGGCTAGGACATCCAGTACTATGTTGAATAGGAGTGATGAGTGTGGGCACCCTTGCCTTGTTCCACTTCTCAAAAGGAATTGTTCCAGCCTTTGCTTATTCAGTATGATGTTGGGGATGGGTTTGTCATAGATGGTTATTATTTTTCTGAAGTGTATTCCTTTGATGCCTAGTCCATTTAGGATTTTTTTCATCATGAAGGGATGTTGGATTTTATTGAAAGTTTATTCTGTAATTATTGAGATGATCATATGATTTTTGCTTTTAATTCTGTTTATGTGGTGAATCACATTTATAGATTTGTATATATTAAAACAGCCCTGAATCCCAAAAATAAAGCCTACTTGATTGTGCTGTATTAACTTTTTACTTTGGTTTGGTAGTATTTGGTTGAGAATTTTTACATCTATGTTCATCAGGGATATTGGCCTGAAGTTTTCTTTTTTCATTGTGTCTCTGCTAGACTTTGTTATTAGTCTGATACTGATTTCACAGAATGAGTAAGAGAGAAACTCTACTGCTCAAATTTTGGGAATATTTTCAGGAGGATTGATACCAGTTCTTCATATGTCTGGTAAAATTCAGCTGTGAGTCTATCTGGTTCAGAGTTTTTTTGGTTGGTAAGTTTTTTTTTAATTACCAATTGTCTTTAAATCTTGACATTTGTCTATTTATGCTTTCAATCTCTTTCTTATTTGATCTTGGGATTTTGTGTGTTTCCAGGAAATTAGTCATTTTCTCTAGATTTTCTAATTCGTGTGTGAGAATTGTTCATGGATTCTCTGAAGGTCTTTTGTATTTCTGTGAGACTGGTTGTAAAGTCATCTTTTTTCATTTTTAATTGTACTTATTTGGATCTTTTTGTTCTTTGTTCATCTTGCTAGCAGTCTATCAATCTTGTTTACCTTTTCGAAGAACCAACTTTTGATTTTATTTATCTTTCACATGGATTTTTGCATTTCAGTTTCATTAAGTTCATCCCTAATTTTAGATATTTATTTTCTTCTGCTAGCATTAGGGTTCATTTGTTTTTTTTCTCTAGTTCCTTCAAGTACAAAGTTAGTTTGTTAATTGAGATCTTTCTATCTTCCTGATGAAGACATTTAACACTATAAACATTCTTCTTATCATTGCTTTAGCTACATCTCAGAGATTTTGGTAAGTTCTGTTCCTATTTTCATTAATTTCAAATTACTTTTAAAATGTTTGCCTTAATTTCAATATTCACTTTGCAGTTATTTAGAAGAAAGTTGTTTAATGTTCATGAGTGTGTATAGTTTTTGGAAATTTTCTTGATATTAATTTCTCTTTTTGTTGCACTGTGGTTAACGAGTGCACTTGGTATAATTTCAGTATTTTTGAACTAATTGAGACTTGTTTGATGAGCAAGCATTTGGTTAGAATATGTTCCATGTGCAGATGAGAAGAATGTATATTCTGTGATTGTCGTTAGGTACTCTGTACCTGTTAGACAACACATTCCCTTTCCCTTCCTCTTCTCTGCCCCTGGAAACCACCATTCTACTTTGTTTCTATGAATTTTACCACTCTAGGAACCTCATTTAAGAGGACTCTTATGTCATTTGTCTTTTAGTGACCAGTTTATTCCACTAAGCACATCACCCTTGAGGTTCATCTGTGTTGTAGCATGTGCCAGGACTTCCTGACTTTGTAAAGCTGAATAATACACCATTGCATGAATGCACCACATTTTCTTCATCCCCTTATCTATTGATGGACAGTTGAGTTGCTTCCACCTTTTGGCTGTAATGATTGCTGCTATAAATATGATGTGTAATCACTCATTTTTTTTCACATGGAAATACCAGCTCAGTAATGTGGATTAAACAGCTTCCCTGGTTCCAATAGCTACAAGTGGCAGGATGTGGGCTTTGCATTAGTCTGTTCTCATGCTGCTAAAAAAGACATACCTGAAACTAGGTAATTTATAAAGGAAAGAGGTTTAATGGATTCACAGTTCCACATGTCTGGGGAGGTCTCACAATCATAGCAGAAGGCAGAGAAGAAGCAAGTCACATTTTACATGGCAGCAGGCAAGGAGAAGTGCCAAGCAAATGAAGGAAAAGCCCTTTATGAAAACATCAGATCTCATGAGATCTCACTCACTATCACGAGAACAGCAGTATGGGGGTAACTGCCACCATGATTCAATTACCTCCCACCAGATCCCTCCCACAACATGTGGGGATTATGGGAACAACAATTCAAGATGAGATTTGGGTGAGGGCACAGCCAAACCATATCAGGCTTCCATCCAGTTGCCTTAGTCCAAAGGTTATTCTCTTTTAATTCATTGAATCAATATGACTTTTTTGAACATCTATACAGCCAGGCCCTATGGGAGAGGCTGGGGGTAAGGAAGTGAATAAAACAGACACAATCCTTCAATCCTTGGCCTCTTGATATTTACATTCTACTGAGGGAGACATACAATAGAGCGGCAAACAAAATCACAGATTGTGGTAAGTTCTATGAAGAAAAGATGACATGGCGACAGGGGAGGGTAACTGAGGAGCAGGGGTCTTCTTCGTAAGTCACACCAAGGACACAACCCTTGAACAGAGGAGAACTGAAGGAAAAGAAGGAGCCAGGCATAAAAGAAGTTGGAAGAGCCTTTCAGGCAGAAGAAGCAGCAAGGCACAACCCTGGGATGGGAACAGGTTTGGCTTAACCAAGGAATGCACATGACACTTGTCTACCTGGAGTATACTGAACCAGAATACGATTACAAACTGAAGATAAATAGGCAGACAGGTGTTAAGTCATACAGGGACTGTATTGTGGATTTTATTCTAAGAGCAGCAGGAAGCATTTGAAGGATTTTAAGAAGAAGAGTGCAGTAATCTGACTCACATTTACCAATCTGACTCTATTACACTATTATTAATAATCGTCACTAATATTTATTGTGTGCTTAGTCTATATCAGGCATGGGTTTAAGCTTATATTAACTTACTAATTCATACAACACCTCTAAGAATCTATTATTTTCTTAGACACAGAGAGGTTAAACAATTTTTCCAAAGTCACACAGTTAAAAAGAAATAAAGGTAAGGCCTGAACCTTTGAAATTTGATTTGAATAACTACCCTACCCACTCTGAGAAGACATAAAGTCATTAGTCAGTGAAGTGTTTTGATGCAAAATCTGTTTAGGTTTAGATTTTCTTTTGTTTATTCTCCACAGGCCTACAGCACAGGACCTTCTAGACAATAAAGATTGAATGCCATCACATAGCTGTAAAATTCTTTCCTTTCTTTCTTCCTTCCTTCCTTCCATCCTTCCTTCCTTTCTCTCTCTCTTTCCTTCTTTCCTTCTTTCTCTCTTTCTCTCTTTCTCTCTCTCTTTCTCTTTCTTTCTCTCTTTCTCTCTTTCTTTCTAGAGGGAGTCTTGCTCTCCCGCCCAGGCTGGAGTGCAGTGGCACGAATCTGGCTCACTGTAACCTCTGCCTCCTGGGTTCAAGCCTTTCTCCTGCCTCAGCCTCCCAAGTAGCTGACATTACAGGTGCCTGCCACCATACATGGTTAATTTTGTATTTAGTAGAGATGGGGTTTCACCATGTTGGTCAGGCTGGTCTTGAACTCCTGATCTCAAATGATCTGCCTGCCTTGGCCTTCCAAAGTGCTGGGGTTCCAGGGATGAGCCACCGCACCCCGCCATAAAGATACTTTCTAATTTGCAAAGTTCATTATTGTGTTTAATCTTCTCAACAGCCCTATGAAATAACAGATATAAAGTGACTTTTACAGTTCTAACTGTTGGACCACAGGAGAGAATGCCTCTTCCTCAGACCAGAGTCTTCCCTCCACATGGCAGCAGATCTGCTAAGGTTACACCACTGGTTTTCTTCCCCATGTCTCACTCTTTGTTTTTGTGGAGGTCAGGAGACATTTTATTGGCACGTGTACAAGGAGAAACTCAAGCTTACTTAACTCATGCATTTTATTTATTTATTATTATTTTTTGAGATAGAGTCTCACTCTGTTGCTCAGGCTGGAGTGCAGTGGTGTGATCATGGCTCACTGCAGGCTCGGCCTCCTGGGCTCAAGAGATCCTCTGACCTCAGCCTCCCAAGTAGCTGGGACTACAGGCACACGCCACCATGCCTACCTAATTTTTTTTTGCATATTTTGTAGAAACATAATTTAGCCATGTTGCTGAGGCTGGTCTCGAACTCCTGGGCACAAGCGATTATCCCACTTTGGCCTCCCAAAGTGCATTTTTCTCTCCTCTACTTCTTGGCAACTGGCTGCCAACAGATAGGTGGAGACTTCAGTTGCTTTCAGCCATGCAGAAAACTTGGCAATAGAGGCCAGAAGAAGGCTGCCCAGTCCAGGAGTCTGCTAACTGGGGCAATGGGTCTGAGTTTGAAGCTTAACTATCTCCAGCCTTCCTCCACCATGAGTGGTAAAGGGGATATTTTCACACTCTCATTCTAATCTATATATTTCTTTTCTTATTCCTCAACTGGTTTAGAACTTAGACAGGGAAAAGAGGCATTACATCTGCTGCCCTCCTAACCCAAACACTAGACATATAATGGTGACTTAAGAACTTCCGGGTCAGTTCTATTTTTCAGAGGTCCGAAGACCTACATCAAGTCACATATCCCATCAATGAGTTAAGATTGCAGCGCATACCTGTCCTCTGCGGCCCAGGGACTTAATGAATCAGTGAATGAGCAGACACGTGTGAATCAGTGCCCACCACAGCACATGTCTCAAAGGGTTTCTCAGAGAACGCTCTCCCCTCCATGCTGCGAGGGTTTTCAGCAAGGCAATGGTGCCTCTTACTCATGCCTCCAATAAGGCAGGAACATTTCTTCCAGCTTGTCTAGCCAAGAGCCATACTGACTTCAGGCATCACTAGCCATGTGCCGAATCTGCCATCAATAATTCAGGCAGCTGAGAAGCTGTCTGCTTTTCTGCAAAAACACTGCTTATTCTGCACTCACAGCACCACAGTCATGTTGAAGCAACTGCTTCCTTGTCAGGTGGGAGCAGACAGTAAAAACAAGGAATGACATTTTCTCTCCAGCAAGAAATAAGTAAAAATAAACACTCTCAATGGTAGATGACGTCAGATCACAGAGTAACATTATTCAAAGGTCAGAAGGTGGAGCCAAATGCCAAATGCTGAGAGAAAAGATTGCTTTTCTGATGTGGGTACCTGTGGTCTCCCCTAATGCCTAATTACTACCAACCACTTGATTGCCTATAGAAAAGATCATAGCCTTAGGAAAATCTTTCTTTGGCTTCGTTTCTTGACATTGTATTTTCTTTCTTCTCTTTTGTAACACAAGAAGTGGAAAAAAGTTTTCATTTTCTTATGAAACTAATATTTGGGTACTGGTTAAAATATCTGCTTTTACCATTAATAAGAAGCAGAAGTCTGAACTGTTATCTGATTACATCTTTTAAGTTGTTATTGGAAGAATACAGTGAGATAAAAGATTAGGATTGTGATTACAGTCTACTTATAGAATAATTATGAAAATGTTATAATTAGGAACATGTTAGTTGGCTGGTATTCACTTGTCTTTCTTCAGCATAGATCAAGTGATGCTATTTTCTGCCTTATAATCTGTGATAACTATGGATTTTATAAGATGTACTGAAGTCATTGTTCACAATGTCTTAAACCTTCTCAAATTTGTATTTTGTTGCCGCCACCTTGGATAAAAATCCTAGTAGTCTATCCTTTAATAATCTTCAGAATATGACATATTAGATTTTATTTTTTTCAATGTGACTTCAGGTCACAAACAGTGGCTCATACGTATAATCCCAGCACCTTGGGAGATTGAGACAGATGGATCACTTGAGCCCAGGTGTTTGAGACCAGCCTGGGCAACACAGCAAAAACTTGTCTCACAAAAAATACTAAAATTAGCTGTGTCCTGTGGTGAGTGCTGGTAGTCCCAGCTACTCGGGAGGCCAAAGCAGAAGGATCACTTGACCCCCAGGAGGTTGAGGCTGCAGTGAGCCGTGATGGCACCACTGCACTCTAGCCAGGGGAAAAGAGCAAGCCCCTATAAAAACAAAAACAAAAAACAAAAACTGACTTCAATTGAGCATTCTTGATTCATTTTCTGGAATACTTCCCCCGAGCTCTATCTTCTTCCCTATGTGACATCCTCAAAGCAGGAAATGTATTTGGTTGGTTTTGCTACCCAAAGTAGTGGCTAGTAGGCCTTGGGCCACCAGACGGCAGCCTTCATGTCCATTTCACTGTAAACTTCACCGCACACATATTGACCTCTCTTCCTTTCCTGTTCGCAGGCATCTCTGATAGTGGAGCACCACCTGAACATCAGATCTGCCTAGGGTCCAGAAACAATGGCATTTTCTTCATCTTTTGCTGCCAAAAAACAATCACCAGGTAGCAATGACTTAGCATAATAGCAGTCATGTGTTTTGTTTATGAATCTGGAGTTTACTGAGCCAAGCTAGAAGGTTCTCACATGGAGTCAGTCGTGAAGCTGAAAGCAAGTGGTGTCTGGGCTCGCAGCTGTCTTTATTCACATGCATGGACAGTAACACCTGGGGCTCCTCAGGTCTCTCTCTCTGTGTACATAGGCGTCTTAGGGTGGCTCCCAGAGAGAAACCTGCAGGGGCCACATGACCTCTCCTAACCTGGCCTGGAAAGCCACATGGTATCATTTCTGCCACATTCTTTGAGTCAAGGAAGTCCCAAAGCCTGCCCAGTTTCATGAGGAGAGGACATAGATATCACCTCTTGATAGAATGTGTGTCAATGCATGTGTAGACACAGTTTAAAGCCACCACATATGGTTACCCATTCACTAAATACCTTCTATATCTAGATGCTACGTTAAACCCTGTCTTAATTTTATTTGATCGTTTTAGCAATCCCATTGGAAAGGCTGTTTACCCATTTTGGAGAGAGAAAAGGACTTAAAAAGCAGAGTGCTTACATAGCTTCACAGAGCTAAGACGTGTGTGTCTAGGTTAAAGCCAGGCTCATGACTATGCGATCAGCTGCTTCCCTGCAGCCTCACCATGCCTAGCATATTGTGGGCTCACTCTCCATATATCTGGCCAATGAACGAGTGACAGCATAAATATTGGGTTTCAAATTCTGTGCTCTTAAGCATTCAATATTACTTCAAAAAAGTTAAAATATTACAAACTCCTCTCTTGTGCTCCAGACCATGTTTTTGTATTTCCAACTGCTGACCCAGGTCTTTTATTTATTCATTTCTTCATACAAGTATATCTCCAGCATAGATTTGTCTTAGATTTACAATGGTCCAGACACTTTGCCAGGTGCTAAGGACAAGGACAAGTGGTCCTTGTCATTATGGAGTTTCTATTGAAGAGAGGAGGACAGCATTTAAAAAGATATGATCTTCTGAATTAATGATTTATAGTTGTGATAAATACCACAAAGGGTCATCTTAGGGTTGTGATCCAAATAGAATTTTTCTCTGATATTAATGGCACTGTTCTGCGAGTTTCGTTATTACAAAGGCTAGCTGATGTGTCAGACTAGCTGACAGAATCACCTGTGCTATGTTACCCAAACTCCAGTCAGCAGAGGTTGACCAGGCCCCTTGAGCATCAAGGTTTGCCTCTGGGTGCCTACTCTATGGTTATTTCATTATTATGTTATGATTATAATGTCATGTTTAACATATCTAATTGATTGATTATTCAAACATGGCTTCTCAACATTGGCACTAGGGACATTTGGGCAAAATAATTATTTGCCACAGAGACAGTCCTGTGCATAGTAGGATATTTCACCATGTCCTAGACCTCTACACACCAGATGCCAGAACCACACACTCCTCTAACAGACCAAAATATCCTCAAGCATTTTTAAATGTCCTCTTGTGGACAAATCTGCTCCCAGTGAGGACCAGTGAGTTAGAGCAAATAGGTGAAAATTCATAAGCTTCTATTTGTTAGCTGTGAGCCCTTAGGCAAGTCGTTTAACCTCCCAAAGCTTAATGGTAATGATATCATCTATAAAACAAGGATATGCATAGTGAGTTGCTCACAAGGTTTTTGTAAGAACTGTAGTAATGTTAGCTAACATTTTTAAGAGCTTTGTATTGGCCCATTATCCTGCTGCTATGAAGAAATACCCAAGACAGGATAATTTACAAAGAAAAGAGATTTAATTGACTCACAGTTTCACGTAACTAGGGAGGCCTCAGGAAACTTACAATCATGGCAGAAGGCACCTCTTCACAGAGCAGCAAGAGAGAGAATGAACGCAAACAGCGGAAATGCTAGACGCTTACAAAACCATCAGATCTCATGAGAGCTCACTCTCTATCACAAGAGCAGCATGGGGGAGACCGTACCTATGATTCAATTACCTCCCACAGCATCCCTCCCATGACACATGGGGTTTATGAGCAGTGCAATTCAAGATGAGATTTGGGTAGGGACCAAGTCAAATTACATCATGCTTGTTATATTCTAGACACTATTTTAAGTATCTCCATGTATTAACTCCTTGAATACCCACAAAGTTCTCTTGAGGTACGATTATTTATTTCCATGTTATATGTAAAGAAGCTGAGGAAACAAGCAATATACCTAAAGCCACAGAGGTGCTCTGTGCAACAGATGGAAAGTGAACTCATGAAGTCTGACTCTAGAACTCAAACACTGTACCCCATTTTTCTGTGGTCTGTAATGTGCTTTGGAAAGGGGATCTATTCTTTCTAGCAACAAGGTGCAATATTACCAGCTTATTCCCAATGGCCACTGGTTGCCTCACCAATGAATCCACAAGAGCTACAAAAGGAATTTTAGAAGATAAAGTGACATATGGCTTTAGTAAAAAAACTAACAATAAAATAATAAATAATAAGTTCTCTATTCTTGGCATCATGTTAAGCATTGAAAATACAGACATGAACAAGGTCCAAGACATGTTGTCAAGTTTTGCAAATTTCCCACCAAATTTCCCATTGTAATTTAGAAGGATCAACCTCTTCCTGTTACATTGCAGGGGCACTAGAGGACTGTGAACGCCAAAGGTAAATATGTGTCCTGAGGCTGGTTGGTCAGAGGGAGTGAGTGGATGCACATGGCCACTGAGTGGCATGAGGACTGGCCACTGAGTGGCATGAGGACTGTCCACAGCTTCTCAGAAAGGGTTGGGAGAAAGGGAACCTGGAGACAAGAAGATCAGTTAAAGAAGCTGCTATAGTATCTGTATTAGTCTGTTTTCACACTGCTATAAAGCACTGGCCGAGATTGGGTAATTTATGAAGGAAAAAGGTTTAATTGACTCACAGTTCTGCAGGGCTGGGGAGGTTTCAGGAAGCTCACAATCATGGTGGAAGACGAAGGGAAAGGAAGCACTTTCTTCACAAGGTTGCAGGAAGGAGAATGAACACAGGAAGAGCTGCCAAACACTTATAAAACTGTTAGATCTCATGAGAATGCACTCACTATTACGAGAACAGCAATGGAGTAAACCACCCCCATGATTCAATCATCTCCATCTGGTCTCTCGCTTGACATATGGGGTTCATGGGGGTTATGGGGATAACAATTCAAGATGAGATTTTTGGTGAGAACACAGCCAAACCTTATCAGTATCCCAGCAAGGAAGGGAAGCCTCAGTTGAGGCTCTCACAGTAGGAATACAAAGCCATTTGCATGTTTCCAAGGACAGAAGAAGCAGAACAGAGACTTGAACACAGTCTGATTCCACAAAGCAGAAGACCTTGCAAGCTACGTAATTTTGGAAAGTTAAACAATACTTCCGAGTTTCAGTTTCCTCATTACAAAACAGTGATAATAGTGCTGACATATCCAGATGCCGTAAAGATTAAATAGGACCAAACCAGAGAATGCATGTAATGCAAGACATTTGTGAATTCCCCAATTAATTTTAGGTACTGTTATAATTACTGTAAAGCCTTTAGCACAGACTGGGCCTGAAAAACTAGTAGCTTTTTCTTGCCCAGCACTCTTTCCAACGCTTCCAGTCTCTGCCTCACTTCCCTGAGGACAATGTCATTGTGAACACTGACCTAATAAAGATGCACAGAAACCTCTTTTTATAGACTGAATCAATGCAAAGCAAAACAAAACCCAAAAAGGCAATGTAATTCTCTTTCGTGTTTTGCAAGTTCCATTGGGATTTCCTTTCCAAATGAAGACATTCTATTTCTGTTCCAGGAAATAAAGATATTGGAAATAAGAACGTTCCCCCTTAAGATTCACTATTCAGTAGCTCAGCAGTTTCTCCATTTTATTTTTTCATTTTCCCATATATCATCTGACTTATATTCACTCTCCTATGTTCTCTTGCCAAGAATAGTTGAATACATTTAAAGAGGAAAAAATAGCCATTCAAACCAAAGCATCCAAACCTAATAAATACTGTTTGTTCCTTCAACTCATTCACTCAGCAAATAATTATTGTGCATCTACTATGTGCCTGGTTTTGTTCTAGCCACTAAGAAAACAGATTTATATTAAAAAAGAAAAAAGGAAAGAAAGGTCTCTGCTATCAAGAGCTTTCACTCCAGTGGTAGTGGGGATCAGTAAGGGGAATGAACGTAAGTGATACCATTTAGCTCATAATTAAGGTTATTAATAGAATACAAAGGATAGGAAATTAGGAGACACAGGCACTTTCTAAGACAGAGAAGGCCAGGAAAAGGCTCTCTACAGAGGTGGTATTTGAACTAAACTTTTTTTGACAGTATCGAAAAGCAAGCCATGGGAAGTTCTAGGAAGGTCATGTCTGGTGTAGAGACAGCAAGTGAAGCTCGTGTACTGAGAAACTGTAGAAGGTCTCTGGCTGGAGTATAGCTGGAGCAAAATGGGAAAGAGAAACCAGGTAAGGGTGACCGTGGAGAGAGGGCAGAGGGCAGGTCATATGAAATCTCCTAAGCTCTGGTAGGAACTTTGGATTCTTATTCTAAAAGAGGTTAATGGGGACTTAAAGAAGAGCCAGAGAAGGTGTTGAGGGTATAGATTGATCAGGTTTATATCTGATATGATCAGACTGGCTGTTGTGTAGAGAAGAGAAGCAAGGCAGAGAGGACAGGCTGGAGGCCATTGTAGTAGATGCTGATCTGAGCCAGAGATGATGATGTCCAGACTAGGGCAGTTGTAGAAAAGATGGCAAGAGGTGCTTACATGTGGGACTACTGGGTGGCAGAGTCCCAGGATTTGCGAACAGACTGTGGGTATCTTGTGAAATAAATGGAGTAGTAAAGATGACCACCAAATGTTTTTGCTTGAGGAATTGTGGGGAGGGTGGTGTTGTTTTCTGAAATGAGGGAGGTTGCAGGAGAAACAGGTTTCAGGGTGCAGAGGTGCAACTTGCATCTCAAGCTGTTTGTTGTAAACTGGTTGAGTGAGAGAGCAGCCTACTAGACATCCTAAAAAGATCCTACAGAACCACTCACTAGGTGGGTTCATGTGTGGATGGATCAGCAGAGATGTTAAAGCTCCAACCTCTGCTAGATCATTTACTAAGTGAGGATTTGTTAACATTAACCACCTGGCATGCACCTAGCACAGTGCTAACAGGAACTTGGGGAAGAAAAAACTGAAGAAAACACAGCCCCTGCCCTCAAGGTGCTTACAATGGAGAAAAGACACAAAAATCAATTAGTGATGAACATGATTGAATGAGTTTTTAAAAAGAAGTTTGAAAGTACATGTGCCAAGACAGAACAGAAGGTAAGTGACAGAGGGACCATTTTGCAAGACTCTGAAAGAGGACAGAAGGAGCTGAGTTGCATATTACAAACTGAATTGGAGTTCACAGGTTGGGGAAAAAGAGGAAGATGGAAGAGAATGTCCAGAAATCATGTAGGTGTGGAAAGGCTGGTGCTGGATACTCCACGTTGTCCTGTATGTGTGGTGAAGAACACCAAGAGATTGGTTTAAGACAAGATTTGAAAGCTGCAGAGGCCCAAATACATGAAGTCTGCAGAAGGAGCCTGTATTAGTAAGGATTCTCTAGAGAAACCAGAATGAAATATAAATATGTATGTGCAAGTAGTTATTATAAAGCATTTACTTACATGATTATGGAAGCTGGCAAGTCCAAAATCTGCAGTGTGGGCCAGTAGGCTGGAGACCCAGAAGAGTGGATGGTGTAGATGAAGTCCAAAGACCATCTCCTGGAGAAGCCCCTCTTGCTCAGGGGAGACCTGTGTTTTTGTTCTATGCAGGCCTCCAGCTGATTGGATGAGGCCCACTCACATTATGGAAGACAATCTGCTTTAATCAAAATTTACTGCTTTCAATGTTAATCTCATCCAAAAACATCCTCCTTAAATTGACACATAAAATTAACCATCACTGAGCCCAGTGCAGGATTTGAAAAGAAACAATCAGTATCTAAAACCCAATCTTACTATGCTAGTTGAGTGAACCTGGAAAACAATTACAATATTGACTATTTATTGTGTGATTGAGACTATAGGAATTATTTTATTTTAACTCATTCAATCCTTGCAGCAACCCATTAACAGAAGTATTGAGAATATCATTTTACAGAGTAGTAAATTGTGTTTAACCTGTCCAAGGACAGATGAAGCAGAATTGGGATTTGAACACAGACTGATTCCAAAATCTACGCTCTTTAACAAGACTGTGCTGTGACTTTTTTGAGACACTTTTTATTAAACTCCCCTACTTATAAAAATTAGGCATACTAAGACCCGGTAAAAATTAAGTGGCATAAAATCAGCTGGCAAGGTGGCTGAATCTTCATAGGTGGTAAATAAATTCTAGTACCCTTCCTGTCACATAATCAGATGAGTTTTTCCATTCATTCATTCATTCATTCATATATTTAACCAATAATTATTGGATCCCAATTTTGTTTCTACCATTAGTAGTAGCCTTTGCAGAGTGAGACGATCGGCCTCTTATCCTCCATCAGTCATGGACTGGGCATGAGTGATATTCTGCATTGGTCATGAAATAAAATCCAGACTTCTCAATACAGCATCCAAGGTCTTTCTCACTTGAGCTCCCACTGCTACCTCCCCCTCCTCATGCTCTGTGCAGTACATGACACCTGTATAGACCACACGTGGCCACATTCCAGGCAACCAAATGGACTTGTTGTGAGTGTTACACAGACATCTCAGTGCTAAGCTGATTATCTCATTTTTCCTATTATATTTGCTGCTATATCTTTATAAGAAGTACTATTATTTTCATTATATGGGAATTACTACTACAGTAGTAATAGTAGCTCTAATTTGTAATAGTAGCTCTAATTTATTCATTTAGAAATAAACTATCGCAAGAACAGAAAACCAAATACCGCATGTTCTCACTCATAGGTGGGAATTGAACAATGAGATCACTTGGACACAGGAAGGGGATCATCACACACCGGGTCCTAATGTGGGGAGCAGGGAGGAAGGAGGGATAGCATTAGGAGATATACCTAATGTAAATGACAAGTTAATGGGTGCAGCACAGCAACATGGCACATGTATACGTATGTAACAAACCTGCACGTTGTACATATGTACCCTAGAACTTAAAGTATAATTAAAAAATATATATATATGTATATATATTTGTTGAGTACCTTTTGCAATTAGTAAGCTGAGAAGCCATGAAGTGCTTTGAGCAAAGGAATGATATGATCAAGCTTATTATTCAAAAATATTATTCAGATTGTTGTATTGGAAACACGGTGATGAGAAGACAAGCTTCAAAGCACAGACAGCAGTTAAGAAGTTGTTACAAACTATCCAGATAAGAGAAGAAGGGACTTTGGACCATTGTGAAATGAGTGGAGGTGGTGAGAAGTGGTCAAATCTGGATCTAGTATGAAGACGGAGGAGTTTTCAAGGTAAGTTGAAAGATTGGATGTTGAGGATGAGAGAAAGAGAAGAGCCAAAGATAATTTAAGGCTTTTGGCCCGTGCAGGCAGAAAGCTGGAGTCACCACTAACTGAGATGGGAAGACCTGTGAAAGGCAGGTTGGACAACTTTTGCTTGAAATGTCTCTTAGACATCCACATGGAGACCATCAGTTGAATTACTTGCACAGTAATGGAAATAAATGTACCAGACATTGGACTGGGTACTGGGGAGATAAGCTAAAAGGTAGAGTTTTGCCTTTAACCATTTCACAGTTGACAAGAGGTGTTGAAGCTGCTATAATAGAGGCATGTCCAGATTGCGAGCCCAGGGACACAGAAAAGGAACACCTGCTGAGAGCAGAATTCTTAGAGGAGCAGTGACTTGAAACAGTCTCTAAATTCATTGGAAGCCCTTATTGTCAATAAAATGGGGCTGCCACTGTTGGCTAATTAATCAAAAAAATCATTTTAAGAGAGGATCATACAAATAACACATACACACTCTAAGCAGCTTATAAATATTTTAGATTAACTTAAAACATAAAAATCTGGGCTGGGCGCAGTGGCTCATACCTGTAATCCCAGCACTCTGGGAGGCCAAGGCGGGTGGATCACGAGGTCAGGAGATCAAGACCACCCTGGCTAACATGGTGAAACCCCATCTCTACTAAAAATACAAAAAAAAAAAAAAATTAGCCGGGCGTGGTGGCGGGCGCCTGTAATCATAGCTACTCGGGAGGCTGAGGCAGGAGAATGGCATGAACCCAGGAGGTAGAGCTTGCAGTAAGCTAAGATGGTGCCACTGCACTCCAGCCTGGGCAACAGAGCGAGACTCTGTCTCAAAAAAAAAAAAAAGAAAGAAAAGAAAAGAAAAAATAAATCTGTTGTTGTTTGCCAAGGTTCGGATGTACAACCAAGGCCTTGATTTGAGGATGGGTTCTAGATTGGTTGCAGTTTGCTCCAGTCTTATTTGCACAGATCACACTCATAATGTATGGTCTTTGATTTCCAATGTGAGTTTCTTCAAAGTAAACTAAAAATGTAAAGACACTCGGAAAAGCAATGAGAATACAGACTTTTGAATTTTTCTTTTACTTCCTAATCCCATCTTTTACTGATGTAACTGAAATTATAAAAACTACCTTGATCAAATATTCTATCAAATCCAATCTTTCCAAAGCATTTACATTTGTTTTCATAGAAACAACTCTCTTTGTCCTTGCATTCACATTTTGCCATTTGCATAGTAATTAGCTAAATGAATACATATAAACAGTACAACTGACGCAAACACAAGTGCTGTCAGACTCTATACACTATCGAAATATTTTATCAAGAATGGCTGGGACTGTTGAAGCAGCAAATGATGAAGTGAAGCTCATTTAAGAGACTGCCTGAAAAAGAAAGAGAACCTTGAAAGGCTCTGTATACAGCCTCTCTTTACACCCATATTTCTTCCCCCCACCACCCCACCTATAAAGCCCTGTATGGGCTACAGCTAAAGTAATCAGACTAAATGAATATATGACTTGGAACACATCTGCTGGAAATTATTTAATTTTCCTCTTTTGTTTCAAGGTAATATTAATAGCTAACATTTCTTGAGTGCTCATGATATACCAGGTACTATTCTAACTACCTCCTAGGCACTAACTTATGCTGTCCTCAGAAAACTCCATGAGGTGGGTGGTGTTACGAGCTTCATTTGTCAGGTGGGATGGGTAAGGCTCAGAAAGGCAAAGCCAAAATTCCTTAGTGCATCAAGAGTCCTATGTCCTGTCTCATTTCTTTGTCTACACAAATACAACACTCTAGAGCAGGGGTTATCAAACTTTTTCTGTAAAGGGCCGGGTACTAAATAGTTTCAGCTTCATGGGCCATACAGTTTTTGTTATAACTACTCAACTCTGCTCTTGCATTAGGAAACAGCCGCAGATATTATAGAAACAAATAAATGTGACTGTTTTCCAAAAAAACTTATTTTGAATGTAGATGGTATGCCAACTGTGGACCATGAGCTGTAGTTCACAGACCCCTTCTCTAGATAAAGAGACTTATTCATTTCTCAAGCAAACTATATAGCACTTGGTCGGATAATTCTCTATCCTATCTTCTGAGGTTCTTGTTTAACTTTTATCATATTGTTCTATTGTTTATTTTTGTTTTGTATTAGTTAAAATAAACCCTTATATTCTGTGACTATCAAAGTAGAACTCTATTTCTTACTCACATAAAGTCCAAAATTGTTGTACTGGCTAAAGGCAATTCTTCTACGTGTGGTGATCTGAGGACCCCTGTTCTTCCCATCTGTGGGTCTGCCACCGTCAACATGTGGATTCTAAGGTCATTCTAGAAATAGAACACATTGGAAGATTACAGACAGGAAGGCTAGAGGTGTGAGGAATAGTCACGACTTCCTAAAGGAAATGTCATCTAACATGCATTTTGAAAACCAGATGGAATTTTAATAAATGACGAGGGTAGAGAGTATTCATGGCTAAAAGAAGAGCATGAGCCAATTACATATCTGTGCAGGAGTGAGATATCCGGGCTGCAGAATAGAGAATATATAATGAGTAGTAAGAGATTGGTTCACCCCATGAAAGGAAATAAGTCATATTTAAAAGCCAGGCTATAGAGAGTATTTTAGGTAGTCAACAATGGATAGATATCAAATACTTTAAAACTTTGTTTCAAGACTCTCTGATCCTATTAAGGGCAAAAATTGTTTGGGGAGAATGTAAACAGGAAACTGTATGTAAGGAGGACCAGGGAAAGGAGAAGGGGGAAGTAGGAGAAACAATTTGGAGGTGACAATTATAATGGGGCTCCCATTACAGGTACCTAAATAAAACATTGGTACAAAAATGTGATGTAGGGCAAAAAGCATTAGACTTAAAGGCAGAAAACCTGAACTTGAGACTTATCTCCCACCATAAGTAATTGTCGCTTTGAGTCAATCAGTTCTCCTTTCTGGGACCCCAGATTTTTGTTTCTCACAGAAGAGAGTCAGAGTGCAGAAAAACAGAAGCATCTTCCTGGAGTACCAGTGTTCAGGTGTTCTACAAAGACTAAAAATAAACAAAGAATCCATCTTCAATCTCTACCACCTGGAGTCCAGGGGAAGAGTCAAACTACAAATGCAAAAAGATTCAAAAAGGGACTGGAGGCTGTCCATGAGAAACTTCTACACATTTTCACCACTGTTGGCCTGTGAGAGATTTAATAGCCTGAGAGTGAGGATGAGGAAGCTCCTGGGGGGACTTCCATTTCCACTGATAATAGCATCCATTAATTTATTCAACTTGCTGGCCTATTTCTTCCCTATTGTCCAGAATCCATCAAATTATTCTGCCCTCTCACAAGAATTGCTGATAGCCATTGATCGATTACTTTGTTTACAGAGGCTTGCAGTGAGCCAGCTTTAAAATAAAATTAAAATGGAAAAAAAAAAATCCTACAACAACCCTGCAGCAATCGGGAAATTAATTGTTTTCTTCTAAAGCATGCTGGAGGCTGAGATTAAAAAGACTCAGCCCCACATCCCTAAAGGATCACAACACAGAAGGTGCTCCATTTACCAACAAGTAGTGTTCAAACAGCTCTAACACCATTAAAACTCAATAATACTGTATATTGAACACTTATTTGTGCTAGGCTCTATGCTCAGTGTGTTCATCGCCAAAAAGTTATTCTGGGGCTTTAAAGAATGCCAAGCACACACTTTTCCTTCTGGCTGCTCCGGGAAACATTCACCGCACCACTCAGCCCCGACACTGATGAGTACCTGTAGATGGTGCTTACACAAAACAGAGCAGTCTGGAAGTCATTTCGATAAATGATACTTTCCTCTCAGCAATGGTTGAACACGCAGGTATTGTCACCTCTAAGTGCATCTAAATTGCCCAGCATGGTCAAAGCATCACTTAAGCTCTAGGAATGTTTTGCCTGATTCTGAAATGGGGAGCTATTTTAAAACACAGGTCTTGTCCAGACATGTAATAAAAGTGTGAGAACTTTTCTTTCCAGATCCCTCTCAAATTCTGGCCCACCCTCAAATTCCTATATCTAGCTCTCTATCTATCCCCATGTATCTCCTAAGTCATCTCAGCCATGAGAAACATCCTAAGTGTGGGCCGTAGGCACAGAAGTACTGGGACTGAGCCACCATTCAGATTTCCTGGGATTTGGAACTTCCCCAACTATTGCAGTGGCTTTGTGCCTGAAAAAAAAAAGTGAATTAAATTGTTGCTACCTAAAAGTGTCAAAAGCAAACTGGCTCTGTAAAGGATATGAGGTCAGAAAATGAAAGGAAAGGAAGAAAAAATCAATGTTTCTGACTTGTAGGAGCATGGCAGGTTTGCTATAACAAAGGGATTGGATAAATTGGACTTGAATCCCAGCTCAGCCATTTTCTAGCTATATAATCTAAGAAAAGTACCTTCACTGAATCTCCAATTTCTTGACTTGTGGTGAACACTTGTGGTGGGAAAAGTTAGCACACTTATCTGTTGTGGGACTTAACTGAGACAATGTGTAAAAAATCAGCACCTGGAGCACAGAGGGAGCTCTGTGCATTTTAATTCCTCATACCTACCCCTCCTCTCATTCAATAAGCCCTTGGAAAGACTCTATTCCCTGGGCAACTCCCTTGGTCTCTGGCCATCCATTCAACAAATAAGTCCAGAGACTGTTCTATGCACCAAGCACTGAGCTCTGCACTGTGGATGCACTAACAGTCAACATTCACTCTGGTTCTCAAAGAGGTGAGAGTCTTAGTTAGGGACTAGACACAAAGACGAGTAGCTATAATAACATCAGGACAATGCTATAGGTTGACAAAGGGCTTCATGGGGATACAGAAGAGGCACACGCAGTCTATCCTTGGGGACTTTCATCAGGGAAGGTTTCCTAACAGGAAAAGAAAAGCACCTGAAGTGAGTCTTAATGCATAACTATGGATTACGGCAAAGCAAAGCAAAGAGGTCAAACAACAGCACAGTGTTTTCAGGGACTGATACACGATCTGTGGTTCTGCAAAATTATATGCGAGAAATGGAGTAGCCGGAGATAAAGCTGGAAAGCTCTATGGGACAGAATCATGGAGGGCTGTATATTCCTTGAATCTATAATACAAGCATGTTAGGAGCTCATGGTGATAGGAAAATACAGGAAGAATCTGGAGTGGGGAAATTGAGTGTAATTTTAAAAAGCATATTCTACATATCTATTGTTTTCATAACACAAATTTTTACAGAAAGTGAAACACGAAATCTTTTTGACTAGTGAGTAACTTGAAGAGGGAAACTAACATTTATTGTGCGCTTACCATGTGACATGCATTTTTTAAGATACTTGTATGTATGATAAAGCTTTGTAGAAAGGGGCAGGTTAAAAAAGAGTAAAAAACAACATTTTAGGGCATTGATAGCCTTAAAGATTTTAACCAGAGTCTATACCTACATCTTTGCTGGATTCCTCTAAAATCAATGAGCAAGCAAACGTTAGAAAAAGGGAGACCCTGGACATAGGGAGATCTATCGAGAGACAATTGCAGTCACCCTGGAGGCTATTGTAAGAGCCTGAATAATGGGGATGTGGATAAGGATGGGAAAGGTGTTAGAAAAAGCGTATGTGAGGTAAGTCAGGTGGGCGTGGGGATATATGGGATGTGCAACACAAAGGAGCAACCGGAAACAGAGAAGGAATCCCAACTAGCTGATGGGATGACTGAATGGATAGAAGAGCCACCAACTGGACTAAGGATACCTGAGGAGGCAGGAGAAGGAGGAAGATAGCAGATCAGCTCAATTTTGGATCAGTTTCTCACCCATGCAGGCTCTGGGGCTGATGCTGAATTTGACATAAACTCTTGTAAATCTATGCATAAGTCATTAGGTTAGTCACATCATAAACCTTCCAATGACTTCTGCTCTTATGGAATTTGCTGCTCTTTGGGGCCTGGAATTGGCCTTGGTATTACAGCTTTATAGTTCATTGTGTTATGGACCTTGGCTTATAATGTTGGCAAAGGAACAGGAAGCTTGATATCCAGTGTGGGTCTATTCTATGCACAATTCTAGTTCTTTTCCATTGATTTCAACCCTCCGGTCTAAACTTGGTCTCACTTTTTTGAATTTTTTCATTCTTGTCTTTCTTTTTATTGGCTGTGTGGGTTGGTTGTGAGACATGAAGGTAACTGACTGTTACACTAGACAGAAGTGAACCATAAATGGACAAATCCCAGAGAGAGATATATTTGGAAGTACTCTAGTAGTCTAAATCTTTACCTTAGGACTAGCAAGCTCAGGACACAACATATAATCAGTACCAAAGAAAACAAAACGAAACGAAACAAAACAACAACAAAAAACAGATGTGATCAGGTTCCCTTATTCCTGGTCTCTTAATGATTTTCTGACCCCGACCTTCTGTTTTCATTCTCCACCATAATCTATGTGCCTCTTCAAATCTAATCCATGGAACTAATTTTCTAGCTCTGATCTCATTTTTCCCTGTTAACAACATTTCATGTTCATCCATTGCATTTCAACCATTTTCTCTGCAGGTAAATTGCTTGTCTAGTTCATTCTCATCTTGAAGACTCTATTTCTAGCTAATCCACTGTAGCCCTATAAACAAGATTCCAAGAATGTAATGGCGAACATTGGACCAATATGAAATGACTTCCAGACTCAAGTAATACAGCAGTAGGAGCTATTTGATTCAAAAAAGAAAAACTAAATCCACATGGCATTTAATGGCAAATGTGAGCTCTGCTGCCCTGGTCAACAAATTGGCATAACCAATAAAGTGGCACAGAGACCTAGCAGGTCTTACTTATCGTGACCATTTTTCAGTCTCCTAATTTGAGCAGGACTAAGGAAATGACAAAGCCTGCAACTGTGGCCCTTGTCTTCAACTCAGTGCTGGCCTCTTAGTCATCAGATACTTTTAAGATAGAAAGCATTTCTCAGATAGTGGAAATACCATAAACTTTGGAATCACAGGGGACACAGGTGCATGTCCTGGTAGTAACACTACTGTGACTTGTGACTATGAGCAAATTACTGAAGTGCTCTACATTGCAAATTTCCCATCTCTGAAATGGAGGAAAAGAAATACTTCACATTACTATTGTTATATGAGAGAATATACAACATTATATGAGAGAAATGGAGATAATTTTCAAAGTCCCAGCATATGCCACACTGTTCTTCAAATGAGCATTTGTTCCTTGTCACTATGATGTTAAAGGAGGAAGCCTCCTCAGAAATGAACATTTTATGAGTTAGGAAAGTAGAGAGTAATTAGAATTTGCCAGAATCAAAACTGCTAGCTTGTGTCAGAGTCTGGCTAGAGCTCAGGATTATCTAATATTAATACCAATTTTAATATTAATAATTATAATAGCAGATATAAATTGAGTGCTGCATTTTAACCTTAATCATATAGTTTAATTAATTTTGAATAAGTAATATATTAACATGGTTCAGAATCAAAGTGTATAAAAAGGGGTACAGTGAAAAATGTCCCTTTCCCGTCCATCCCCTCTCAACACGTAACCCCTGTTAATGTAGTTCTCCATCTTTCCAGAGTTTCTCTATGCAAAATAAAGCAAGTGCAAGTATATTTCTTATTTTTCTTCATTTTTATACAAGAGATATAATGCTAAACAACACATTTTTTAAAAAAAATTGACTATATTTTAGAGATATTTCCAAAGGAAAAATTTTCATATTCTCTTTTACAACTTAGAATTTGATTCTATGAAAGTACCATAGTTTATTTAATTAGTGTCCTATTAATAAACATTTAGACTGTTTACCATTGTGTGTAACCACAAAGCTGTAGTGACTATTCATATATATAAGTCATCTTACACATGAGTAATTTATACTCTAAAATAAATTCCCAGATGTAGAACTTATGGATAAAAAAACATATGAATTTACAATTTTGATAGATATTGCCTTTCATCCAGGGTTCTATATTTCTACAAGCAATATGTAAAAGTGTCTGTTTCCCCCACAAAACCTTTTTTTTTAACAGAGAATATATTAGCTACCTTTACAGTCTTTGACAATATAATAGGCAAAAATGGTAATTTCAGATAGTTTTAACCTCTATGTGTGTATGGTGAGGGATTCTAAGCACCTTCCCATATGTTTAAGAACCTTTCTCTGAACTCTTTATTCATATTATTTGGGTATTCAGGATTCTTTCCCTTAGTCTATAAAATGAATTAAAAGTTTTCCCCTTAGTTTCTAATTTGTATTTTTTTCACAATGCAAAAAAAATTGATTTTCATGTATTAGTGATTATTCTTCTGGATTTTGAGTCGTAGTTTAAAAATTCTTTCACACTTCAAGATCATAAAGTACTTCTCCCACCTTAGCACTTTTGTATTTTCCTTTTCTTCTGCCTGGAGCATTCTTCTTCCAAATCATGTAGAGGCTCAATTTCACACCTCTTTCAGGTATTGACCCAAATACCACCTTCTCTTCAAAGACCTCCATAATAATCTTGTTTGAAAGTGTGACCTGTCCCCCTAAGTAGTTCCTATTTTCTTGCTCTGCTTTATTTCTATCCATAGCAATTACTCATATTACTTATTCACATTGTTTATTTATTGTTTACTTTCTGTTTTCCCCACTACATAAGACTATAGGAAGTAGTGATTTTGTCTCTTTCTATCACGACTACACTCCTAGCACTTAGAAGTTCCTAACACATGGTAGGTGTTCAAGAAATATTTATTGAATCAATAAAACTTTTTTCTAGCATATTTATATTTTCATTAGTTTTTATATTTAAATGTTTAATTTCTCTTAATTTTATTCTCATCTATAATGTGAGTTACAGATCCAACTTTGTAACTCTAGATAGTTAACTAATTGTCTCAACACTATTTATTGAATAATCTATATTTTCTGAGCTAATTTAAAAGGACTCCTTTGAATATACTTATATATTTGTATATTTCTCTTTATGTATATTTAGTTTACTTTTATTTAGTCCTCACAACATTCATCTCACTATGTGTTGTTATTCTGATTTTATAAATGGAGAGATTGAAATTTCTTTAGAGCAATTGACTCAGATGCTAGAAAGCAATAGGATCACAGGTAAATTTACATGCCAGACTTTCAATTCAGTCTGTCCAGCCTTCAATGCTGCATCCATTTTGCAACACACAAGGCAACCTCCATAGAACTGTACAGATAACACCTGAGCCTCAGTGTTACTCTTTATAAAAGCAAACTGTCGACTACTTTGGATTACAAATTTACATTTGTATGAAGTAATGGAGTGTGACTAACACGGATGCCAAAGAGGCTCAGAAAGCATAATTGTGGCTTCCTTAACACACCTAAGAAACTCATGCCCTGCTCTTTGGGGCGGTCAGAGATGTCCACCTCAGAACCGAGTATTTTCTAGGTAAAAATGAAAAACCAAGCTCTCAAAAATAAAACTCAATACATTCAAACATGCATGGTCAAAGGGTTTATAATAATTTGTTAGGAAAAATTATTTTATTGGAAGAATTTTTCAGGCTTTAAGGTTTTTCCCAAGAAAAAAAGAGATGGCCTCATAAGACTTTTCCTATAATGAACAGGTTTCTGGGCTAAATGGCTCATATTAATAATAATGATTACATTCATTGAGTAACAGCAAGGTAGCTCATGGGGTTTATCATTTATGTGAAATTCAATATTATAGTCCATTCAAAAATATTAATGATGGTGATATCCCTAGACATATACGAAAATCAAGACTCAAATAGGATGAAGAACTAGCCTCTGCGGCTAATTTTATGTGTCCTATCGACTGGGCTAAGAGGTGTCCAGATAACTGATAAAACATTATCTCTGAGTATGTGTGCAAGGGTGTTCCTGGAAGAGATCAGCATTTGAATCAGTAGATGAGTCAAGAAGATGCCTATCACCAGGGCAAATAAGCATTATCTAATCCATTGAGGACCCAGGTAGCACAGAACAGTGGAGAAAGCGTAAATTCACTCTTCCCTTTTCAGCAGAACATCCATCTTCTCCTGCCCTTGGACTTTGTACCCCCATCCCTCGTTTCTCAGGTCTTGACTCAGACTGGCACTTACATGATTGACTCTCCTAGCCCTCAAGCTTTCATGTTTGTATTAGAACCACACCAGTGACTTTTCTGGGCTTCCAGCTTATAGGCTGCAGATTGTGGGACTTCCAAGCCTGCATGTTCACATGAACCAATCCCTTGTAACAAGTCTTTTTTTTTTTTTTCCCCTACACCCATATATATCTGATTGGTTCTGTTTGTCAGGAGCATCCTAACTATTACACTTGTCCTAGGTCTCCTGCCCAGTAATGGTGGATCCAGAACTTACCACAATTCTGACTTCGAATTTGTGATTTTCTCACAGCCTCCTGCTGCCTTCAACTACGTGGCTACTGGTTCTGCTGTGGTTGTTGAACGATATCCTTCACACCAGCTGGCACGGAAGGCATGCAGCAAATAATCGCTGTTGTTTCCCCCATGATCTGTGTCGCCTTCCAGATCCTGATTGCTTCTCATCTCACTGAAACCTGATTCTGGACAATGGCTTGGATATTCGTGGTGAGTCCTTTCTGTGGACCAGTGCTTAGGACATGGGGTCTTTGAGCAATTTTCCTATGATGAATGAATTTCCTGTGATCTAAGTCTTAACTCCCCTCTATTGCTCTGACTTACTCATTGCAAAAGTTCACTCTAGATCCAGACTTGAGGCCAGCTTCCTCGAAGACCTGCCTGCAGGGTGAAAACAGTCAAGCAGGTGGTTCCAGGACAAGTTCACCCCACTTCCCTCCTGATTCTACCCTCACTCGCCTCTAGTCTCTGCAGATACCCTTCTACTCAAAACCTTGCAATGGCCCCTATTTCATTCAGAATAGAGGACAACCTCTGCCTGGGTCCTTCCTCAGCTCTGTGTCCCCATGTTACTTTCCCTCTCACTCTTTTCAGCCCCGCTTCCCTCCTTACTATTTCTCAGACTGCATGCACACTTCTCCACTGGTGTCTTGGTGCTTGCTGTTTCAAATGTTTCCTTCTCAGTGAGGCTTTCCAAGAATAAGTTATTTAAAATTGCAACCCCCTCAGCATCTCTATGCCCCTCCCTGCTTTAACTTTTTCATAACCTTTCAACACCTAATTATACACACACGTATTTATTTTAATTATTGCTCCTCTCCCCACATTAGACTATAAATTTCATGAAAACAGGAATTTTGTTTGTTTTGTCCACTGCTCAGGGCCTCACACAGTTTCTGGCATATATTAGGTACTCAATAAATAGGTGCTAAATAAATGAATGAAAAAAACAGCAGTCAGGACAGAAAATCTAAGGACATCATAATATTCTGGCAAATTTTATAATTTTGAAACAGATAAGGAATCAATTAAATGAAGTTTTGGTGGTCAGCTCTTGAGTCGTAAACTTGATTTATTTGTACACGTTGTTCTGTAGTGAGTTTTTAGAAAATACTTTTACCTCCATTGCTTTGTCAGAAGAGAAAACCATGACCCTCCTGCCTTAAGGAAATAGCTGTAGCTTGGGGCAAAAGACCTTCTGAAAGTGAGAACCACCCAAAATTAAGATTCCCAGAAGTGTAAATTATGCAGTTTTAAAGTACACAGAGTAGTGGCTTTGGAATCAAGGAGGCCAGAGTTCAACACTCGGCTCTGCCTATTAATTTGTGTGTGAGGAAATTGTCATTATTCTTTGAACTTCAATATCCTCATCAGCACGATGGCAACACTACCACTTCATGAGGGGTCCATGGAGCGACGGACGTCCACTAGAAAGAGCTTAACAAAATACTGATGGTTTCCACGGTAACAATGATACTAGTACAGTCCAAAGTCCCTTAGCCACAGTTTTGAAATCTAAAAGCTTTTGGAGAAACTAGTTAATGGGACCATTTAAATTGGCCTCTTCTCATTTAGTGGCAATATCTACTCTAACCTGGTGAGAAGCTCCTAATACATTTTTTTCATTCTGCTTCTTGCAAATATTCCAAGTTCATGTCAAGAATATTGCTGCACTTGCTAGCCCAGATCCCTGGGAGTAAATGCCACATATGTTAAACTCATTCTTTAATTTCAACATAAAAAATAACAATTTCAAAACATAAGCAGCCCCAAGAAACTCAGATATGTGGTTTTCAAACCTGTGTTTTTGTACGTAGATACAGTTAACATTGTAAATAAAAAGGAGGTGATGAAGCTCAGAGTTTGGCATCATTGTGATCATGTATTATAGTGGAACAAATTTCTTAGTTATAAAAATGAATGTTTTAATAGGCAGTGGATGGTCTGTAAATATGACATATTGACTATGGTCTTGCTCCCAGAGACCAAGCTGAGAATGTCTAAATTTGATCAGGTGGGGTTGGGGTGAGGCTCTAAGTAGAGGGGGATTTTAATCTAAATAGATTGGTGAATTGAGACACAAACTACAGGATGAATTATTGGACTTCAAGGGTAATCTTTAGATGAAAGTTAGTAGTGTTACTAAAGTATTTTTATGTGATTAGTCCTTACACACCGCCAATCATTTTGCTCATAAGTGATTGTGTCATACATCCAAGTGTAGTAGTGGATTTGACCTTAAAACGTCAAGAATATGGGACTCAGAGAGGAACATGAAACCAAACTAATGATAAACCTCATTGCTGTCTAAAATCTCAGTAGAAAGTAAGATGTAGTGTTTCCTAGATGCACTGGTAACCTAATTTGCAACAGAGAAGGATATGACAGCAAGACTGGAGCACATAGGAAAGACATGTCCATGAAAGACAAGATCATGCATAAATCAGCTCAGAAAGCAGTAAGTCTTTACTTGAATAAACACAGTTGGAGTTTAGATGACCTAGAAGTTCAGGAGGTGATACTTTTTGGGGAGAGAAAATAAGGTATTCAGATGAGTGTGGGTAAATCCCGTGACATCAGTTGAGCTTAAAACTTGAAAGCTCAGCAATTTTTTATGACCATAATTCCTCAGGAAGGAAGAGATCAGCCACTTGATCCAGGAATACAGAGACGTGAGTTTAGGGAGAGAAAATTTGATATATAAATATCCAAGTGAAGGATGGCCTCACTCTGGAAGCTGAGGTGTAAGGAGACAGCAATGCTGCTGAATCAAAAGGTAAGTCCCAAAGAAAATCATGCCACAGAAAGGCAAGTAGAAGTTTTTATTTGAGATACAAAATCATTTTGTTATGCAAAGTCCCACAAGCAATGGAAAGAATAAAATGTCTCTTTCCCTGTTATTGGGGATAAGGGTGGGGGAAGCCTAGAAGATTTGTCATACCAAGTAGAAACCCTTTGAGTTTTCTTCTTTGCTCTTAGGAAAGCAAGCTGAGCTAACACACCTTCTTGCCTGAATTGGTCTCTTCTTTTCCTCCTTCCAGCATCATCCCCTTCACTAAGGAGACTCCTGCATGCCTGGAGCACATGTCTTTATTCTCTTGACCTTGTATTCCAGCTTGCATACCCTTTCATTGCAGCATGTTCACTCAGTGACAGAATTTTCCATGTGTCCCTGGACCACACTGTGTAGGCCTTGAGGGCAGGGAAGAAGTCATAACTTCGTAACTAGGGCCTCCAATTTGGAAAGAACAGGCTCCCCAGTCGAGAATATTTCCTAAAGCCAGTGAAGTGTGGCAGCTGGTATATGTCTATTTGGATAAGTGTATTTAGGATACTGGGTGGTTCTCCTACACACTTTTATTTTCTAATGAATAATCAGTTCAACCTGAAGAAACATGTTTTATTATTGGGAATTTGATTAACTCTTGGCTCTGTGGCTGTATGGACACTATGTGCTCGACAGTGAGGCTGAATATTATTATGGGGGCTAATTAAATTTGAATGTCTCATTTTTCTTTACTTTTTCTCCTCAGTAATGTGCCAACAAATTGAAAGTTAATTCTGTTTCTAAAATTATCCAAGGTATGCAACAGATTTTTTACAGGAAATACAGACAGGAGATCATCTGATTTTACAGTGTGTTTTATATTGGGACTGATTAGACAAATGTCATGATATTCTATTACTATTTTTAAAAACTAGTTCTGTATGCTGGGTTTAGTACAGTCAATTCTTCTTTATTTTTCTCAACAGAGGTAGAAGCTGAATTGCTCAAATCTCTGGAAAACAAGAGCTTCTCTGTCCTAGGGCAAAAGCTGAAAAAATGGTACCTTTGTAGAACGGGGAACCTGTCTCATATATACCAGGGTCTGGTGTGAATCAAGAACTCAATATATATAATGATGAAAGAAAAGAAGCAGCAGAAGGGTAAGGAGAGGAATAACAGAAATAATAGCTAATATTTATTGAGTATTTATATGTGTTGAGCATTATATTTTATTAAAACTTATTTAATCCTCACAAAACACTTTGAGGTGGCTACTGAAAGACAAAGAAACTGAAACGTAGGATCATTATGTAACTTGCCCACAGTCCAGCACATATCCATAGTACATGATCCAATGTAAACAGAGGAGAGGTTGAGAAAATAGTCAAGGTCAAACCTGAACTATGCAGACTTGAGTCAGTTAACATGTCTCTTTGATCCTCAGTTTCTTTATATACAAAACGAGTTTGGTGATACCTTTGTTTTATGGATGTCCTGAGAAATAAATTAGATGATTTATCTAATGCACTGAGCATATAGCCTAGCACAAAGGAAGTATTCAATAGTCAGTGCTATTGAGTTTTAATGGTGTGGGAGCTCTTCGGAATGCTATTTTTAGGATTGTAGTTTGTGTTGTGGCCGGCAAACTTAAATCCTTTTAGGATAGGTGCCAGGTATAAATGAAGAATGAGTGATGCTTCAACACAAAGGCTGGCAGGAGGAGGAGTGACTAAGAATTGCTTATGGCACCTTTTCTGGTGGATGGAAGATGAAGAGAAGCGGACTTCCGAGCCAGGTTGACAGCAATAAATCCCTGCTTAAATGTATCTGATAGGGCAAGAACCATAATTGCTTCCTTTGATGTTCACAGCTGCTCATTATGGCTTGGCTACGTCCCCACATCACATAAGGAGCATCTGATGCAAAATATTATTAGCCTCAGTGCCTTTTTTAAATCAAAGAAAACAATGGAACACTGATATTCAAGTCTTAAGAAGTTACAAATTCCTATTTCATTTTGCTCCCTTTCTATGCTCTGGCCTTTGTGTGTCATGGAAAAGAGCTGGGAGAGAGGGTGTCCAGTACCCAAGCTGCTCACAGCATGGCAAAACAAGTGACCCTGTAGCATGACCACAGAGCTTTTAGTCTCTTGTCCCCAAACACTGGTAGGACACCTATACGACACTCCATCTCCAAACAAGGTCTGTCTTCCCACTCACCACCCCAGCCTAGAATGAAGGCACGGTGACAAGGTTTGGATCTGTGTCCCCTGCCCAAATCTCATGTGGAATGCTAACCTTCCATGTTGGAGGTGGGACCTGGTGGGAAGTAATTGGATCACGGAGGTAGATTTCTCATGAATGGTTTAGCACCATCCCCTTAGTGTGGTTCTCATGATGGTCAGTGAGATCTGGTTGTTTAAAACTGTGTGGCACCTCCCCTCCCTCTTGTTCCTGTTCCCACCACATAAGACACATGTTCCCCCTTCACTTTCTGCCATGATTGTCAGTTTTCTGAAGCCTCCGCAGAAGCCAAGCAGATGCCAGCATCATGCTTACTGTACAGCCTGCAGAACCATGAAACAAGTAAACATCTTTTCCTTATAAATTACCCAGTCTCAGGTATTTCTTGATAGCAGTATGAGAACAGACTAATATACACGATAATGTACTCTCCAGCTGTACCTCTCACTTTGTTCCTCTCATATCATCCCATGATGGTCAGAGAGCAGCATTCAGTCTGACCGTGCAAAAGGGATTGGCTGAATCCCTTCACTTTCAGGTAGAGGGAAAGGTTAAGTTTCTTGCCTAGCCCAGCACTACATTCCCCCAAAAGCCAATGATGGAGCTGGGCTGGAGACTGGGTCACCTGCCTGAAAGCTCAGCTGCCTCCACTCCACACATCATGGTTTCCTCTCCACTCCACTGTAACATGGACTTATATTTGTTCAAATAGCATAATATCAATAATAATAACAATGATAATGCTCCAGTAACTGTTCTAAAGACTTCACATGCAGTAACTAACTTCAAAACAAAGAAATACGTAAGTAGTGCATTCATTTTCCAATGAAAAAAACTGAGTCATAGAGAAGTTAAAACACCTGGTCTACATCATAGAACCAATGATCTCACAAGTGTGGAGAGAAGTACCTGTATTTCATCCTCCTCATGTAGCTATCAGACTGAGATAACAGCTACACAATCCCACAATCCCACACTTGTGATGTGACACAACTAAAATCTCACTCACAACATATTCAACTCAGATTGTCAGGGGTGTTTTGCTCCATGTTCTCCTCGTTCAGGAACTCAGAGAGGTGTTGTCCAAGCAACCTCTGTCTTTCCTGATCAGTGTTGCAGGATAAAGAAAGTGCTACTGTGTCTCACACTGGAGGTCAACCCTTTTTCCCAGAAGTAACACATCAGCCCAAAATTCCATTCATCATTCCCTTACTGTTTCCTTTAGTCTGTCCAGATCTCCATCTCTGCTGGTAGCAGCATTTGTTCTCCCTTGTTTGACACACAGGGATGATTCTTGTTTCCTCTTGTCCTCAGTCACTGATGAGCAATCAGAGTGTCCCATCCAGATGGCCCTCCAGTCAACCTCTTCCTCTCCATCACTAAGCCCTCTGTTCTTATTTAGGTTTTCATGATCTCTCTCCTGAAACGCTGTAAATGCTTTCTAATTGCTCTCCCTGCCTCCACCCTTATTTCTCAGAAAATTGTAAAAAGAAACAAATGGAGTACTCAAAGCACCCCACTTCTCCCCTTCTCCGCAACAATCACTTCCACCTCTTTTTGCTGCTTATTTTGGCATTACTTCCATGTTTCTGAATTTTATGCTTGTATTGCAATGTTTTGGTTTCTCAGTTTTAGGGAGCAACTATTTAAATTTCACTATTTGGCTCTCTTTCCTCTCCAACCCAACCACAAATTTGTACCCTACCCATTCCCCACCCCACTAGAAAAGCATATATACTGAACAGATACAGTGGTTCAATCAATATTCAACCTTCACATTGTTAGGAGTATCTAAATACTGTTCACCACTGACCCATATAAAAATTAGGATTGTTTCCTTCCTACAAGGATTTTTGTGTTTTACTTAAAGTTAATATTTCTGTTTGTGTATATTTTTTAGTTTCCTATGTTCTTTTAAAAATTTAACCCCAAACTCTTAATTGTCTTAATTTCCTTTTAAAAGCTTTACAGGTACATCAGAAATGTTATCAATTTAACTTTCTGAAGGGTTTCTGCAGGATTTTTCTGACTATCTCCAGTCTGTTCTGGCATTCTTCATTTGATACATAGCAGTCTTTCTAAGATCTCCTTTTACCATCAACTTGAAGGTTTCTCCTGCCTTTATCCTATGCCATATCTCCTTTTGTCTTGTATCTAAGGTAGGTCTACACTTCCACTTGCTCCAGCACATCTAAGAATGTTTAGAGAAAAGATTAGGAGGTGTTTGTGGGGATTTAATTGGTTGGTTGGTTGGCTGGCTGGTTGGTTGGTTGGTTGGCTTTATTTTGTTTTGAGATTGTACATGTCTGGAAATGCTTGTTTGGCTGGTTATAGAAGTCTAGGTTTAAAATGATAAGTAATGTTCTTTCAGAATTTTGAAGGCCCTCTCTGTTGTCTTTCGTCTTAAAGTGTTCTTTGTAAGAAAGCTGAAATCTTTTTGGTTTGTAATACATTGAACGTGACCTGCTTTTATTTTCTTTGGAAACTTTCGGAGTTTTATCTCCAGTGATATGAAACTGAGTTCTAATGTTCCTTGGCATTTTTGTTTTTATCTGTTTTACTGGGGTCTGAGTGTGTTCCACAAAATTAAAATTCATACATTTTAAATTCTGACAGATGTTCTTGAATGAATATTTAAATTTTAAAATTTGTTTTCTCTGTACTTTATGAAATTTCTATTATTTTTATTTTGGACCTTCTAAACTATTTTTGTAATCATCCTATATTGTCTATTTGTTTGATTATTTTTCTTCTTCTCTATTTCAGCCCTCTTTTTTTCTTAAGAGTTCTTTTTTATTCTATAAGTCTCTTTTTGTTCTAGGTATCTGTTTATCATTTCAGATTTATAATATCTTCTTCCATCTCTATGATACTGATAGGCATTAATTCCTTCACAGTTTTTCTCCCAGCATTGTCTTTCATCTCTTAGCATGTTTAAATTATGTTGGGTTTTGGCACTGATTTTTCTGTCTGGTAAACCATGTGTGTCTGTTCATGTTTAGGAATGGAACTGTAAAGAGATGATTAGAAACATTGACATGAGCAGAGCTTGTTGGTTTGAGCCTCACTGTTTGGTGATGTGGTTGGACCATTTCACTGGCAACCACCATGTCAGTGATTGTAGGCCTTTCTGCCTGAACTGGTAAGATTTCCCAGAAAAGACTCTCAAAATCTGCTATCTGGAGGGTAAAGTCCTGGCTACTAAAATTTTGGGAACTAAACATTTTACGATTCTTCTTATTTGAGGTGTCTAAAATAGTCAGTTAGTAGAAGGAGAGAGTAGAATTTTGGTGACTGTCAGAGACTGAGGGGGAGGGAAAAACAGAGAGTTGCTGTCCAATGAGTGTAAAGTTTCAGTTGTATGAGATGAATAAGTTCTAGTGATCTGCTGTAGAACACAGTATCTATAGTTTAAAACATAGTATTGTATACTTAATATGTAAAGATGATTGATGCCATTTTAAGTGTTTTACCACAAAAAAAAAAAAGAATGAAAGGCAATTTTTGTAGGTGATGGCCATATTTAATACCTTGGTTGTACTTAAGACATAACAAGAACATGCATATGCCCAAACTCATCAAAATGTATGTATCAAATGTGTGCAAATGTTGTATATCAATTATACCCCAATGAGGCTTTTTTAAAACTGCAAGAGTTGTGCAGATAAAAGCATACTTATTTTTACAAGGAACTTCATGAAGGTGTCCCAAGGCAGGGGGTGCTGAATTTGGAACAAGAAAGTAGCTGTCCTTTTGAGACCATGAAGCTCCTTTAACTTAGTTACATAGCATTTAGGAACTACTGAAGGATCATAAACCAAATACAACATAATAAGGGACTTTGTTGAGAAAAATAATTCTTATTATTTCCAACTCAGTGGGTAGAAATGGCTTAATGCTGTGTCAATGAAAGTGACAGAGGCTGCATTGCTGAGCCTCCCATCCAGCCAAACGTGTGCTATTATTTTTCATTATTACTTCATCTAAAAGCTACCTTCTGCTGTCTTTGCTTTGATTAAATAGCAATGCAGCTACAGCAATACATCTCCTGACTCTTTGAACAGTCTTTCCCAAATGGTCCTACTGATGAACATCGTTTTTGATCGAAGATCTGAAGACAGATGTTTCACAACTGCTCTAGCCCCTCTGCTATGACAATGGTACATGGCTTTACTTCAGTAACCCAGGATCTGTGCTTAATTCTTTAAAAAGTAAAAATCATCATACAATGTATTTGATTGATACTGTTAAATGTGTGTCAATTAAAGAATAAAAAATAGTTTATTTTAACTTTTTTTTAAAAAGAAAATTCATAGCCTGTGTCGTCAGGTTGTCCTGCAATTAATTCGGAAGCATGGACTGAGCCCCTGGAATTGTCAAAAACTGAAGGTTCTGAGGATGCAAAAACAAAAAGAAAAGGCAAAGGACTCATTATCTCCTGTCAAGGGCAGTGGAGTGGACTTTGGTCTTCCAGGTACTTCACTGATTAAAATTCTCCCTCACAGAGCCTGTCTAGTTCAGTAGGAGAGACAGGACTAGGGCGACAGAAGCAAGTGCTTAGAAAACCCTTAGAGTGAGTGCCTCCTTAAATTGTATGTCCTAGGTGCCTAGCTTGCCTCCCCAGCCCTAACCGTGTCCTGGAGGTGTGTGTGGTGTGAATCTGGAGAGAATGTGCCACTCTTTCCTAATCAATGTCTTAACCTTCACATGCACAACCAGGCAAGTTGTGGAATTCTATCAACATTGTCATTCAATATTAAGCTATAATTTTGATTTTTGGCACCTTAATACTGCAACTGTGAGAGTTAAAAGATCATTTTATTATAGTCATAGAAAGTGCCGGGTCCTCTGACTTTGACTTAAGAAAGGGATTTGTATTTGAAATTGTCAATCTTTTTCTTTAAGTGTTTCAGCACAGTTGGAAGCGGCCAGCCTGCCCTTTTCAGTCCCCATGCTGTTTATTTATTCTGGATTTCTTGGTTCCCTTGGTCCTGGTTTCAGTTTTTCTCACATTCCTGGTAGCCCTAGGCAATTATCTGATTGGTAAGTTTGCAGCTTTATGCCATGAGTTTCCAAATTCCCCTCCTCACATTGGCTACATCCCCATCATCTTTAAGCTCAACTAGTCAAGACAACCAGGTTCACATTGCCACACTGCCATTGCTTTGAGGCTCTGATGCCAGAACCACTTCTGGTACCAGTTTCTCTGTCACTCAGAGTTCTTCAATGGCAATCAACAGACACCACTCTTGCTAAGATAAGCAGAAAATAATAATAATAATAATAATAATAGTTTAGCAAAAAATATAAAGAGCTCCTGGTATCTGAGAATCAGCAAGTCACACTGAGAGGTGAACAGTTTTAACACTGTCCAGTGTTAAAACAGCTGAAGGGAAGCTCTAGTGAATGTTCCATGGCTTCCTCTCCTGAGAGACAGTCTTTTGGTTTGTGCTACCAACTTGGGACTCCCAGAAACATCACAAATGTTGTTTTTGAAATCTGGGCCCCCTCAGCCACTACCCTCATGGCAACATGAATTCTGGGTGGTACCTGCCCCAAGTTGGAAGTTGAGTGCATCTGAGTGGCAGAGCCAAGCTTTTGTGTCTTCCAGATCCTAGCTTCAAGGAAGACTTAGAAAGTGAGTTCAGACTTCTGAGTAAAATACAGAACTTACATTTTGTAACCTATCATCACTTAGAATTTTCTAAAGATCCTGGACTGCTACAAATATGTCCAATGCTTACTTTGGGGGAGGATTCAGATATATCCAATAGATTTTATGCCCAATTTCCTATGCTCCAGACAACCTCAGATGAAGATACACACAGTGTCTAAGAAAGAAAGTTGAGAAGCCAAAGGACAACCATTTAGTAAAACCCATTGGTCCTCAGCACTGAATTATTTCACCATGATCTGATTTCCAGCCCACGTGACTTCCCTATAGATCTGAAAAGCCAACAAGTTCTGACCTTGAAGGTACTTTGATCACTCAAGTTCTCCCTGTCTCAATTACAGTCTTACTGTAAATTGCATAAGCAGCTTTTCTGCTTTTCTTTCTTACAGATCGTATTCCCTTAGAAGCTAATCACTTTGGTTGACCACAGACTTGCACCCTCAGCCCCTTCCTTCTCAAATTCAATCAATATCATTGTTGGGTCACCTTAGAATAGAACAGTAGCCAGAGAAAAGGGTAGGGATACTGGACTCTAGTCATCCTCAGTCTACCTCATCTGATTACCACCAGCCACATGCTCCCAGAGAACAAAGAAAACAGATGCCTATCCTCCCACCTCTTCCCAAAGCCACGAAGATCAGACTGTGGTTTTATTATGCTCATGGTCAGACCTCAGAGCATTGTCTAATTAACAGCATAGTGTTTGAAGTTCAGGGGCAAAGAATGAAAAGAATAGGATTTAAATTCAGTACCTCTTTCTGAAAAGTAAAAACACTGAAATTTTCTTAACTGTAACATAACATTAACAATGATCTTGCCGTGCTCACTTTACACAGTGCTCCTTAGAATCAAAAGGGAGGTTGGCCATAAAAGTGTGCCTGACAGGTACTAGAGATTATTCCTGAGCCAATTGGAAAGAATACGAGCTTTGATATCAGATGCTTTGGGACTCAAATCTTGACCATTCCACTACAATAATTCCTAGAAGCCCATGGCCCCTTTACCCAAACTGCAATGTAGTAAATATCTAGTGCAGTGATTCCCAAACTTGATTGAATGTTAGGATCAAAATCCTCATACTCAGGTTGTAACCCCTTGGGTTTTATCACAATATCTGGGTACCAAGGCATCAACATTTGTTAAAGTTTCTCACTATTTTTAGTATGCAAGTAACATTGAGAACCTGCGAATGTAAGAAATTAGTTGTACTCTTCTCAAACTCCTTCCATACCTGCATTTTAATCCCTCTACTGCCACTTTGAGTGGCTAAGGTCAAGTTATACCCTTAGTTCATTTCATCATTTATAAAATAGGGAGAATATTATCTATGTCACCCATCTTATTACTGTGAAAATCAACCTGAATGGTCTTTGCAAACACTACACTGCTATGTGGATGTTAAAGCATGTTTGTAAACCATACTTGTTAAGGGTCTTTATCATTAAGAGGCCCAGAAGAAAGAAGGTAGATGGTTTGACACAAATTATTCTCATTGCGAGGAAAGAAACACACAAATAATCTTTTGATGAGGAATCCTGCCATCTTCATGGCAGACCATAGAAGAGACACAGGTTTAAATCTGGGTCTAAGAACAAATCACCATTCACAGAGACTTTCTAATGAACCAAATGACAGCTGGCTTCTTTTTTTTTTTTTCCTCCTATAAAAAGATTCATTTCTCCAAACTCCCAACAGTTTCTGTGCCCAAAAAATAAAGACAAGGAGGAGGATTCAGACTGAAGAATGACAGGCTCTTTGTTAAGAAAGGCTGCCAGGAACTTTGCAGGCCTCTGTCTTTCCTCCTGCTTGCTAATTGATTTAATGGGAGACCCCGAGATGTATTTCAGCACCATGAAGGCCTGTCCAGCTGATTAATATCATGCAACAAGAAACTGGTATTTTCTCTTTCTGGTTTCTTTTTAATTGCTATTGAAGGAAAACTGTGTAACGTTAAGAACAAGAGTAATCACTCATCAGCTCATCAAGAGCTCATGTTCAAGGGTTTCCGTCCTTCTGTTCTAATGAAATTCCCGTTTCTTAGAGGAATGGCTTCTGGATAGTATGTGTGGCAATAATGTCAACAGGGAGAAGCCATTTATGCCTCTACCTTATTGCTGCCTTTTAAATTCAGCCAGGGTGTATGTCCAGATGGCCCACTAAGAAGAGAGAAGAGCAAACCACCCCATTCCCCATCTTCCCCTGAAAGGCATGCCCATGCCAGGCCAGGAAGACCCCAGCTCCTCGTGCCACTGTCAGGAAGCCCCAGGGGTCAAGCTCAGGGCTTCTCCATCTCAGCACTATTGACATTTGGGGCCAGATTATTTTTTGTTGTTGTTATAAGAGCTGTTCTGTGTGTTGTAGGATGTATAAAATTATCTGTGACTTCTACTCACTAAATGCCAGTAGCAATTACCCTGTCACAAGTTGTGACAACCAACAAAATTTGTCTTCAGACATTGCCAAATGCCTTCTGAGCAGCAAATCACAGCCTTTCCCAGTTGAGAATCACTGGTCTACTGAGACTAAAAAGCAGATTGTCATCTTTGCCCCAACTCTGACCCATCCCGACTGTGTCACACTACAAAAGTTTTGCACTACCTCTCAGACCTTCAATGTCCCCACCTCGAATACATGTTATCAAAATTAGCATAATTCTTTTGACATATTCAGTGAATTATAATGCACAATGAAGGAGAGTGATGGTCATGATAGCAACAAAGATGACTATTGCAATGTGTTCTCTCTATCCTCTTATGAACTTCTATCAGCAGAGAACCTGCTGCAGGAAAGAAGCTTCAGCCAGACATATACAGATATCTCATACATCTGGTGCCAAGCACATGGCTGTTCAAAACCATCTTTTTCAAATGCCCATCAGCCTTGCTTGTTATCAAGGGGGTGTTTTATATGTGATTAACCTGCCAGTAGCATCATTACAGGTGAACATGTGTATGTGTGTTTATGAGTATAAATGAGGGTATGTGTTATAGCTGAGAAATGGGACATGAGACACATAATCATATCTGTCTGTATAGCGTGTGAAGGACAGGAGACTAACTATACAGGAAATGGAATGTTTGGGTGGGGGTGGAATACAAATGTGTGTGAGATATGTGGTTACAATAAAACTTTCAGGGCTCATCTGTTTGTGGTGTGTAAATGTTTATATATTGTTATATATGAGCAATACCTGTGCACACATGATGTGAGTCATGTGGGAAAGTTCTGTGTATGGACAAGTAGATATGCTGTGTGTGATATGGGTGTGTGAAGTACACTTGTCATTTTGGGTGCACAATGTGAATGGAGACCAATTCTGTGTGTGATGGGGAGGTGTGCTCTAGATAATGAGTCATGTGGGAGATGTCTGTGGTGGGCAGTATATTGGTGGTTTATTTGTCATGTAATATATGCAAACCATGTGCACTCTGCATTGTTAGTATATCCAGTTAGGTGTGATGGCTCATATTTGTATAGAATGTGTGTGTGTGTGTGTGTTTGTGTGCGTGTTTGTGTGTTTGTGTGTGTGTGCTTATCAACTTTATCAACCTGTGTATGTGCTTATAATCTTTGTGTTAAACTTTTAAAACTCTATAATCTTTGCTAATTGATTTGAATTGAATGAAAATTAAAGATTCCCTGTTCCCATCTTATTCCAAGTATTTTTCATGAGTTGTGTCCTGAGCCATCTCAAAAGCAGTTCTTCACTGCCAGTGTCCCTCTCAGAGTTCTGCTTTCCACCATGAAAAGCCTCAACCAAGTAACTAACAGAACAAACTGAGATAATACGCTAATAGGAATTGTGTTTTCTAATTTTTCTCTGTAAAGAGCTTCCAAATGGATTGGATCAGTTAATGAGAAAAAAATAGAAAATAAAAAATATTTTGATTGAATAACTTTTGGCATCACTTCCCATTCTATTGATGATGTGCTATAGGCCCTCAGGAACAAAACAGAGAGATCATCTTGAGACTAGTAATCAAGCATTTGGTACAACTACCAACTGTATTCTCCACATTCCATACTCAAGAATCTCCTTCTACAGTCAACAAACAGATTCTGGGCGTATTGCCATGCGACATATCTTCAGGAAGGTCTGAGGATTCAATGATGATTCAGACATGCCTCTTTGGCCAAAATATTCATATTAAGTAAGAGAGAAAGTAGCGGGTAGGAGGACAATTTGAATTTGGATTGCAGTGTCATGCTAGACTGCTGATGAGGTGATTAGATGTGCCTAACCTTGATTATTTGGGAACAGGAGAAAGCAGTCAGATTATTGATCTCAGGCTTACAGGGAAGAGGGAGTTTTTTCTACTGGCAGGGCAGGAAGGGAATTCCTGCCTCCATGTGAAGCCTCCTATGTCACACCAAGAGCTTGCATTTTATCCACTGAAGGAAGTCACTGAGCAGCATATGCAAAGGATGGGCATGGACATCTCTGCATGGTTCTATTCACTTTTTTTCATCTCCAAATGTATATGGTGGGACGTGTAAGAAGAACTCCTGTCCGCAGCAGAAGTCCTCTCCATTTTACAGTCCTCTTATACCTAGAATATCAAAGTGAGTTGAATACATTTCCCGATGTCATTTGTTTTTGTGTCATTTGCTTTTGTGAATAAACCTGCTCTAATCTATGTCCAAATACCTTATTTAAACTTATGTTTTAGAACATTAACAAACAGTGTCTAGGAATATTTTTGTCAAAGGAAATTTGTAAATATAGCCAAAAACTTGTCATTGTTGCTACAGAGTCATTTTTAACTTTTAACTAACTCTAAACTGTCTGTTAAAAAGGGTGTAGGGTATAAAATACTTTTTGGTTGTTGTTTTTTTTAAATAATTGAGTAAAAATTTAGATACTTTGAACTGGATAAAAATATACCCACTATATAAACACACAAAATATAGGCATACTTCTGTAGCTATTTTTTCTTCTGCTTCATCTTCTCATATTTGGAAAATGGAAAACAGAAAATATCAGGATGGTCGCCCAGACAAGGAACAGTGCCATTGCAAGAAGTGAAAGAAGGAAAGACAGAAACGACTCCTTAAGCTGAAATTCCCATCCCAGATAACTCTGCGTCTCCAAGGGCTTTGTTTAAGAAGTGCTGGGTTGGAAGCAAGAGACCAACATTTACCCAAATCTTTCTGTGGAAGCTTTAGAGAAGTGGCTATCCAGATTCATTGTGAGGAGGATCACCTGGAGGACTTCTCAAGTCATGGATTAGAGTGCTCTGCCCCAGAATTTCTGATTCCTTATGCCTAGGGCAGGGACTGGACATGTGCATTTCTAACAAGTCCCAACGTGCTGCCGCTGAGGCCAGTGGTAAGAGCACACTTTGAGAATCACTGTCTTGTGGCTGTTTAATCTTTCTAAGCCCCTTAAAATGTGAAAAACAACATCTCAAAGTGAGGTATAAATTTAAAAACACATACAAAACTTCTTACAAGGTAAGGTGGCATTCAACCAAGGTAAACTGAGGTTACACAACATGAGTTCAATGAGCCATGTAACCTCCCTGGTGCCCTAGCTTTCTTTGATCATAGGAAATGGGCTAAATTATTTCCTAAAGAACTTTCCATTGCTTAACTTTACATTTAATTTGACCTAAAAATCCACAAGCTATATCCTAACAGTGAAAGGAATTTGAGTCCAAAAATATATGTAGAATGGAGCATTTTATTTTGTATAAAACAAGTATTCAATCCAAGTATCACTGACACATTTTAAGAATTAGTGAAAAATGTCTATTTACCTAGGTGGTTATTTCTGTCAATATTTGCCACATGTAGTTATCATTTTGATTATTTAATATCTGCATTTTTCATAAAAGCATTGCATCTGCGATTAAACTAACATTATTTTTGAATTATAAATCTCTAGAATGTGATATAGACAAAGCTAACATATTAAAGGACTAAAAATAATAGAGGAGTTTCTTTCCTTATAGAATGCAGTAAATAATGTATAGCTCAACGATGATTGTACTCAGATGGCTCTCAGGTGATCAAGCATTTACTTGTTGTAGAAATAGACAAATGAAGCTTGATATTTGCAAAAATAAAGGGTAATCTAGGCTTATTTGCAATGACTATTGTCAGGTGCTAGGGTTGGAGTACTGTGCCTTTCAAGCTAATTAAACCATTCATCTGGGATTTGGAGCCCTACATTTTGGCAATATCTGTGAAAGTGCTAATGCTTGCACCATTTGACCCAAAAATTCCACTTCATCAAATTTCTTGATGGTCACATACTTCAAAAATGTAAGCATGCACACACACACACACGCGCGCACAATAAATCACTGTGGCTTTGTCTGTGAAAGCAACAATTAGACATAACTGAAATGTCCTTCAATAGGGGATTAGGAAAACTCATGATGGTTCATATACTTGGAGAACAGTGAGTGCTTAGAAAGTATAAAGTTCATCTCTATGGGCTGCTGTGGAACAATACCAAAGATAAAAGGAGACAGGTCAGTCTATAGAAAAGTGAGTACAGTATACTACAAACTGTACATAGAAAGGGATGGCAGTGATGAAATAGCCATACTTACACCTATATCTGCACCTAAACCTAGAGTTGCATTTGTATCTATGCCTATTTCTCCACTTAAACCCCCAGCTAAATCTATAGCTACATTTCAACCCACAGGTACATCTGCATCTAGACTTAAAGTTGCATTTATTCCTACATCCATGCTTTTAGTCATATCTCATCTACATATGCATTCACATCTACATGTGTAATTATGTCTACAGCAACACCTGCATCTATCTCTCACATATACAGCTATACCTGTATCTACATATACATTCATGTTTCACCATCTACAACTACATCTACACCAATATCTACTTGTACACTTAGATTTGCAACTATACCTACACATGCATTCATATCTCACCTACATCTGCACCTGAATCTTTTTTTTTTTTTTTGAGACAGAGTCTCACTCTGTTGCCCAGGCTAGAATGCAGTGGTGTGATCTCCGCTCACTGCAATCTCCGCCTCCCAGGTTCAAGCAATTCTCCTGCCTCAGCCTCCTGAGTAGCTGGGATTACAGGCACTCACCACCATATCCAGCTAATTTTTGTATTTTTAGTAGAGATAGGGCTTCCCTTTGTTCGTCAGACTGGTCTCAGCCTCCTGACCTCATGATTCACCTGCCTCAGCCTCCCAAAGTGTTGGGATTACAGGCATGAGCCACCATGCCCGGCCACCTGAATCTTTATCTACATATGCATCTATATCTCACCTACTTCCACACCTGAATCTGTGTACACACAGACATCTATCTATCATCTACATCTACATCTGAATCCTTATCTACACACATGTCTACATCTCATCTGCATCTCACGTAAATCTACATACACCTTTGCACCCACACCTATATCTCCACATCCATCTATAATATATCTACAGCTCATCTACATCTCTATATTCTCATACATGGGTTTAAAAAGACATAAGAAATTGCCAACAGTGTTTGACTTGGGTGAGAAACAAGGGTCTGAGGTAAGAGAGGGTGGAAAGGAATATTCGATTCACTATTTTGTACTGTTTAAAGCATTGGCTAATTACGTGTCTTAATTTTTCACTATGTAAATACATACAAGTATATATACATAAATCCTTCTCTAGAGGACAGAGAGCAAGAGATAGCTATACCATAAAATGTGAGTTCTGTTTAACCACAAGTCCTCTCCTACAGCTTTTGTGGTTTCTGTGTCTGCCTTCCGGATCAACTCTTGGTTGATTTTGACCTCAGAATTCTTTATGGCTGCTTGGATTCTTAAAGTCCCCTGTTTGCGTTTTACTTATGTTGTTTAAGTTTCTAGTTCAAGTTTGTTTTAACTGTTCTGATTCAATTTTCATTCAGTTTCATGAATACCATTAGGCTCAATATTGTAGAGACAGGGAAACTGGAGTCTGAGAAAGTAGGTAGCTTCCTAAAGCCACATCTTTGGGAACTAACGGAACTGGAGTTTGAATTAGGTCAGCTTGAATCCAGAGCCTGTGCCCTTCTCAGCTCGTCATTGTGTCTGTCCTCATTGTATCTTAGCTCTGTCTTGAAAGTTACAGCCCATGATGATCTCAGGAATGGATGATTAGGGAAATTCAAATGAACAGGTAGCTTGTGTTATTTGTGTAGCTCTTATTATAAAACATTGGTCCTTTCTTATGCTACTACCCCATAGACTTCCTGTTGGTGCTTCCATCTCCCTTCCTTTCCAATTTGGCTCTTTCTTCTCCATCTTCTGTCTGGCGTCAGACTAAAGTGCATACCTATTCATTTTTCATCAATCTGGCAACTTTCTTAAAACTTTGGTATGAATAAATCACCACCATATAATTCATTATGAATAGCATCAGCCTGGGGTACTATTCTTCTGCTACTAAAGAGTCAGCATGTTTTACAATTTTCAACAGGAGGATTTGAATTTTTTTTCTGTCTCTCTCCTTTCTGCTGAAAGCAATTTTAAAGTGTTCCTCATATATGTATATGTTAATGTCATTATTCTTTATGTTCTTCAGCCATTCATCTCCAACTGCTTCCACTCAGCTCTGTCATGGGTGAATGTGATTGATCATCTCAGCTCTTGTACTCAAGAGAAAGGAGAAAGAATTAAACCATATGGCAGGAGTACAACTAGACATCCGGGGTGAGGAGTGCTTTGTGGCTGGCGGGTAGGTCAGAATTCTGCTTTCCTTATTATTGTCTTCTGAAAATTATGAGTAAATGACAAGCTGCTTTAAAATTCTCAAAGTGATGATATTAGTTACAGGGAGATTTTTGTTGGTATCTCCTACTGTACTAGGCACTGTGTCGTTCCTTTTATTTTAGAGTCTACTTCAATCTTCAAGTCCCTTATGAGATAATTTTGTTCCTCCTTTTCTGAGAAAACCAAGGCTCAAATGCTGCAGCAGCCTCTTCAGTGACACATACTATAAAATGGCACAGTGAATACTCAAATCAAAATCATAAACCTGATGGGCATTTCCCTCTGAGTAGCCCAGAATGTGGAGCGACATGAAACAAAATAAAACACAATGAGTGCAGACCAAAAAATGAAGTTGCTTGTAAAACACTTGCATCTGTACATCTTGCCTGGATTTCTACTTGTAATTACCTTTGTGGAAATGTTTAGAGCTGGAGTCTTTTCCTCTCTCAGCCCTTCTGAGAAATGTCTGAAAAGTCACACACATTCTCGTACAGTTGAACCATACTAATGTTTAATTAACATTAAGCAGCACTAACTCATTAGTTGATGTTTGACACTGGGAAACTGCACCCTCCCTGGGCCACAAAATTTCAGCACTTGTGAGGGTTTGACCCAATTTATGGCTCCTGAATATGCAGGATGCCTTCACATGCAGTGGGTCTAGATACCTCAGGGTCTCCAGCGCCGGCTGTGGCTCACCTGAGCCTGTTCCTTTTTGCATCTGTGAGCCCATCAGTGGCCAGGCCTGACTGAGCAGTGTGCTGGTCTTTCTCTTTCATTCTAGAACCTGTGGTTCTTAGTTCACGGGTCTCTGACCAAGCAGAGAAAGGAGGTTTCTTTTATTTTTGTTTTATCCCCTCCTGTTTCTTCTCTCAATTCCTTACACTGCTCATCACCAGACACACGATGGACTCAGCATCTGTGGAGGTCTCTCTGTGCCTCAAGCTCTATCACCAACCAGTCCAGGAGCTGTTTCCCAGTGGCATCCCTGCAGCACATTGTGGCAGCTTTGCTATTAGATATCGTCAGCAGCATGTGGCAAAGGCAACCACAGTTCTTTGGGGTTGGAGCCAGGGCTAGTACAGCAGCTGGATGGGCCAGACTGGATGAAGCTGAGAGACAAAAGTCCAAGCAGTTACCTAAGGCTGGGGACAAATGAGGGATGGAGCAAAAGCAGCTGTCCGATGTGGGTGACTCCAGATGTGTACATAAGAATGTGAGTCCAGAGGCAGAGGCTAAATTGGGAACTGTCGTTCATGTTTGCTTTTATCCCATTGCCCAAAACGTTGTGTGGCCAAGCTCAGTGGTAGTGTGGTAGAAACTATCCAAGGGCATGGACCCCAAGAGGTGTGAACAAATCGGGGGTCATTGGCATAGCAATCTCCCAGTATGGATGAAGACACTAAGGGGATCCAAGCCAGAGAATAAAGCCGTGCGGCAATGAGAGGATAAACAAGAGACTGGGTTTCCTCGTAGCACCAGTTAGGTAATTAAAGCTGATCTGAAAAGAGAAAGGGTCTGAGTATAGCTATGACACAGCTCTGAGCATGTTTACAGGAACTATTTAAATGATCCCCTATGTCTTGAAATGCCTGGAGACGGCTAGGTGATGCCAGAGAGGCCAGTGATGCACCCAGCTCTCCACTGACACTTTCTCAAACTGCAAAACACCAGGGAAGCAAGAGAGCTGATCTCTGCGAAAGTCTTTAGGAAATAACAGAGAAGGCGTACCGTCCATTGTAATCATTAAAGAACTATGAATTCGACCTATCCTCAGTCGTTGAGAATGGATTACTGGGCCCCTACTAAGCACTGTGAACAGCCTCCATCTACTATCCTGGAGAACTTTATTTTTATAACACTCTTATTTTAACATAACTCATCATTCTTTCCCAATATTACTGATAAATCCCCTTCTCTCCTCTGAGAATTGCTTCCAAATTGGGAAACAAAATATGGTAAGAACTCTTCTTTTCAAGTTTGTCTAAGTGGGATTCATTCACATTTCCGTGTAAACACCACAGCATTATCTCCAATTCAAATGTCTCGCATTCATTTAGTTTTTACAGAAAAAGTCAGCTCTGGAAATTCTTAGCATAGGCACAATTCAGAAGTGTATCGCTAGAAAAATGAGACAGGCTGAAATTAGCTAAAACCTTAGCAATAAGGTGATAACAACCTCAAACTCTGATTGGTAATGGTGATATTTAGGAAAGGAAAGAACGTATTTCTACTTACATATGATGACTGTCTAAACCTTACTCTTCATTGATTCGTTCTTCAACACACTAATAGTTACAGATTATTAACAACTTACACAGCAATTAAAATGCTTATGTTTTATAAAGAAATCAATAATTGCCTGCATTTTGGTTTATTCCAACAGATTCAGTTAAGCATGCATACAAGTAATTTAATTACGTGGCCTAAGATGCAAAACCTAAGCCAAGAAGGTGTGAAGGGAAGCACGAAATCTTCAGAACTCTGTCGGGAAAATCTCATTATTTATAACTGCATAAACTGTCAGGAATGTGATCATTACATTGATCTAAAAATTTATTTGAATGGAAATATTTTATAGTTTCTATTTTTTTTTTTTCAATTTACCAAGCGAAGTCAGTTTCTCATCTCTAGAATGCCCTCATCTAAGATAGGTTGTACAACGTTTCTAAGTCTTTACCCTTATTCTGCTCATGACACTTAATCATAGTATTTTGTAACTAACTGGGTTACTTTGTTCATTTCTATTTTGCAATACTACACACACACCAAATCCTGAGCTCCTTAAAGTTAGTAATTATTTGTTTTTTGTTTTTTGTTTTTTTCAAATTCAAAGCCCTTATCAGAGATCTGTCACACAGTTGCTTACTAAATGTTCTTAGGAAGAAAATTAAAGAACATGTCCAGGGGATACAGTCTGTGCGTGTGTGTGTGTGTGAATGTGTGTGTGCACTCTCCAAGGTTATGGGGCAAAGTATCTAAGGCTAGCTATAGGAATCACTAAGTAAAAGTTAAAAAAAAAAAGGCACATAATCTAGGCACATAAATAAGACATTTTCTTTCCTAAACAGATCTCTATTTAAAATAACAAATGGTACAGCTAACCACCTCCTCTGAGAAGTGCCTGAACCCCAAGAACACATCTGTAGCACCTGCTGAGCTCATCTGCTGATACAATCCCAGAACTTCTCAATTATGTCTCACTGAACACTACAGCAGGGACATTCTGGAAAGAGGAGTGCCGGTGATGGGGATGGGAAATGAGGAATGATCTCATCAATTTAGGAAGACTCTGAGAAGTCCTGCAATATTGGAAGTGTTTAACGTTATTGAAATAAGAATTTAATCACACTTATGAGTATGTAGAGACCCCATTGCATATGAAACCTATTGGTTTCCCCCATAGAATGTCTGCGTATTTGGAGAAGCATTGCATTTGGCTTTGCTTATCAGTCATTGCCTTTTAGAATCTTCTTTCTTCTCTGTGGAAAGCTTTGTTTTACCTCATCGGTGTTTTCAGAAATTGAAAATCACATTTAAGTCATGACTTTTCCAAGAGGCTTGTACTGTTGGGATTGGAAGCCCTATGGTAGCTACCTTTATCAGAGGGAGGTGTCAACAGTGTCTCTCCACATTACATCCGAGATAAAATCTGCATCCAAAAGCCATTTCTTCTTTTGGCAGACAGCACAGCTCAAACACAGCTAATAATTCTGAAAATAGCTCCCTTGTTCCTGTTGACCAGTGGGGTGCTGGAGACAAAGCAAACCTATGAACATAGCACCAGCATCTGTCAATCAAAGTGACATTTCATTTAGTTAACTTGGGAACTTCTCACTAGCACTGGTTGTTAGTTTGGGGCAAGGGGAGGAGGGTAACGCTAATGGTACACTGTAATAAATACACCTTCAGCATAGACTAAAACTTTTTATTTTTTCTGAAGACTCAAGCTGTAGCTTTGAGCTTTCAAATAAAATCTTTCAAAAGCCAGGATTACTTGTCTATGAAAAGCTTAAAATGTAGCTCATCTGAAGAGGCTAAGGTTAAACACACTGAGAGAAATAGTTTATTTATCAAACAGAATTAAACAGATGTGGTCTTTACTCTGGGGACTCTGTTATTTGATATTATATCACACTGGACATGCCCCAGTATTCTCAACTATAAAATTGATTAATAAAAGATATCTCATGGTTTTGCTGAAAGGATGAGGTGGCATGAGGAATGTACAGCTCCTGGCATTGCATACAGCTCCACACGTGTTAGATCTATTCCCCTTGTTCTCTGACACTCACCCAAAGGAAATCGAAGTGGATTATATTAAATGATAGATTGAGAGATTTTTTGATGGGTGTTGAACACAATGACAATTCAATGAAAAGGAAAATAGCATGCTGCCCATCAGGGATTATATACATGGTATAACCAAGCACCCAATTAAGAGAGCCATTGGGATAGTATTTGAGGTAGATAAATAGGCTCTGGTATTGTCCTTAAGGTTATAACATCTAGGAGTCAGCTTGAACTTCATGTTAGCCTGATCCTGAATCCTTTTCAACATCACCACCATCATGATGACCATCATCTTCTACATCATCACTGCCCAGATCTAAAGGATTTTAACCCACTGCAAAATCTTTGTCCCCATTTGATCCTCACAATTCCCTCAGGGTCTGATGGGGCATGCATTCTCTTTCACCTAAAGAATAAAAATATGAAGCTCAGAGAGCTTAGTGGACTTATTGAAGTCACAGAGCAAATGAAGGAGGAACTCAGATTCCATTGCTGGTCTTAAGATCTCCATTTATCTCATTTCCTCAGTTCTATGCCATCCTCCAGTCCATAATAACCCCGCTTGTCAATGAATCACTACTCTAAAGCATGACTTCCCCCAGGAATGAATAATAGTGATTCTTTCTTGTGACGTAGTTCCCACTTTCCTCTACGATCTCTGCTTCTTTTCTTTGAAAGGTTTCTAAAAGGACTCTTTAAATTGCTGAGTAAATTGACTTCTTAACTTGCTATTCATAACTCACAAAGACTCTGGCCTATTACAGAGAATCAACACAAGGCGGAGTTTCTCTGTTAATTTATTTTATTCCTTCATTCTGTATTCTGGTTGATGTGCCCTCTTGGCATTATAAATCCAGAGCATGTAATTAACAACCACTCTTTGAACCCAATTCTCTTTCTTTTTTCTTTCCTAACTACCTCTGTCTCCTTTGATCTCGCTCATTTTCTTAATTAACTTATGTGCATATCAGACCTGTTTCTTTGGGTCTTCGCGAATTTGGGAAGTTTGGAAGTGTGGGTGAACAGGGCCAGGCTGACTTTATAGTGAAGGGGTAAAAGAGGTCAGCACCCCACCACACACAACTGCATAAACCCTACGAAAGTGCAATTTACAACGCCCACCACAGCAATGAAGGCACCTTTTACTAAGCAACCACCAGGTATCTTCCTACACTCTACCTCTTATCCTCACCACTCCCCAAGGAGAAAGGTGCTGGTACCATCCCTATTTTGGAGATGGGGCAATTAGACTCAGAGAGGGTAAGTGGTCTGCTACAAAACAACTCCAAGACTGTGTCCTGCCCTAGCAGGATGTGTGATTTTAACAAATACAAAAACCTTTCTCATGATTCTGACAATTGAAGCTGTGAAGTTTGTAGGAACTGGGAAAGAGAAGGAGAAGGATGCAATTGGAGATTGTCAATCAAGGAGACCAACTTTCCTATAGAGATGTTCTCTAAGTTGGATGGACAGTAGTCCAGGATAGAGGTGACCACCAAAGTGTATGGGGCTCTGGCCTAACCATGGCCCTGAGAGCGAGAAAGGGGAATCAGATTAAGTGGGCAGAAGAGAGAAACAGATGGAGGGGGTGGGCTCCTTCCCAAGCTCATGAATTCTGGCTGACCAATCTCTCGGTAGCTGACCTGCAGGAGTAGGTGATGCAGGGATCAAAAGCTGGGACCAGAAAGACAAGACCAGCAGGCAAAATGCAGATTTTTCAAGACTTCAGACAGCTAACTGAATTCAGAGTGAAAATTTCAAATGCAGTAGAGGACCAGAGAAACTCAAGCAATCAAGTCAGGAGCCAGGCCACATGGCAGGGCTTAGGAAAGGTATTCAGATGCCCTCAGGGCAAGCTGGCCACCAGGCCCACAGAAGGATGTGTGGTAAACTCTCCATGCCCCCAGCCAGTAGGACAGCACTGCCAGACAGTGGCTAAGACCACAGCCCCGGGTCAGACAGTTCTGTGTCTCATCTTAACTCTGCTGCTAATTTCCTGTAGTGCATCCTCGAGAAGTTATTTAACATGCCTCAGTTGCAGTTTTCTTATTTGTAAAATTAGAATGATAGAAATAAACTTGTGATAGGAAATGAGCTATGGCAAAGTAAGTTAATTTGTTCAGAACAGTACCTACCATATGATCAGTGCCTCACAGGCAATATGAAGGTCTTTCCTGTTTTAATCAGAATTTATTTTAAGACCAGACAGATTTGAACTTGTACTTGGTAGGGTCCCATTTACTTACTCATTTAACCAATAATTAAATGCCAGACACTAAGTTAAAGCTGGAGTTTGGTGCCATCTATCAATTTCTGTCTTCCTCCCCCTTACTGCTGCCTTAAGAACTCAAAGGTGATCGATCATACCAGGAACTTAGGAAATAACATGTTACTCGATGCATTAATCAATTTACTTTTCTGGAATAATTTAACTTATTAAAACTATTTATATAATAACTTTCTCAGCTGGGTATGGTGGCTCATGCCACCATGTAATCTCAGCACTTTGGGAGGTTGAAGCAGGAGGATCACTTGAGCACAGGAATTTAAGACCAGCCTGGGCAACATAGGGAGACTCTGTCTTTACAAATAATTAAAAAGTTAGCCAGGCATAGTGATGTGCACCCATAGTCCCAGCTACTTAGAAGACTGAAGCAGAAGGATCACTTGAGCCCAGCAGCTACAAGCTGCAGTGAACTGTGATTATGCCAATGTACTCCAGCCTAGATGACAGAGTGAAACCCCGTGTCAACAACAACAAAAAAAGAAAATGTCTCATATAAAGAATGAATTGGCTATAGAAAAGAGTATAGAGGTATCTCAAAACACTAAAAATATAACTACCATATGATCCAGTAAATTTCACTTCTGGGTCCAAAAGTATTGAAATGAACTACATCTGCACAGAAATAACTGCACTCCCAAACTCCTTGCAGCACGACTCACAATAACCAAAATATGAAAATAACTTATGTGTCCATCAACAGATGAAGGTAAAAAAGAATTCTGAGATACACACACACACACACACACACACACACACACACACACACACAGAGGAATATTATTCAGCGTTAAAAAAGAGGAGATACTGCCATTTTTGACCACATGGATGAACTCAGAAGACATTAAACTCAGTGAAATAAGTCAGACACAGAAAGAAAAGCACTGTAAGATCTCATTTATACACCAAATTGAAAAAAAAAAGTCAAATAAATAGAAACAGAATGTAGAACAGTGGTCACCAGTCGCAGGGAGAAGGCGGAATGGGGAAAAGTTGGCTAAAGTGTACATATGTGCAATTTGGTTGGATGAATAGCCTTAGAGAGCCAACCTACAGCCAGAGAACTATAATTAACAAGATTGTGGCCAGGAGCCATGGCTCACGCCTGTAATCCCAGCACTTTGGGAGGCCAAGGTGGGTGGATCACGAGGTCAGAAGATCGAGACCATCCTGGCTAACACAGTGAAACTCCATCTCTACTAAAAATACAAAAAAATTAGCCAGGCATGGTGGCGGGCACCTGTAGTCCCAGCTACTCGGGAGGCTGAGGCAGGAGAATGGCGTGAACCCGGGAGGCGGAGCTTGCAGTGAGTGGAGATCGCACCACTGCACTCCAGCCTGGGCCACAGAGTGAGACTCCATCTCAAAAATAAATAAATTAATAAAATTATATACTGAAAATTTTCTAAGAGAGCAGTTTTTAAGTTCTCTTAGCACAAAAATTAAAAAGGTAGCAATGGAAGGCGATGAATATGTTTAATTGTTTCACTGTGTAGATGTATATCGAAACATTAAGTAGTAGACATTAAAAACATGTAATACAATTTTTTTTTTAAATAAAGGCCTATAGCTGGTTAACCAGGCCACAGGACTGGTTAGAATCAAGACCTCAACCTCTTTCCTCTCTCTTGCGCCAGTTTTCTGTGGATAATGTTTTAAAAATAATAGTTGGAAAAAAGAAAGGTAAGAAGATGGCAGAGCTGGAATAAAGGAAAACGCTAAGGAGCCACCTTCTTAGCCCCTGTGCAAGGAAGTTGCGGGAGCATGAGATGAAGCTGATGGAGCCAGGGCTCCTTTTCTTTGGCAACAAATTTTCTGAGTCAGAATATCTTGGTGCTTCACAGAGGGATTTGAAATTACCCCCAGATGACCGTTAATATGCCTTATCTGGGGGTGCTGAGTTAGATACGTAGTTAAATATAACTGTGGTCTTGTCCTCTCCCATCAGCCCAAGTTATTCTCTGCTTCCAGACCACAAGGATACAGAAGGTAGGCATCAACCCACCTGCTTCTACACGGTGCTGAGAGTTGCAATGCCTGGTGTATGTGGCCAATGATTTTCCACTGCAGCATATGGAAAATACAGCAGTCATCACAGGCTGAGTGCTAAGCCACAGACTTCATTTGTTCCGTGTTATCTAATATGTGGGCAAATCTCAACTGATCAGAAGGCTTAAGCAGGAGATGGTATTGAGCTAGAGTGATTATTGATGATGCCTCTAATAGCACTGTGGCACATCAATTGTGAATCCAATGAGAAGTAATTATATGCGTTAAACTACTGTGTCCCAATAGCAAAGACTTGGAATCAACCCAAATGTCCATCAGTGACAGACTGGATTAAGAAAACGTGGCACATATATACCACGGAATACTATGCAGCCATAAAAAAGGATGAGTTCATGTCCTTTGTAGGGACATGGATGAAGCTGGAAACCATCATTCTCAGCAAACTATCACAAGAACAGAAAACCAAACACCACATGTTCTCACTCATAGGTGGGAAGGGGAAGGGATAGCATTAGGAGATATACCTAATGTAAATGACGAGTTAATGGGTGCAGCACACCAACATGGCACATGTATACATATGTAACAAACCTGCACGTTGGGCACATGTACCCTAGAACTTAAAGTTTAATAAATAATAATAATAATAATAATAAATAAACTACTGTGTCCAAATGAAAAGGTTGAAAATTGCAGATCCTAGGAATTCTTGCATAATATTGGAATATACCAAAAGAGATGGAAGTTACTAAGTTTCATTGAGAGATATATTAATCTCTGCAAAACTGCTGGTTGGAAGAACCTCTAGAGTTTATTACAGAAGTCAGCATCCAAAATGCTTCAGGATAATGGCAGGTGGCCAAGTTCAATAGACTGACAGATGCCAATCATAATGATTATCATCATAATCTCAATGATAGCTATTATTTTATTAGCTGTTTTCTATGTACTAGGCATTGAATTTTACAAATAGCATATAATTTCATTCTCTTGATGAGGGGCTGGCAAACTACGGCCCTAAGGCTACATCCAGCCTGCCTTTGTTTTGGTAAATAAACTTTTATTGGAACACAGTCAAAGCTTTTTATTTATATAATATCTATAGCGGCTTTCACCATTCATTCAGAGTTTGAATTTGTCCCAAATCATTGGATTTAGGAGACTGGGTTGAGAGAGTTATTCTACCTGGTGTCCCTCCTGCCATTTTCCCAAATTTACCGTCCCCACTCAGATCTCACTTGTGTGTCCTCCAAGTAGGAATTCTCAGTATGCTCTGTGACAAGTACTTTAATAACTATGTTTTTGTTTGAGAAAAAAAAAATACTTCATTGAACTTAATTCATTTTCCTGGAAATAATTTTTAAATGTATCAGCCATGGTAAAGTAAGCATTATTTATAAGCACAAGAAAAAAAAACCACAACACTGGACTATGCTCAATTACCCAACTAGAAGGGGATGACAGAGTGCAATAAGATGTCTATTTGATGGAATAGTGAGCAACTAATCAAAAACATCATTGTTTATGATGTAATGTTAACTGAAAAGGGCAGATCATAAAATGGTATCTTTATAGTTAAATTCAGTCATCAGTAAAAATTCAAGAAAGGTGTAAGCACTCAGCCAGAAACTGCATATACAGTGGTGAATATATATATATGTTCTCCACTTTCAAGAAACTTACAGTCTATGAGCAAGTTACAGTCTGTGGGCAAGAAGGTCATGAAACAAAAATCCCCAAACTGTAATGATTGCAATGAAGCAGAAGTAGAAAAGTATAAATATTCAGATATAACCTGATTAGAAGAATCTAGTTTATACTGGAGCAAGGAAGAACACTTTAACACATGTAGAATGTGTTCTTCAAGCAACAAATAGGTGAAACATGTTTGAGACAGAGGATAAAGCCAGATTAAAGTCGAGCACGAAGAGAAAACACAGTGGGTGGTTGAGAACTGGAAGTGGAAGGAATCTAGTAAGTTGGAGGTTGCCGGAAGAGGAAGTCAGAGAGACGAGGATGGCCCAACCGTGCAAGGCAGGGGCCTGGTGAGCATTTGAGACTTTATCTTGAAGACCCCGAATAAGCTCCTGCAGGATATAAGCAGTGCAGAGTGTGACCACATTTACATGTTAAGGCAATCTTTCTGATGACTTGAGGAGAATGAGTTGTTAGGGAGCAAAATTAAAATGCAAACATAGTCTGGGCACGGTGGCTCACGCCTATAATCATAGCACTTTGGGAGGCCAGGGCCGGTGGATCACTTGAGGTCAGGAGTTCAAGACCAGCCTGGCCAACAGGGTGAAACCCCATCTCTACTAAAAATACACAAATATTACCTGGGTATGGTGGCACATGCCTGTAGTCCCAGCTACTAGGGAGGCTGAGGCAGGAGAATCACTTCAACCTGAGAGTCGGAGGTTGCAGTGAACTGAGATCATGCCATTGCACTCCAGCCTGGTAACAGAGCAAGACTCAGTCTCAAATAAAACAAAAAAAAAAAAGAAAAAAAAAAGCAAACATGATACATACTATACATATATGCCAACAGTGACAAGATACACACATGAAAAAATTAAACTACTGTGATTTATTTGGGGTTCAATATGGCTTTTTTATTTTATCTATTTGCATTTCCCTTCATGCCTTCTATGTAATCTGTTTTCCAAACAGGAATTCAAATAATTATCCCAAGCCAAATGAAAAGAAAATGAATGCATGAGACCACGATCCATACTGGGCAAGTAGAACCTGGTACTGGCTGAAGCTCCTGCTGCTTTTCAGTCTGCTGTCTGTGCTGCCCCATGACTGTGGTCCTGGTCCTGGGCTTCTCTCTTCTACACTGTACCCAATGCACAGCTTTTGTCATTGATTAAATGCCGCGGCTCGCCTGGAGCCATTTATCAATTTCACCAGCTGTTTATGGCTTTATTTACTACAAAGGAAGCAAGGTAATCCCTGTAAACTCAATAGATCTAAATTAACTGAACGTTCAGGACCCAGCTTAGAAAGAATTATTGCTCCCTGACTCAGGGGGCCAGAGAAAAAGAATGAACACAGGAACCTGTGACAGAGGCTCTGAGTGGTTCTCTGGCATCCAGAAGGGTCGCTTCACAAAGGACACCTGCTCGACTGGGTCTCTATTAACCAGGTTTCTCTGCATAGAGTCCAGGTAAAGCTCTGTTTTGTTTTGAATCAACATTACTTGCCGTGAAAAATGTGTCTTCCATTTCTTTCTCTCTCTTTCCCACCACTCTTCTGCCTTGTCTCCCTCTGCCATCCATTCCCTTCCCTTCTATAGCACACATTCTTCTTCAATAATATTTTCCCATTATTTATTAATAATCATGATAATCTTGGTTTTGTTTCTATTTGTCTAATGAAATTACTTTCAGTTCAAATTTACTGAGCACCCACTGAATGCCAGGGGAGATATTAATATTTACGTGCCAGGAATGTTACTGGGTTCTTTCATACCACTGGATTTTTTTTTTTTTTTAGCCTTCCCAAACAACCCTGTGAGATATATACTAATGATGTTAGCTAAAAGACGAAAAAAAATGAGGCTCGAAGAGGTGAAATAATTTGCCTAGCATTGGCAAAGTGTCTAGAGAGTACTCTCTCTGGGCTTGAACCTGATGGATTAGTGCATGCTTCTTCTAGGTCACAGCACTATTAGTACTGGGTGGTTGGTGCTATGTGGTCAAACAGCTTCTTTAAGAGTCATACCATGACTCTTGCCTGCAAAAACAACGCATCTCCCATTCCTCTTCTCAGCCCATCTTCTCTCCCATTGCCCATTCTTGTCTTTTCCAGACTCCCACTATCACTGCTTCACATTTTAGACTGTAACACCCCAAAGGGCTTGCAATTTTTCAAACAAGTCATGCCTTCCTGTAGGCTATTTCTTCTGCCTGAAATGTTGTGGTCTCCTTGCCTCCCTGGAAAGTCTCTGTGAAGGCTTCAAAGTCTATTTCTGTAACCTTGTTGAGAGTTTACTTAATCTCTTTCTTCCTTTCCTGCCCTAGAAAGGGTTAATTGTCCCTCTGGTCCCTGGTCATACTCAAATTACTGCACCTATCGCTCAGTTGTATTTATACCCAGGTCCCCAGCACATAGCAAAAGTGACTGAATAGATGCTCAATCTCTTTATTGAAGGGCACTGGATTAAAGCAGGAAGAAGATTTTATCTCTCTAGTATATTGGAGAGACAAACTTTTAATACAAGCAAAGCAATTAGACAGATATATAAGTAAATAAGCTTTCATCATTACAAACTTATTATATTTTCCTAAGACAAGAGCTTAGTCTTTTCCAGAGTGTCATGACATCAGGCAAAACAGCAACAGGAGGTTATTTATCTCAAGTCCCTGTGGTTTTCCCTTCTCTCGCCTTCTGTGCATACTTTTTTTCTGGCAAGCTAAACAGCAGCAGATGGATTACATAGCACCCTTTGCATCCTCCAAAGCCTGAATTCAGTGCAAACTCCAGTCACAATGTAATTATGTGCACTTGCCATTTTCACACCGTTCCCACCCCAAGCTAAAAATGTTCATGTTCCTTTTCCTCCACAGACTCACCATGAAGATTTCCAGCGCTAATAGATGTCCTTGTGCCCAGTCATCTGCACTAATCCACAGAAGCCAGTCTGCCAGGGTTTACAGGGAGGCCTCTTTCAGACGGATGCTGTTGAAATTGTTCCCAGTCCAGATGTATGGACCTCCCACGAAATTTACTTTTTGGATAGATTTTATAAACAACAGACAGTGACCCTGATATCTATTAATCCAGGCAGGGCAACAGATAGGAATTATGACTTGACAAAAAGAGTGGTAACTGGTGCTTAGGGCTCTTACTTACCACATCCTCCACTCTTCAATTTTTAGGATATTTTTACTGCTGATATCTCTTGACTCTTCCGCAAATATGAGCCTCATGATAAACAAGAAGGGAGGATATATTGCTTAGCAGTGTAGTGGTGAAGACTGAGGACTATGAAGTCAGCTAGATCTGAGTTCAAATGTAAGCCCTGCTATTTTTTAAGTACTTGATTTGAGAAGTTATTTAATTTCTTGATACCTCAGTTTTCCTAATCTGTAGGAAAAACTGAGCATCTTCTTCATTCAGCTCCTTTGATGATTACATGAGCTAAAGAACTTAAAACACTTAAAGTTTCCTGCATGAAGTAAAACATAAAAAAAAAAAAAAAAAAAAAAGGTGTTTTTGTAACCATGCAGTGAACTAAGGACCACAAAGCCTGGTAGATGGTGGGTGCTCAGTAACAGTTAACCCATTTTCCTGATTCCCCTGTGATCCCCAGTGATGGACCACGAGAATGACTTTTGCAATAAGTCTCTTCTAGGCAATTTAGCAATAGGCATCTGGAGCTAAAAACATTTCTAGTTTGCAACCCAGGAATAACACTGGAAGAAATCTAGTCTAAAGAAATATCCACCAAAATAGTACATGCTATGTCCTGAAGGTGTTATTTATAAAGAAGAGCAAAAACTCTGGGAGGAACATAATGTCCAACAGAAAGAGAACTATTTATTAAAACAATTGAGCATCTGTCCAGGGGAATATTAGGTAGGCATTAGAAACCATCTTTCAATGGTGCTACAGCAACATGAAAAAGTTAACATGTTGTGTTCCCAAAGTGAGATGGAAAATTGCATACAGTATGACTGTAAGAACATACAATTAATTTAGGCAGTTGGATAAGCCAAGAAATGAATCTACAAGAATGAAAAGCATCCCTTTGGGGTGAGGAGATGGAGGGCGATTCAAGATCTGTTTTCTTGTTTTTCTCTTCTGCTTTTCCTTCTCTTTGTCTTGGAGAAAAGAAAATAAAATGAACACCTTCTGCTGCTCAAGTTTTGACATGAGCTTTAGCCAAAGCAATTCATCCCACACCACCTCTCCTGTAGGAAGATGGGGCCTGAGTGCCCCGTAATGATGACAGTAATGGAGCTTTCCCAGTTGTAATAACACCTTTTGGAGACAAACCCTCCTTCTTTAAACATCCTCTAAAGATGATGATCCTTCCTCATTTCACTCTCTCTCTCTCTCCTGTAGCCTGTCTTTGTCATCAGAGTAATCGTTCTAAAACACACGCCTGATCACTTCGCTCTAATCACAAAACGCTCAGCTGATGTCGTATTCTTCTTCTGATAAAGTCTGAAGGCTCTAGCGGCCCTCAGTGCCTAGTCACTTCCACCTTGCTCCAGTCCTCAGCCACGTCTCACTCTCCCTTCCAGGCTTTGCCATGCCATTCTTTCTGCTGGGAATTCTCTTCCCCAGCTCTCTATTTTTAGGTCTCAAGATTTAGATCTCATCTTAGAAGTCAATTCCATTAGAGAGCTTTCCTTAACATCCCAGCATGGCTTCTGTGGTCCCAACACAAATACACATGCATGGAAATGCACACACACACACACACACATACACACACACACATTTTCTTCTTAAATGTTCCTGCTACTACTTTTTCCTGGCCCCTCATATACATATGGCAATTAGGTTGGTTGTGGAGCTGTATCTTCTGAAACATAAAGGTGTTTTTTCTCTTTGGTACTTTCTTGAACTGACTTCCTACCTATTGATGCAGAGCCTTCAATATCCTCAAGGAAGGTTAGGATTGTTTGCATGGCCAAGAGAAAATAGCCATGATCACCGGCTTCTATGTGGGCAGTGGGATGGGGAGGGCACATGGAAACTGGTACAGTAGCCTGCAGATATTGGAGCAAATTGTCCTATTGCAAGAAAGCATGCTGGTTTTCTATTACTGCCATAACAAATTATCATAAATGTAGTGTCTAAAACAACATCCACTTATGATTTCACAGCTCTTTAGAGGTCTGGATACCTCATGGCCAAGCTAAGACTTCTGCTTAGGGTCTCAAAAGGTGAAAATCAACATGTCAACATGGCTGTTTCCCTTTCTGGAGACTCTGATGATCAATCTACTTCCAATCTTATTCAGGTTATTGGCCCAATTCAGTTCCTTGTGGTTTCAGGACTGAGGTCCTCATTTCCCTGCTGGCTGCCAGCCAAGGCCAGTCTTTGCTCCTAGAAGTCGCCTGCATCCCTTCTCATACCTTCCATGTGCCCTCCTCCAGCAATGGGGGTTGAGTCCTTCTCAGGTTTTGAATTTCTCTGACTTCTTATACATCTCTTATATTACAACTGGAAAAAATGCTCTGCATTTTGGTGCTCATGTGATTAGATTGAGTTTCCCCAAATAATCCAGAATAATCTCCCTGCTATGTGGTGCATAACCTTGATTACAACAGCAAAGTCCCTTTGTCATGTATTGTGATATATTCACAGGATTCAGGGATTAGAGCATGGACATATTCAGGGAGGCATTTTGTCTACCACAGGTAGTAAAGCCCAGAGGACATTGTATGACTCCGTTCCTAAACAACCACAAGGTCATATGGCCACACACTTCATACAACCAAATTTCCTCTAAGCTGCAAGCAAAGCCTGGATAGAGTCTATAAGCCTAAGAATTACCTTAGCCAAACAGTCAGAGACTGAGTAGGCTAAATAGGATGTTTAAATATCTCCTTTGGGCTCAGCCTTGGTTTGCCACATAATTATGCAAACATTTTTTACTCCTCCATGCTGGCTTATGAGAAAGAAACAAAAATATTAGTTAAAAGAAATGTATCAGCTAAAACTGATTGACATTAAATCAAGTCTTACTCTACTAGGCTTATATTTTTTAAAGAGTATATGGAATTATTTCTAAAGTAGACAGGCACACAGAAAATGCCCAGCTATTTAGCTAGCATTTTACCTTCTAAGCAAATGTCATGGCAGAAATGTTCACCACAACCTAGAGAAGGGAGAACGCTTATGAATACATTTATTCTAGCATATGAGAAGAAAATTCCAATGGAAACTCTAGAAAACATAAAAGGAAAAGCCAGGAATATCATCCAGGGACAACAATGATGATAACTCTGTGAGATTCAAGAACTTTTACCCGCACTCCTAAAGGGATAGGAAGCATGCCATTGATCTTGTATTTTTACACATATGGATTATTACAGAGAGCCTTTCATCAAAAGTAATCTCTTACCTTGGTTTTGAAAATAGTAGCAGATAGAGAAGGAAGTGGGAAACTTGGGGAAATATGTCACATTCCAAAGCCAATGTGAGCAGGAGACACGCTCCATGCTCACAGAGGGTTTCGGCGGTCAAGAGAGTAGAGCAGGCATAGTCTATAGGTCAGAGAAGTTCTGTGAGACCCTCAGAGGCTGGGGGAAGGAAAGGAGGCTAGAACCAGGGGAAAGGGTACTGGAGTCTCTGGATTGAATCCTTGTCTGACCACCATCTGACACGAACACCAAGGATGTATCATTTTCCCATGTGTAAAATAAAGACATTCATATGTGTATTCCTTTATTTCTTCACTCACTGATTCATTCTTACCCCATCATAATTCCAAGTATTTCATCTTATCTAGCAGAGATTGGAGCAAGCCCATGAAGGGTTCTGGACTAGCAGAGGTCTATGGATCCAAGTGAAGAGTATGAGCAAGATAGGATACAAAGGGTCAACCCAGAAAAGTACAATCTCTAAGGCCAGGAACAATAAAAAGACAAACGTTATTTGTGAAAGTTATGCACTGCAGTTTCCTGCCTTTTGTGGTTGTAATTGTGCATTTTATATGATTCCAATTTTCTCTCATTTCTTAGCACATCAGCTATATTTTTCTTCACTTGTTTTAGTGGTTGCCTTAGAGTTTGTGATATACATTTACAACTAATCCTAGTTCACTTTCTAATAGCCCTATACCTCTTCATGGAAAGTGTGAGTGCCTTATGATAACAAAATAATCCTAATTATTTCCTCCCATCCATGGACCATTGCTGTCATTCATTTAACTTATATCTAAGCACACATACATGTCTATATATGTGTGTATATGGGTACACTTATTGTTTTGAACAAATTATTTTCTGTTAGACCAATTAAGAATAAAAATAATTACAGTTTTTATTTTACCTTCACTTATGCTTTTTTTGATGCTCTTTTTTCTTTATCTAGATCCAAGTTTGTAACCTATATTATTTTCCTTTTCTCTAAAGAACTTTTTTTTTCTTGCAAAGCAGGTCTACTGGAAAGAAATGTCTTCAATTTTCATCTTAGAAAGTCTGTATTTCTTTTACACTTTTGAAACATCAATTCAAAGGGTACATAATTCTTGGTTGGTGGCTTTCGTCTCTTAACACTTTCAATGTTTCACTCCATCCTCTTCTTGCTTGCATAGTTTCTGAGAAGCCAGATGTAATTCTTATCCTTTTTCCTCTCTAAGTACAATGTTTTTTCTCTGGCTCCTTTCCGGACTTTATCTTTGATTTTTCTGTGTTTTCAAAATATGTCTATAAATAATATGTAGGGTTTTTTTTTTTTTTGACATTGATACTGCTTGGTGCTCTCTGAGCTTCCAGAATCTGTGGTTTGGTGTTTGACACCTATTTGAGGATAATTCTGAATCATCAACTTTTCAAATAATTTTTCTTTTGTTTCTTCTTGTCTTTCTCTTCCTTCTGGCATGTCTATTACTCAGATGCTACTTTTCTGTAGTTGTCTCACATTCCTTAGATATTTTGTTTTTTGTTTTTTGGTTTTGTTATTTCAGTCTTTGTTCTCTGCTTTTTCATTTTGGAGGTTTCTATTGAGGCATTTTCAAGCTGAGAGATTCTTTCCTCAGCTATGTCCAGTTGATTAATGAGCCAATCAAAGGCATCTTTCATTTTTGCATGAGTATTTTTGATCATTAGCATTTCTTTTGTTTCCGTCTTAGGAGTTTTGTCTCTCTGCTAAGATTGTTCACTTGTTCTTGCATGCTGTCTGCTTTAGCAATCAGAGCCCTCTGCATATTATGCATCACTGTTTTAAGCTTACTGTCTCTCTTCAAATTGTGCTTTTACCTTTTAGTATGCCTTGTAATTTGTTCCTTACACGTGGACATGTTGTATTGGGTA
>NW_012101732.1:1258213-1261417 GCF_000951045.1 Mandrillus leucophaeus
AAAAAAAAAAAAAAAACCTGAGGCTTAGAGAGGTGAGGAAGCATGCTTTAAGTCATCAAGGTGGAAGTACTGAAGCTGGGATTAAACCCAAGTTGTAGGTCTCCAAGGTTAAGGCACTTTACAATACATTATATCCTAATTTACTAATGGACTGGACAAATGCTCCCCCTTCTTTTTTCCTTTCGTGTTTTTAAAATTCTATATTGGTACATGGCTTTGGTTATAAATGACCTTAAGTCCTTTTATAAAAAGATAACCTAATAAATAAACATAGTGGCTGCAAGTTGTTCCTGCCTTCAAGGAAGTATAAAACCTGTTGTTTTCAAGACCACTGTACCCAGAATATCTAATTTCATTGTCATGACAATCTTTGAATGTGGATAAGGAAATTGCTCAAGTCACTCAGACCCTGAATAGATCACTGTGAATTTAGAATGAATGGGCCAAAGGTTAATTACAGTCTAAGTGATGCTAGGTATACAGATTGATTTATCATATTGTAGTTTAAGGGTGTTTTAAATTTAAAATCACATGTCCAATAACTCTCTACGGATAGGTGTATCTCCCCAAGCAAGTTGTGGGATTCCAGAAACTTAGGTAGACCCTCCTTCACTGTGGTTACCTTGGTGGCTAGAATAGTCTCTGGCTTGCTATGGGTATGCAATGAAACATGGGATAAATATAAATGAATGAAATCAGCCATTCTGAATTATCTTAGAAAATCACCAAACCTTAGAGTAAGACATGCTTACTAATTCATTGATTCTCAAATTTAAGATCTCTTGTGGATCCCTAAGAGAAATATAACAATAAAATTTAAACTTTCACAGTTAAGGTTTACACTTGAGGTAGTTAATACAAATGCCAATGCTGGGACTGAATTATAGGAAGAAGTTGGTGATTAGTCATGGAAATGACTAAGCTATCACTTTTAACTTTCCATATTCATCTAAATAAAAACAAAAAATTAAAATTTCTCACAAAATAGTCGATGACCCCAAGAATATGTCTCCCAATCCCAGTAGATTTGTGGACCCCAAAAGTGTGAGAAATACTTGGGTAGCCTAGTTCCCTTGATTTAAAAAGAAACAAACTCTATTTTTCTAAAGTTTTAACATCTCTATGCACTTTTATTGTGAGAGCAAACATGAGGTTACTGTAAAAATAAATGACTTTTTCAATGTCACACAGTTATTTAGTAGCAGAGCAAATTCTAGAACACAAGTGTTATAACTCCAAGTACGGCATTCTTTTCTAACAAATTGCATGCCCAGCAATCCATCCAACAGTTGGTTAATGAGGTGTTTTCTGTAACATCAAAGATAGTGGTAAAAATAATATGTTTGGGGAGCAAACCAAGAGACACGGGCTCTCTATCACTAGCACTTAATTGGCTGGGCCTGGGTCCCTGGTACCGACATGGTTACTTGCAAATCCAGACACAGAGGACAGCGACTGAGTGGTTTTCCTAGCCAGGCAGTGTGGAATCGTTGGCTGAACCTCATTATATGTTCCAAGTGCAGAAAACTGCAAAGTTTCAGTTCCCTTGAGGCACTGTGGCTTTTCTCTATTTGTAAGTAAAAAACGAAAAGTAAGCAAAATTAGTACATTTATTTTATAGTCAATACATTTAGAATCATTATGTTGATCAATGGGGGTTGAAATACACTTTAGTCTCTACTTTTATTGCATTTTCAGGATTTGAATGATGCATAATACATGGATTTAGACTAAGAAAAACAAAATTTAAGGCAGAGATTAATTGGACAAATGTTTTGCTGTTTGATAGAAAAGGCAGATAATTTGATTTCCAAGTTTCAGTAAGACACAACAATGAAGGAAAAATGGAAAATCCCAGCATGTGTGTTTCTTCTTGTATTTTTATATAGCACACAGCTAAAAGCAGTAGCTTAATTATCAAAGTCAGCATATATTTTTGCATTATGTGTAAGAATAGAAATTGTTTGTGCCTTAAAATATTAAATGGAAATGGAAAAGTACCAGAATACCCACCCCCACCTTTTTTTTTTTTTTTTTTTTTTGACATTGATACTGCTTGGTGCTCTCTGAGCTTCCAGAATCTGTGGTTTGGTGTTTGACACCTATTTGAGGATAATTCTGAATCATCAACTTTTCAAATAATTTTTCTTTTGTTTCTTCTTGTCTTTCTCTTCCTTCTGGCATGTCTATTACTCAGATGCTACTTTTCTGTAGTTGTCTCACATTCCTTAGATATTTTGTTTTTTGTTTTTTGGTTTTGTTATTTCAGTCTTTGTTCTCTGCTTTTTCATTTTGGAGGTTTCTATTGAGGCATTTTCAAGCTGAGAGATTCTTTCCTCAGCTATGTCCAGTTGATTAATGAGCCAATCAAAGGCATCTTTCATTTTTGCATGAGTATTTTTGATCATTAGCATTTCTTTTGTTTCCGTCTTAGGAGTTTTGTCTCTCTGCTAAGATTGTTCACTTGTTCTTGCATGCTGTCTGCTTTAGCAATCAGAGCCCTCTGCATATTATGCATCACTGTTTTAAGCTTACTGTCTCTCTTCAAATTGTGCTTTTACCTTTTAGTATGCCTTGTAATTTGTTCCTTACACGTGGACATGTTGTATTGGGTACAAGGAATTGCTGTAAGTAGGTCTGTAGTAAAGTGGTGGTAAAGTATGGGGGAAAGGGGAGTGTATAATCCTATGATAAGGTCTCAGACTGTTAGTGAGCCTATATCTCCAGACTGTGAGCTTAACAATACTATTCACTTACGTTCTCCTCCGCAGAAGGGATAAGATGGTTACAGTGGGTTAGAGTTGGGTATTTCTCTTCACCTAGGTCAGGGTAGGCACTAGTTAACTAGTTTGTCCTGTGGGCAGGCTTCATTAAGAACAGAGTGCACTGACATGTTTCCAAATGGTTCCTTTTCCTCTCCCTCTGCTGGAAGCACAAACGAATTTTTCTCTGATGTTTACTGTGAGAACCTATGAAAGTTCCTGGATGTAAAAACTCACAAAGGTGTGGAATCCCTCTATGACTGAGCCCTCTTGGAGATTTTAACTCTTAGACTTGTCCACAATGAGCCTCTGGCAATTCATCAATTAAGGTCCAGGTCTTCCTACCCTAGCACTGATTCCTGCAGAGGTTTCTGCTCGTGAGTCTCTGCTCCAGTAAGTGGTGACTCCCTGTATCCACCAGTCTGTTCCTCCAATCTTGGGG
>NW_012101732.1:1261467-1304866 GCF_000951045.1 Mandrillus leucophaeus
AGAATAGAAATTGTTTGTGCCTTAAAATATTAAATGGAAATGGAAAAGTACCAGAATACCCACCCCCACCTTTTTTTTTTTTTTTTTTTTTTTTAATTTTCAGTCTTCAGATGTTGTGTTGTCTACAGACTTCATGTGTTTCCTGCTTTGCTGAGGGATGCCAGGCTGCACTCTGATGTCAAAGACCCAGAAATGGAAGCCAGAAATGTGGGTTCTCAGGCCGGCTCTGCCAAGCTGGATTACCTTGGGCACATCAAGAGGGACAAGAAGATCTCTCAGGCCACTTCCAGTTGTCTATCCACCCATCTTTGTATCCATGTATTTCTCTGCAAAATTTTATTCAGCACTTACCCATGCCAAACACAATATTAAAGGCTGGAGAAACAAAACTAGATATTCATGTTCCTGCCTCACCTTCTAGAAACTTACCAACTAGATGAGGTGAAGATACGTAAACAGACAACTACAATATAGTGTGACCAACATAACCCACAATTGATTGCCGAGGTGTCACCTGGAGCTCTGAAGTCAGAATGTATTCAAATCCCAGGCATGCACTTACTAGCCTCTGAGGCCTTAGACATATTAGTTAACTTCTCTGAGCCTCAACACTCCTTATCTGTAAAATGTTGGTGACCACCCTACATGCCTTAGGACTTGTGGGGATTTGGATGAGATAATATGGGTAAGGAGTTTATCCCAGTTCCTAAAAATAAATAGTAATTACTTGTCCTACTTTATTATTGTTACTATTCTTTTTAAAAAATTGTTTATTCTTAATTTTTGTGGGTACAGAATAAGTATATTATATATTTGTGAAGAACATAAAATATTTTGGGACTTTTTGTTTACTCTTTAATTTTGTATTATTTTTGTGGGTACCCAGTAGATATGGATATAGATATAGATATATGCACACATACATGTATATGGGGTACATGAGATATTTTGATACAGGAATATAAAATATATGTAATAAACACATCAGAGTAAATGAGGTATCCATCCCATCAAGCATTTATCCTTTGTATTACAAACAATCCAGTTATACTCTTTTAGTTGTTTTTAGGTGTACAATTAAATTATTATTGAATATGATTGCCTTGTGGTACAATCAAATACTAGATACTAGATATTATACATTCTGTTTTTTTGTACCCAGTAAACACCCGCACTTCCTTCCCACTACCCTTCCCAGCTTCTGGTAATCATCATTCTACTCTCTTTTTCCATGAGTTCAATTGTTTTCATTTTTAACTTCTACATATAAGTGAGAGCATGTGAAGCTGTTCTTTCTGTCCAAGCCAGGACAGAAAATAAGCCAATTTTACTTAACATAGTGACTTCCAGTTCCATCCATGTTGTCGCAAACGACAGAATCTCATTATTTTTAATGGCTGGATAGTGCTCCATTGTATATATGCACCACGTTTTCTTTATCCATTCATATGCTGATGGACACTTAGTTTGCTTCCAAATCTTGGCTATTGTGAATAGTGCTGCAATAAACATGAGAATGCAGATATCCTTCTGATACACTGATTTCCTTTCTTTTGGGTAGATATCCAGCAGTGGAACTCTTAGATCATATGGTAGCTCTATTTTCAGTCTTTTCAGGAACCTACAAACTGTTCTCCACAGTGTTGTACTAATTACATTCCCAATAACAGTGTAAGAGGGCTCCCTTTTCTCCATATCCTCATCAGCATTTACTTATTGCCTGTCTTTCGGATAAAAGTTGATTTAACTGGAGTGAGACAAAATCTCATTGTACATTTGATTTTCATTTCTATGATGATCAATTATGTTGAACACTTTTTGATATACCTGTTTGCCATTTTAGAGCTTCTTTTGAGAAATGTCTCTTCAGGTATTATGCCCATTTTTAATTGGATTACATTTTTTTCTATAGGGTTATTTGAGCTCCTCATATATTTTGGTTGTTTATCTTTTGTCAGATGTGTAGTTTGCAAATATGTTTTCCCATTCTGCCAGTTGTGTCTTCACTTTGTTGATTGTTTCCTTTGCTTTGCAGAAGCTTTTCAGTTTGTAATCCCATTTGTCCATTTTGCTTTGGCTGCCTGTATTTGTGGGGTATTATTCAAGAAATCTTCACCAAGTCCAATGTCCTGGAGAGTTTCTTCAGTGTTTTCTCTTAGTAGTTTTATAGTTTGAGGTATTAGATTTAAGTGTTTAACCCATTTTGATTTTATTTTTTATATGGTGTGAGATAAGAATTTAGTTTCATTCTTCAGCATAAAGATATCCAGTTTTCCCATTACCATTTATTGAAGAGACTGCAATTTTTCCAATGTATGTTCTTGGCACCTTTGTTAGAAAAGGGTTTATTTAGACGTATGGAGTTTTTTTTAGATTCTCTATTTGATGCCATTGGTCTCTGTGTCTGTTTTTATCCCAGTCCCATGCTGTTTTAGTTATTATAGCTCCATAGTATAATTGTATTAATACTATTATTCTTCTTCTTGTTAACTAGTACTAATGATAGAAGAAAAAATAGGAATTCCTCTGAGGTAGCTTAGAAAAATCTGCCCCTGAATGTGCCTGAAAACATCAAAGGGACTTAACAGAGGAGGTGAATTCACAGGCATTAAGGGGTTTTGCAGGTAGTCATGGCAGAAGAAAATAACACAAGAAGACAGAAGGCCTAAGTTACACGTGATTTGTATGATTTATTTTATAACAGATACTGCAACTCAAGGCTAGAGGGGTTTTTGTTTGGTGTTTGCTTGTTGCCTAAGATCACCCAGAGAGTTAGTCACAGACATAGAAGGACTAGCAATTCCTTCTGTGTCACTGGAGCATAAAGTGAGAACAAAAGTGGTGAGGGATAAAGTGCACAGACAGAGACAGGCAAGCGCTTAAGGGATCTTGCTATTCACAATGAAGATTTAGGTCTGTAGATATTTTGGAAACACCACATTTTCATCAGCAGAGTCAGTTATTCTGGATTCTACCTCTTTGCCCTCCTAGAATCACCTGCTATGACGTTATTGTAAATGTCTGGTAGACAACTGCTTTTCAGGCCAAAGCATGTCTCTGCAGTGGCCAAAAGGTGAGAAATTATTCTTGTTCTATGGCTGTGAGGGCCCAACTGTAAAGCTTTTTCCTAAGTGAACTTATGAATTCCTCAAACTTAGGAAATGAAACTGAAATCAGGGTTCAGTCAGAGAAGCAGAACCCAAAGATATGTGTATGATGCCTAGACAGAAAGAGAGAGAGAGAGAGAGAGAGAGAGATGGATTTACTGTAAAAATTTGACATGGTGTTCTGGTAATGCTGCTGTTTTGGCATCTAATTTTGAAGCCTGAGTTGCACAGAGCAGGCAGTTCCTTCAGGAAGAGAAAGTGTGTGTAAAGTGGGCCAGAGCAAGGACGTGCAGGACCCGTGCAGAGTGAACTGGCAGATCTTGATGTTGTGAGTGTCCGGAGGAGAGGCAGACACCCTCTCTCGGGGAACTAAAGGCATGCCTGGCCCAGGGGTTGGAGAAGCTGAAGGAGCCAACAGGAGGAGGTAGAGCAGCAGGAGGAGGTGGAGCAGGAGGAGATGGAGTAGCAGAAGGAGGTAGTCACAGTCCCACACCGCTGCTCCATTCCATGAAGGTGAGCCAGCAGGTAAGTGACTACCTGTGTGAGCTGCTGCTTCATTTTCACTCTCCAACAGGTTTACCAACAGTTCCTGTTTGCCTGAGACTGACCTGGTTTTAGCGCTGATAGTCTCATGTCCAGGGAAATCGTTTTGTCCAGGCAAACTAAAATGAATGATCAACTTGCCTCCAAATCTCACACAAGAATCTCTCTTGTGGCCCTTACCTGAAACATACAGCAAAGAGGATTCTGGAAAATGCACTTCCTCCTGGCCCAGTTGACATATTACTAAAGCACTATAGAAGCTAACTAATGGATGGGTTTTTTTTTAAATCTCTCTAGTATTTATTGAAATCATAACAAAAAGTATTTTATTGCATATAAAATAATATATAGCCAAGAATATATGTAAAAAATAAAGATTTGTAAAATAGGAGTAACCATGAATGTTATCCCTGACTCTGTTTTCAATTGTTATGTAACCAAATCCTTGGCTGCCTTTCTACTTTCAAGGATTATTTATAATTTCCTCTAACTTCCTGTGCATTTAGACTGAAGAGCGCTGGGTCCCAAGATAGTTGATAGTCACTGACAGATATGAGCAGCTTGGGAGCTAAAGTCCTTGTGGACATTCTTCCTGCGGTCATTTTAACTGAGTCTGGTTGACGAAAGCTTTGCCTCATGTAGACACTTCAGTCCATCATGGATGCATTCAAATGAATGGATCAAGCTCTACTATTTGTCATGTGCTTCTAATTCACATTGTCCGTTCACCTTAATTGGGTGTGGGGGGGGTGCTTTTTGAGGTCAAAGCATATATAATTGAGGCAAGGCAGTCTCACATCTCCTGTAAATCATCATCACTTATTCCTAGCAGGAGGCAGCTGCTGTGCTCAACAGGGGGAATGGAGAAATGCTTAATGCCATAACTACTAAAAATGTATAGTCAGGGTTAAGGAAAGCCAGCAAAGAATGATAAAACATTCTGGACTAGTGACAACAGGTACAGGAGTGGTATCTCATCAGGCCTAAAGGGGAAGCAGTGAGAAAATAGTAATTGGACCTAGAAAGAGAGCTATAGCTGACCTATAGCTGTAGGGAAGGACCCCATAGGAGAGGTAGCCTTAAGCAAGAACACCCCACTATCAACTAGAGCCTAGGGGAATAAAGACCTCAGATTCTATCCCCTCTCCCTTACCATCTCATGCAGGTACTTCCATTGGCTAAATCCAACCTCAGCAGGAGGGAGAGGGAGTGAGGTTGAAGCTATGCTTTGGAGTCAGCTTCCCAGGGCACAGAGCAGGGTGAGAAAGTGAGGGAAGCTAAAGATCTTCCAGTGCCCACTTCTTACTTTGTGTTCAGAACAACTTCTCCTAATTCCCAATAAGCAAAGAATTATCCTAGCAACTAAGTTACTATTACCATTGATTAAGTTTTCTAAATCCTTCATAGTCCACTTACCATAATCATATCTTTGCAAAGCCCTATAATTTCATTATGTATTGAGATCAATATGCCCTTAAGAAATTTATAGCCTATTTTCTTTAAATATTTTTTTCAACAAATAAAAAGAAGCCATTGGTCCTCATATCTGCATTCAGAATCTATGCTAGGGGACAATATAGCAAATGAAATCATGTAAAAAGACATTACCAATAATTATCCTAATTAAGACTCTTGAACCTAACAGAGGCTGATGGGGCAGCACAGTGAAGATGGCACTTGTCATGTCGAGAGCTGGAAAAGCTGTAACTGAACCCTGAAGGTCGCTTAACCTGGGACTTTGGTAAAGTCATTTTACCTCTCTCTGTCTTGATTTCCTCACTTGCTCATAGAAGTAATTACAATGATTTCACAAGATTTTATGAATTACAAATAGAAAATGGGTACTAATGCCCTCTAGCAATTGCAAAGCCTATATAAAAATTCATTGATTGTTCATGAGCATTTAACTTATTGAAAATGAATGGCAGGTGCTAAGAAGCCTTAAATTTGTATGCACAATATGCTTTGAGTTGGGGAATAAGGTGATTACAAACATTGCCTTGCAATACTTCTTTAAAAATCATAAGGCACATGCATCATTACCTCTACTTTAAAAAATATACATTAAGTTTTTGTCTTTACCTTTATAAATGCTTTATTATTTTTGTACAGTTCTCTGAAGAGTTCTGGGCAGCAGGTAGACAACATCACTCTTTTTTTTTTCTACTTGATGAGTGAGAAAACCTAAGGGGTAAGTTGTTAATAGAAGAACTCAGAACAGAGTGAAGACACCACAGGTCCTGGCTAAATCCATGATACGACATTCATCCTGAAAGATTGGTGTGAAACTGGTCTACTGTAGAAAGGAATACACCTTCACATCTTCCAAGTTAAAGACTGGGTTCAATCCCCAACTCTGGCCTCTATCAGATTTATAAACTGTACTATAGTGATCCCCATCCAATTGGGTTACTATGATCTTTTTAATGAAATTGTAGATGTGGACACAGGTAGCACAGTTCCTGCCATGCTCAAGGAAACTCAAGTGATGCTCCCTAAATACCATCTGAGTCTGAACTTCCATTTTCACCTAAATATTCTAGAAATATTTCTCAAAAACCTTAGACTGAGGCACCTTGACCATGGTCTACATTTTATTTTATACTTATTTATAAAGATCTTCTTAGCTTTAGCCCTCCTGTTCATGCTCTTCCACTAGCAGTCTTCATTCACTCAAAATTGCTTTCATTCTACAAACATTGAATAACAAAGCTACCATTTATTGATAGCTTTCTATGTGCCAGGCACTGTGCTAAATGTTCTATGGTGATTGTCACATTTAATTCACAAAAACCTGATGTGCATATTATTAGTCCCATTTTTTAAAGGTGTGAATTGAACTTTGGAGGCATGAAGTAAATCTATTCAGTCACTGAAGCACTGATGTATTGACCATCACCCCTGGTTTGAGTACCGTGACATTCGGGTGAGCAGGATCTGCCTTCATGGAGCTCACATTTCAGCAATTTATTTCCTTGCCCAAAGCCATACACCTAGGAAGTGGTAGAACTGAGATTAAATTTCATTCTCTCTGGTTTCATATCCTGCATGCATAACCCCTGTGCTGTCCTGGTTGATTGTTCTTCAGTAACTTCTGCCCTTAGAGACCACACATATGTGCAGCCAGGAAGGAAAAACATCCAGAGTGGCATTCGCAAGTTACCATCATGCTGGATGGCTGGAGGAATCAAAACGGTCGCTTTTCCAAGCATTAATATTTTATATAATCTGAAAAGAGGATTTGTATTTACTGACCTACTTTTGCAGCTTTTTCCTGAATTCTGTGTGAGAGAGGAGAGTGTAGCTGTAGTGTTTAGCTTGTTTCATTTGTTTCTTTGTTTGCTGGTAAATTCTCCCTTTCTACTCAGTCACTGGGAGGCAGCATGATGTTGCTAAAAGAATGTCATCTTGGGCTTCAAAAGCCTGTGTTAATACCAGCTGTGAGGATGAGGAGGAGAAGGATGGTGATCATAATGATGACAATGATGATGATGACAATGCCTACCATTCCTGTCTGTGTTGTCTCCTCAAAGAGACTTTCTGGAACCAACCTATCCAGATAACATACTCATTATTCCAACTCTTATTTTTCCAATGTCCTTATCTTTTATATAGTACCTGATATCATATTATATATGCGTTTGCTTTTTTAATGGATAGTATGTCTTCTACTAGAATATAAGCTACATGGAGGTAAGGACTTTGTCTGTTTTATTGTTTTTTTCTGCCACCAGCACCTAGACTAGCACCTGGCACTCAATAAATTATTAATAACTTTTTTAAGCATTCATCATCTGCCATTCACTGTGCTAAGCATTATAAGTGTCTCATGAACTATAAAAACCTGTAACAAAGTTACTTGTTCTTATATCATTTTAAAAATTAAGAAACTAAAGCATAAGGAATTTAAGAAACTAGCTCAAGGACACACAGCTCAAAAATGGTAGAGACAGGATTCAATCCCAAACTCTTAATGCTACTGTCATGGACTGATCAATATGGCTCTGGGCAAGTCACATCACCTCTATGGGACTCAGTATTGTCATCTGTAAAATGGAGAGGTTGATTGTAACTATTTTTAATCTGCTCAGCTGCTCTGATCTACTTTTTTACTTCCAGCAAATCTCAGTAATCGTCAGAATATCTACAGGCCGTATTTTCAACAGAAGGCTTCAGGAACACTATGAGGTAAAAGATGACCCTTGAAGGGTACACAGAGACCATCCAAAATAAGAGGAAAACAGATTTTCATTCCAGAAGTATGAGCTAATTGCAGGACCACGTCTACCTGTGGCAGAGGCTGCAAAGTGTGAAACTCAGGGAGGTTTCTAGTGATAGCCTCCCACAAGATTGCTGGGTATTTGTGTAATTATGTATTTCTTCATAACAGATCACATCAAAACGTAGTGACTTAAAACAACTCAATATATATAGCAATTCTGTGGGTTGACTTAGAAGTTCTTCTGCTGATTTTGCTTACCTAAGTGGTTGGGCTTACTCAAGTGGCTAGTCAGTAGAGTTTAGCAGAAGCTGAAATATTCAAATTGGCTTCACTCACGTATCTGACATTTGGTGCTGGCTGTCAGCTGGGACATCTTTGTTCTCCTTCCTGGGCTTCTCATCTGCCACTAGGTGATCCAGTTTTCTTACATGGCAATCTCAGAGACAGTCCTAATGCAGACACATTTATAAAGCCTCTGCTTGTGTCAAATTTACTGATGTCCCATTGGCCAGAATAAGTCAAAGGCCAAGTGCAAAGTCCATGCAGGAAGAGGCTTACACTGCTCTTGATGGAAGGAAGGAGTGGCAAAGAACTTGTACAAATCTGTAATCTACACAATATTGAAACAAAGTTACCCAATCCAACTGTGCTTAACAAAAACTAACAGGCAAAATTACCCCCCTTCAGTCATCTCAGTTGATAGTAACTCCCCCTACCTCAACTGCTACCACCTTGGTTTATGCTACCATCACCTTCTTCCTGGAGCTCAATTCCTCTGGGAACCTTCTGAGAACTGTGGAGCCCACTTCAGAATTGTCCCACCACATGATGTGTTGGTTGGGAAATCTATCTGTTGGCTCTCATCACTCAATGATTGAGGAGTTCCCCTCACACTCCCTGACATTTTCATGGTATGCTTGTACTTGGTTGAGCAGGCTCCCATGAGGTCAAAAGTGCCTTAAAGCAAAGAAGGAGAGAGATCCAGTTTCCCAGGGCTGTCCTATCAAAGCACCACAAACTTGGTGGCTTAAAACAACAGAAATATATTACATGACAGCTCTGGAGGCTAGAATTCCAAAATCAAGGTCTTCACAGATGAATACCACTTCTAAATCCCATGCGGAATAATCCTTCCTTGCCTCTTCCAGCTTCTGACATCTACTGGTAATCCCTGGTGTTCCTTGGCTTGTACATGCATCATCACTCCAAGGTCAGCCTTCATCATGGCCTATCCATTTCCTTCCTTTGTGTCTCTCTCCTCCTCCTCTTTCTATAAGGGTATCAACTGTATTAAATTAGAGACCCACCCTGCTCCAATATTACCTCATCTTAACTAATTACATCTGCGATAACCCTATTTCTAAATAAAGTCACCTTCTGAGGTACTGGAGGTTAGAACTTCAGTACATTTTCTTGAGGAACACAATTCAACCCATAACAGATGGGAAACCATAAGCATATTGAAAACTACCTAACGTGGCCAAAGCTTAACTCAGAGGTAACCGCAGTGTATATAGGGCAATATATATATATGTGTGTGTGTGTGTGTATGTGTGTGTGTATACATATATATATATGTATACACACACACATACACACACACACACACACATATATATATATAAGGATATATATATATATCCTTTGCTGCAGATTTTTTACCTAGAATGATAAATTTAAGGATTGTTTGAAATTGCATGAAGGATGGGGAAAGGACCCACAGCCAGTTCTAGAAGAATGTGAGCCACTGTCAAGTTCAAGGCAAGAAAAAGTGAACATATTTAGCCTGAGAATTCACTCATATTGGGATTTGCTGTCTGATAGAAGGTCAAGGCAGCAGATTTAAAGGTGGACACCTACCATTTCTAAGAAACTTAGTCATCTCAGACAAGGAACCTCTGGGGTAGAGGACTGTCATGTCTTAATCTGCAATCACTCTGGAGGGTAACCAGCTTTTAGAGAGAGTTCCAGCACACAAACGAGGCAGGTCAGAAGGAGACATTTAAGCATCACTCTAATTAATCACTTTGGATGGAAAGCTGGTGACCCAAATGCGGGTGTCTATGTCTTAACTCCCATATGCAATAGCTACATTAGAAGAACTTTTCAACCCTTGGAAATTCTCTTCCCAAGAGGGTCCTGTTGCAGAGCAGATGTTTGCAAATCATTTAGCCTGCTGGTGATGAATTAGTTTTTAATGGCATTCTTGTGTACTTGTTATAAATCATTAAGCGTCCAACAGACTGTCTCCTATCTTCACAGACCTGGTCGGCTTGGGTTCCTAAGCAGCAAAAATATACAGTGATGGGAACGAAGTTGCTGTACCCAGTTGAAAATCCTTCACTCCCCTTCCCACTTGTCCTTGACCCTGGTCCACTCCTTTTCTTACCTCTCCTCCACTCCTCTCTCCCCTTCCACATCTTCCTCTTCCCCATCCATGCACTTGGCCTTTTCCCAACTCCTTAATTTTCCCTCTCTCCTTTCTCAACCATCCTCACATCTCTCTATTATTCTTACCTCTTTTCTCCCTCCACAGTTTTCCATATTTTTTACCATCGCAATCTTTCCTCAGCATTAGAAATAAAGGCTGTTTTCTTTTGATAAGCTGAGAGAGAGATCCCCATGCTGACATAGTATGATTCTTAATACCAGTAATAAATTCATGGTCAGTTCTTCCCAGATATGCAGGAAATTAAAGTTGGGGTGAGGGTAGGGAAAGAGTGAAAACAAACCTGAAAAAGAGCTTCAAGTCCATTGAAGAAAAGTTGTTAAGTACTAACAATATAAGACAGTGCACTAATCGTAAAAATTAACACTATAGTATCCTCATGCTAGAGAGAACATATATGCTTTTTGGAGACATGAAAATGGTTTGAATCCTGGCTATGACACTTACTAACCCTATGACAAGAGAACTCAGGAAACCTCTCAGTTCAGCTACAGAGTCTAGGATAATGTAGATAAAAGATCGTAGCACAGAGATTTTTCAGACTTTAGCATCTAGTTCGTAGTTAGTAAAGATAGTAAAATTAGAGACAAGTCAAATTTAAATAATATAAAAATTCAACATTTATTAACTGCACATTTTTTTGAGTGTTTCTGGATGTTGGCCGTGTGTGAGATACTGAATTCAATTCAGATTCTATGGACTTAGCGCTGTCACGTGCTTATTACTTCACTGAAACTAAAAAGTAGATTAAGTTATCCCTTGTCATTATCAAGTTAACCCCATCCAAACATCTAGAAAGAGCACTCCTCACTAGCCACTGCCTTTCCTGATGGGAGCCTCCTTGGTGTCACGCACCTGTGTCATACATAGATAACACTCTCATTCCTGGTCATTGATTTTCCTTTGATTTCCATGACAATCTCTTACTCAGAAAGCACTATTGGCAAAAATGCTTGATCTTTCCTTCTGTTAGCAGATGAAGGCTCTGAGATGAGAAACTTAAACTTTCATTGCCTCCTCCTAAAAATGTTTCTGTTCATCAGCTTCCCTCTCTCAGCCCTTTTAGTTACCAAAGCTAACTTTGGTAACAAAAGTTACCTCTACCTGTAACCTTAATGCAAGTCTTTAAGCTTGGTGTGGTGCTTGAAATCAATTTATCTCTCTCTCACCTGTGCCTGGACTTTCTCCCTTGTTAGAAATTTTCTCATCAGTTTTAGGAAATATTCAGGCTTTTCTTGTTTTGAAACAAACAAGTACACTTGGGCCACGTGTTCCTATGTATTGAATGTTTCTATATATTCTCACTCTCTTTCTCCTCCTGTCCAAACATCTAGAACATCTAGCACTGCCTTTCCCGATGGAAACCTCCTCATTAGAGCCTGATTAATTGAGTCCAAATTACATAGTCTGCCTCCTGTATTCCTTCTAACTTTCAGAATGCTTCTCCTCATGTCCTTTCTGCCATTTCCAGGTCCCATGCCCTCAACCTCTCTGCTCCTCCAAAAGCTGCACTCCCATCTCTCATCTTCTGTATCTATGCACTCCACCTTGAGAGTCGCCCCTCACTCCTTATGCTTCAATCTCCTCTGCTGTTTATCCATAAATGTCCAGGTCTAGCCAATTCCCTCTCCTGAGTTTCAGATTCTGCAATGCCCACTATCTGCTGAGGAGCTCTATTCAATTATTTGTTGTAATTTCAACACACCTAGAAATCAGTTCTTCATGTCTCTTCCAAAAATAGCTCTTTCTCTGGGCCTCACAATTGCCAGAAATGACACCACTGTCCTACTAGGCACCTAGATTTTCCAGCTGATGGACTGTGGAGGCCTCTCTCCTCCTTGCCCCTCACACTTGTTTCTGTGCTTAGTTTTTTCAACACTGCCTTTACAGCACTTCTTAGGAAGCCTCACTTCCACCTGCCTGGGTTTCCACTGCCCCTTCGCCAGTTCTGGTGCTTCTTGCCACTTGCTTGAATCATCTCAATAGTGTGATTTACGAATCAGTGGTCCACAACCTTTTTTAGCACCAGGGATCACTTTTTGGAAGACGATCTTTCCATGGACCCACATGGGGAGTGGGGTTCAGGATGATTCAAAGACATTACATTTATTGTGCACTTTATTTCTATTATTATATTTCAATTTATAATGAAATAATTATACAACTCACCATAATGTGGAATTGGTGGAAACCCTAAGCTTGTTTTCTTGCAACTAGATAGTCCCCTCTGGGGGTGACAGGACACAGTAACAGATCATCAGGCATTAGATTCTCATAAGGAGGGTGCAATCTAGAACTCTCACACATGTAGATCACAATAGGGTTCCCACTGCTGTGAGATTCCAATGGAGGCAGAGCTGACAGGAGGCGGAGCTGAGGCGGTAATGCAAGACTGAGATGGGGAACCACTGTAAATACAGACGAAACTACACTTGCTGGCCCATGGCTTACCTCCTGTTGTGCAGCCCAGTTCCTAATGGGCTACAGACCAGTAGGAACCTGATCAGTATGGCTTTGGGCAAGTCACATCACCTCTATGAAACTCAGCTTTGTCATCTGTCAAATGGAGAGGTTGATTGTGATGATTTCTAAGTTGCTGAACTGCTCTGATCTAGCTGAATTTCACTTACTTCCAGCAAATCTCAGTAATGGTCAGAATATCTGTAGGCTATATTTTCAACAGAAGGCTTCATGAACACTGTGGGTTTCAAGTCCATAGCCCAGGAGTTTGGGAACTCCTGTCTTAAATGATCTCCCTATCTTTAGTCTCTTCCCCTCCCCAACCTTCATCCCACATAGTTGCCAATTTGTATTGCCGATGCTCAAACATCATTCAGCTCCTGAAAATGCTACTGAGTAAGTACCAGCTATTTGTCCTCTTGTTCAAATATCTTCATACTCCTTCCCAACCCAGCTGTCCGCATGTGTTAAGTGGCTAACATGTAGGCACTGTGCTGAGTGATATATGCTTCTGTGTGTATGTATATGCGCACCTGTGTGTGATGATTACGTTGTCTGATGAACAGTAAGTGCTCATCCCATTGTAGGTCCTCAAAAAATAGTAGCTGTTTTCATTATTTCATTGAGATCCTTGAGTATCAGTTTCCTGTTTCTTTATATAGCAAGGGTCAATCATATATAATTCAGTGAAGTATTGTGAGGATCAAACTAAATCATGTATTTATAACGCTTAGCACAATATTTACTCAGCATATAGTAGGCACTCCATTGATAGTCCTCTTTCCTCTCCCATGACCCTGGGCCTGCTGAGCTATTTTCTAATGCTTTAAAATTGAACTGGAGACTCATACATTCATTCAAGTGTTTATTAGGTTATTACAATATCAAACAATGCACTATTAAAACCACACAGAATGGGACAGAGAGCAAATACTATAGAACTGCAGCAAGAATGATAGCTTGAGCATAGAGTGAACTTAAAGTTGATATGACAGTCAAGCAGACTTAGAGTAGAAGTAAAATATACACAAAGCCTAATGCAAATCAATTTGACTTTATTTATATGAAAGAAAACTGTGTGACCTTTTCTGACCAGAATAGAAAGTTTCATTTTGATCTGTTTCCATTTGTTTGTTTTCATTAAGAGAAGGTGTTTAAGCCTTCTTGCAGATAATTCTAACTAGCACTTATTGATCATTTATGAAATAATGTCATATGTGTTATACATTTATCCTGGCCCCATGAGGTAGGCAATTTCACAAATGAAAAATGGAGAAACAAAGAGCTCATTTACATGCCCAGGACACACAGCTAAGAGAGGATAATGCTGGCACCTACTAAGATGACAGACGCCAAGATCTCTGAAACTACTACACAAATATTTTTATATTATTCAGATTACATATGTGCATATCTATTATGTATATATAAATGAATCGATGTGTCTATGTGTATATACATATGTGCATATATGTACACATGCATGTATATGCATATGTCGCTTAGGACAAATTGGCACATGGGAAATGCCGTTCACCAAATATTTCTATCTCTCCCTCCTTCAGGCACATGGAAGAACTGCACTTCTCTGCACTTCTGTTTAGAGGTGATCATGTGACAGGCTTCAGTGAATAAAATGTGAGTGAAATTGACACGTCCATTAGATTTTCATAAGAAGTGCCTGATGTAGCTGCAACATGTCAATTTCAGATGGAAGCTTTGAGGACTGGCACCTCCTTCAGTGTTGCTGCTTTTCTTATGCCACCGAGACAAACAATAATCTAGACCATGGCTGTTTCACCTGTCTTGGTACTTAAGAGGTGGCCTGATGGAGCAGAATCCCCAGGAAACCCTGGGTCAACAAGAACGATGAGTGAGAAATACACCATTGCTGTTTGGAGCACTAAGATGTTGGAGTTCTTTGTTATTGCAGCATACCCTAGCTTCTCTTGACCAATATTGTGTGGTGATAGTTGTGGCTGTTGTTGTTACATTATGCCATCTTAACCAGTGTTTGTAAAAAGAAAGCAGAGGTGCCCAGGTTGAGCCTGCAATGTAGCATATATTGAAAGTTCATTCTACAGATTTTGAGGTGCAACTCAAATTGCCTTTATCATATTCGCCTGGATATCCCAGGTGACTTTAGGTCAATCCTGGGAGGAGAAAGGAGAAGGGATGCAGGCAAAACTGAGGCTATTTAATTTAATAGCACTTACTAATTTCAAGGTAAAAGTTGGGTTTATAGCATTATAAAATGAAAAAGTACTCCCTTGCCTAACTCCTTGGGAGACAGGCCTAAATGTCATTCTTTGTTTATTTCTCTGGGGAATTAACTGCTTGGATTCCTTCAAAGTTTAATTAAATTGTCACATAACACATAAAATAGCAAATAAAACAGGCTTTTGCTGTGTCCTGGTGTTAATTTTATGTCATCAAAATTGTTTAGCTTGTTAGCCGCCTAACTCAGGCTGCCCTAGTTACCAATTAAGGGTTCTGTGTGAATGCTTTTCCCCCATTTAAACACCAGCTCTGCCTGCACTCTTGTTAAACTTTTCATTTCCTTGGGGTTGCAACTACTAATTTTCTAATAGGTTCTTGGTCATTTAAGTTTTATGCTGTGCAGTTTTTGTTAGCAAAAGAACATTTGAGAAGTTTGGCTCAGGGAAAAACTGTCAACAAGTTGAAGTGTCTGTGGCAAAAGACTTTATATATTATCAGCTCTAACCTGCTCATTGTGTAGATGAAGAAAATGAGGCTAAGAGGAGTGGTCTGAGCTGCCACCAGTCATGATGAAGAAATGGCAAGGACAGAGTTATAATCCAGGAAAGCGGATTCCAGGGACCATGCTCCTGTGAATGTACACAGCTTGTGTTTTGTCAGATACTCTCTTCTCCATTCAGTGATGTTTCCTAACTTAGGGTCTCATCATCTTTTATGCTAGTGATGTCACAATCTTTTTTATTAGCCTTCCTGGATATACAAACACACTCAGGTAGGAACTCTTATCTACTTCCTATCCGTCTTCTATCTTCCCTTCCCCACAGCTCAGTTTCCATAAGAACAAGAAGCTTTCTATTAGTCAGTAGGCTATTAATTACTGCCTCTATTTCAGATTAACCCAGTACATAGACTGCTAGCCAGACTAATAATAAAGAAGAAAAGAGAGAAGAATCAAATAGACACAGTACAAAATGATGAAGGGGATATCACCACTGATCCCACAGAAATACAAACTACCATCAGAGAATACTAGAAACACCTCTATGCAAATAAACTAGAAAATCTAGAAGAAATGAATAAATTCCTGGACACATACACCCTCCCAAGGCTAAACCAGGAAGAAGTCAAATCCCTGAATAGACCAATAACACATTTTGAAATTGAGACAGTAATTAATAGCCTACCAACCAAAAAAGCCCAGGATCAGACAAATTCACAGCTGAGTTTTACTAGAGGTACAAAGAGGAGCTGGTACCATTCCTTCTGAAGCTATTCCAAACAATAGAAAAAGACGGAATACTACCTAAGTCATTTTATAAGGACAGCATCATCCTGATACCAAAACCTGGCAGAGACACAGCAAAAAAAGAAAATTTTAGACCAATATCCCTGATGAACATTGATGTGAAAATCCTCAATAAAATACCGGCAAACCGAATCCAGCAGCACATCAAAAAGCTTATCCACCGTGATCAAGTAGGCTTCATCCCTGGTTGAACATACACAAATTAATAAACATAATCCATCACATAAACAGAACCAATGAGAAAAACCACATGATTATCTCAATAGATGCAGAAAAGGACTTTGATAAAATAAAACTCAACACCCCTTCATGCTAAAAAACTCTCAATAAATTAGGTATTGATGAACTGTATCTCAAAATAATAAGAGCTATTTATGACAAACCCACAGTCAATATCACAGAATGCTCAAAAGCTGGAAGCAGTCCCTTTGGAAACCTGTACAAGACAAGGATGCCCTCTCTCACCACTTCTATTCAACACAGGGTTGGAAGTTCTGGCCAGGGCAGTCAGGAAAGAGAAAGAAAGAAAAGGTATTCAAATAGGAACAGAGGAAGTGAAATTGTTTCTGTTTGCAGATGAAATGATTTTATATTTAGAAAACCTCATCGTCTCAGCCCAAAATCTCCTTAAGCTGATAAGCAACTTCAGCAAAGTTTCAGGATAAAAAAGCAATGTGAAAAATCACAAGCATTCCTATAAACCAATAATAGACAGAGAGCCATATCATGAGTGATCTCCCATTCACAACTGCTACAAAGAGAATAAAATACCTAGGAATACAACTGACAAGAGATGTGAAGGACCTCTTCAAGAGAACTACAAACCACTGCTCAAGGAAATAAGAGAGGACACAAACAAATGGAAAAACATTCTATGCTCATGGATAGGAAGAATCAGTATCATAAAAATGGCAATACTGTCCAAAGTAATTTATAGATTCAGTGCTATCCCCATCAAGCTACCATTGACTTTCCTCACGGAATTAGAAAAAACTACTTTAAATTTCATATAGAACCAAAAAAAAAGAGTCCATATAGCCAAGACAATCCTAAGCAAAAAGATCAAACCTGGAGGCATCACACTACCTGACTTCAAACTATACTATAAGGCTACAGTAACCAGAAAAGCATGGCATTGTTACCAAAGCAGATATATAGACCAATGGAACAAAACAGAGGCCTCAGAAATAATGTCACACCAGTGATTTTATATTCCTCTTTTACTTTCTCTCTTTTTAATTAACACTATTTGTTAATTTTTGTATATTTAATTAACACTATTTTAGAAACAAATAGCACCTCTTTCTCCCCACTTCTATTTTCTGAGGTTAGGGTCAAACTATATCCTGGACATGAATGGCCTGGCTTGTCATTTTAATTTAGTGAGTATTACACAGAGATAGTGTAGGATTCTCCTGATTGTGATAATGTTACTTTTTCATTTGTGTTTTTAACACACACACAAAAATATTTTTATTGTCATAAATTAATGCATAACATCATAAATCCATTCATTTATTATACTTAACAAATGTTCAGTAAGCACCTACTTTATTTCAAGCCTTCTCAATTCCTTAGGGAATTGAAGATGATTAAGATGTATCCCTGCTCCTATAAAGTTAACAAATTAGAAGAGGTAGAACTTAGATAAGTATAATATAATGTAACAGAGTGAACAAGATTCAATAGGGCCAGTGTGTAAAAGAGAGTTTCAGCTTCTTTAGGGTAGATAAGAATTTTCACAGAAACTAAACTCAACCTGATCCTTAAAAGATGAGTAACAACTTGCTAAGTGAAGAGGAGATGACATCTGAACCCTGTGAATGCTAGTGGGGACAATAGCTGGGAGCTGGGAGAGGAGTGGTGGTTAGCTATTCCCTAGTGCTTTAAAATTGAACTGAAGACTCATACATTCATTCAAGTGTTTATTAGGTTATGGCAATATCAAACAATGCACTGTTAAAACCACACAGAATGGGACAGAGAGTAAATGCTATAGAACTGCAGCAAAAATGATAGCTTGAGCATAGAGTGAACTTAACATTAACTGGCTAATTTAAAGGCTTCCACTTTTCGCTGGGGCCCAGAGTTAGAAAAGCCTCTACAGGAGGTCCAAAAATCAGTGCAAACCTCTGATGACATGAGCTTTATGACCTGGTGGATTCCATGGTGTTCAGATATCAGTAGATTACAATAGTGTGAGGGGTCTTCAACAAGCTTATTGGGAAAGTCACAGTGCAGACCTAGAATTCTAAAGGAATGCCATCACCTCTGCAGAAGAGAAATACTCTCCATTTGAAAATCAGCTTCTGGCAGTGGAAACAGCATATGAACAAAAATACCAAGTACTTAGGCTGCTGATGTCTCTTCTTTATCTCACCATGACCTAATAAGAGAAAGTGGGATATTTCCTATGACCAATTGACAGATAAGAAATAACTTAGCTGCTTCATTAAGCCACACTTTGGGGCTCTGAGAAGCTACATAGGAGAGGTAGATAGGCAGATACATGACCATTGGAAGGCTGTCCACTTGACATGCAGGAGGGGGTGAACTGAGATATGGATATACATTGACTCCTGGGCAGTGGTGAATCACTTGATCAGTTGGTCAAGAGCTTGGTAGACACATGAATAGACAATTTGGGGGGGAAATCTGAGTAAGATGTATAGAAGTAGATCAATAGGACTGGCTACAAAGATGTGGATCTTCATGTTTCAAATTAATGCTCATCACAGAGGTTATACCACACAGTAGACACTGAATAGTCAAGGGAAGAGAATGACCCAACCTGTGGATGAGGGCCAGCCTTTTCTCTCAGCCACCCCAGTGTGTGTGCATTACACCCATGAGCATGTTGTATATGGTGGTACAGATAGAATTTATACAAACTTAACAACATGGGTCTTCTTTATCTGGGATGATAGCCATTGGCACTACTGGGCGCTCAACGTCCTCAGCAGAGACCAACGTATCTACTTGGCATCATGCCTCAGGGTGACTAGTGAGCTGCTGAATGGGACATTGACTATGTCAACATGCTTCACCATGAGGAGGCAGTGTAATTGATATGTACTTCAGACATTAGTTGTCCTTCCCTGACTACATTGCTTCCTCTAGCACTATCATCTAAGGACTTACAAAAGGCCTGATCCATATGATACAACACAATATTGCCTCATATGAAGAGAGTCACTTCCTAAACCAGGAAGAAGTTGAATCCCTGAAGAGACCAATAACAAGTTCTGAAATTGAGGCAGTAATTAATAGCCTACCAACCAAAAACAGCCCAGGACCAGACAGATTCACAGCCGAATTCTACCAGAGGTACAATGAGGAGCTGGTACCATTCCTTCAGAAACTATTCCAAACAATAAAAAAGAGGGAACTCTCCCTAACTCATTTTATGAGGCCAGATACCAAAACCTGGCAGAGACACAATGAGAAAAGAAAATTTTAGACCAATATCCCCGATGAACATCAGTGCAAAAATCCTCAATAAAGTACTGGCAAATGAATCCGGTAGCACATCAAAAAGCTTACAATGGGTTCAGAACCATGAAATCTGTAGGTCTAACCATGTGTCTTATTATTCAGAAGTAAGCAGTCTGGAGGAATCATGGCTTAAAGTTTAAAGGCTCACTAAGACACCTTCCAACCTAGCAATAGTGAGTTTAAACACTGACTTTCAGATCATGTCACTAAACCAAGATTCGGCAAACTACAAACTGCATGGCAAGCATGGTCTAAAATCTATTTTTGTAAATAAAAGTATATTGGAACACAGCCATGTCCGTTTATTTGCATATTATCTATGGCTACTTTACCACTAAAAGGGCAGAGTTCTGTAGCTCCAACAGACATGGTATGGTCCATGAAGTTCAAAATACCTAGTATCAGTATCATGCCCTTTACAGAAAAAAGAAATATATTTATTTCTGCATTAATTCAGTGACTGTTACATGATTCTATGTCCTCAATAACTAGAATAAATTAGAATAAATGGGTATAGGAACCATGGGTGTCCTTTGACACTCTTGGCTACCATAAATGTCAATTGAGGTAGTTATAAGACTAGGAATTAGGGGATTAAACTTCTCTGGGATGAACATCTGGGTCACCAGGCAAGCAACCCAGAACAGACAAGGGGCTGTCCACGGATAAGGAAAATCTTGAAAGGGTCATAGAAGAGAGAGGTGATGAATATCAACTATGGCTCCAAGATCAGCTGTTAAGACATGAGCTTACGGGGGCTAGTGTCCTAAACCTGGGGGGTAGGTACAGTCTCTGGGTTTGCTAATCCTAATTAAGTATTTTGAGGAGATTGCTAGGGCTACCACCTTGAAGAATGAAAGAAAGAAATGCATGTTGTTCTAGTATCATAGAGTGAGATGCACATAGCATAAGATAGTGAGGGCCTAGAAAGCAGATTTGCATATACTTCCTCAGATTTCCTGAGGCCCACCTGCCGCCCAGGTATAGGACACTAGCCTCTATAAACTCATGTCCTAACACTGCTGACTGTTTCATCCTTCCCAGGCAGAACACTGGGCTTTAGCATGTCCTTTGACATTCCTGCCACTGTATCCCCAACAGCCAGGTCCAGTCCAGCTGGACCCACAGATGCTTTGACTCTCCCTGCCTCTTCTGATTTTAGATGAAAGACCTCACCATGAGACACGGGCCTGGCTTTGTCAGCGGCTACTTAGAGAGGTTAGGCAATACCATCTGGAAGTACAGATGAGCTAACACCCTACGGACCAGTAAAAGACAGAAGATGGGAAGTTGCTGAGAGATAAACACCCCTTTCTCCTTGTCTGGACTGACAGCTCCGAGGTGCAGTGCTGTCACTTAGCTTGTCTGAAGCTGTCCCTTGTGCCAATCATGCAGCTGTGTTTCCTATAAAACTGGCCAGCTCCGTAACCTATCTCCTTGTATTTTCTTTCCCTCCTTCGGAGTTCTCACTTTCCCTTTCCCTTGCTTCCCTGGGATTCCACCTCCTAATAAAGCATTAACATGCTATATTTAGTTCAATTTTTGTTTTCTAGTAGAAAAATAATTAAAACAACCTGCTTGAATATTAATCTTGAGTGAGGGTTAGCCAAAGAGAATAATCAGAGAGGTTATTCAACATGTTTCTCCTAGAAGGCATCCAAGTATTCTTCATTTCAAATTACTGAGGCTTGATTAAGCAGAAATACAAATGAAATTTGAGATCAGACATTCCTGATTTCAACACTTGGGTCTGCCATTTCTTAGCCTGACGAAGTCATTTATCCTCTCTGAATGTCAGGTTTTTTTATTTAAAAATTGGAAAAAAAATCATATCTGTTAAATGGGGTAATTTTTCAAAAGTAACAAGACAGCATATAAAGAACCAGTATATCATTTAGCACGTGATATATACTCAGTGGGGCCACAACTCCGAGGTATCGTGAAAGCTGTGGATATCCTAACATTAGAATCTCTAGCTTCCTTCAGTTTAAGTTCTAGACAGGGGAACCATACATTAGAGTGGACACGTGGTGTCTGCCAGGGACAATACATTTTAGGAGTGTCATCCACATGGCAAGGGATTGACATTTCTGGCACCCAGGTGGGCCATTCCCTCCCAAATGCCTGATACCTCTTAGAGACCTTATTTCATTCATCAGGACTGTCTTGTTGGGGGACATCTCCCATGTGCTGCATCTACCTCTGCTCTCCTTTTGGCAGAAGACAAATGAGTAAATATAATTCATAACCACTTTTAGCAGTACAGAAAAAAGTAGTTAGGTATTTAATTTGGCAATCCTGCCCAATGAACTTCTCTTAAATCTTAGGATCAAACTCTATGAATAAATTGTCATTTCCAACCTTCTGTGTAGGATATTCTTTTCCATTGAATCTAGGAATATATCTACATAAATATGAATATCAACATGCAAATTAATGGAAATGAGGCCCAAATGGGGCTAAATATAGGGTTGTAAAAGAAAATTAACTTGTATATGTGAGCATATAAATGCTCTATATGAAAAAGGCATTTAGTTATTGTTCTCTACATTCATGAAATCTACTCGGAAGAAAATTACCTACAAGAGAGATCTTAATTAAACATGAAGTAGAACTACTTGATTTTCTCAGAATGGAGAAACAAATGAAAATCTACAAGGGGGTTCTAAGGAAGAGTATGACATCTCTGTCCAGTCCATTTTTGCCAGAACATAGAAAATGTCTGGACATCAATATGTCTGGAGGCATGAAGATAGAAAAGATGGCTTCAATTCTCAAGATGTCAAGGCAGGAAAAAAGCTGAGTACTTATGAATTCTAAGCCGTCCCTCTACCCTATTTTTTGTGTAAGAAAATAAGGTCCAGAGAAGTTAAGTAGGTATCCTGCAGGGACAGAGCCAGTCAATCTAAGTAGGAAAAGAACTGTAGTGAAACTCACTTGGGGCAGCTGAAAGGTTACTAAAGGTCTGTGAGCAAGGATCATCGCAGGCGAAAGGCACAAAGGGTTTCCAGCCAAAGACATCTCCACCCTTTACCCCTCAGGACTCCCACTGCTCCCATGCTGATGGAATGTTTTGGTAAAAGATAAAACCTGGGGAAAAGCAAGGAAAGAGATGTAGATGGGAGCACAAGGAAGAAAAGTGAGTGAGAACTCTGTGGGCCAGAGAGGCCCCCTGACAACTCCACCCTAGACTGGCCTCATCAGAGAGGTGTGATCACCAGCATTCACTCCAGTCTGGGCTAATTCTAGCCCTGTGGGCATCACCCCATCCAATATGAACCCGGGTCCCAGAGCTCGCCTTGCCAGGACACTGCTTCTGCTGCATCACACCTAGAACCACCATAACCCATGAGAGGAAGGTCAGAGAAATGCTCAGAGTGGATCTGCACAAAGATTTGCCTTATCTCCCCTCTGAGGTGGGAAGTTATTTCTGGAGAGAGGGCAAGGAGCTGTGTCTGACTTATCTAAGTAAGCCCCTCAGTAAGGCTTAATATAGAGCCTTGTTCATGCTGAACTCTTAAACAAACACCCCCACACATCTTATAACTAACTCATTCAGCCTTTACTATGCTTCTTTGGCATGACCAACAAATCTAAAGCAGCCTCTTTCAGCAGTAAACACTCAAGGTGCCTTACTAGACTTCCTGCCACCAGCGATCTGGGGTAATTCCCTGTGGCCCCATTACAGTGGGAAGAGCCATTTCACTTTCCAGCTCCTTTCTTTGTTGTTTGTCTCTACCCATCAATCAGCTAGAAATTTTCAATAGCCTCCGAACTCCCTCACTTTACCTTTTAAGAAGCAAAGCATAGCTAAAGTCATCTGGACCTCAGATGGGGTCTGCCTTTTCTAAGATGAAAAAGTCAATCATTTAAAGAAGTGAAACAAAAGATCCAGGCAGCGAATGAGTGAGGATGTGAAGAACACATCCACGGTGAACAGCAATAAACAAGCTTAACAGAGACCTTGCCTGTCCCTTCTGTGTGTCAAGGAGAAAGTGCTCCAGTTTATACATATTCCGGATGGACACAAAAGAGTGAGACAAGTTTATTAGAAAGATGCTAGAGAGGAGAAGGGAGGTAACGCAGGCCGAGAAGAGTGAGTCGCAGGAGCATGTTGGTGTGCAGGACCAGCCCTGTTTGAAGAGTCCCGCACAACCTCCTGATAGAGTTTGCCTGGATTACATCTTTCAAAGGACTTCTCAGAATGGTGGTATCTGAGCCAGGTGGCCAAAGAGAGATGGTTGGGTCACAGAGGGTCCTGCATCCTTCCCCCTTTCACTTACAAGGAACCAGGAACAAAAGAGCACCTTTGCTGGACTTGGCCCAAGGAAACAAGCTCTGCCTAGGTCCACTTACTTTCCACTGGGTACAAGAGGGAGGAAGAGCAGAAAAGAGAAAAATATGGGCTCTTGCCCTTACAACAGAGAATCCCTGCCCCTGGTCCAAGATTATCCAATGTTTGTCTTGGCTTCTAACTAATTGGATATTTCCTCTTCCCTTGCTGAGTGTGGTTTGCCCAGAAGTGGTGGGTAGAGCCCTGGCAGGAGCAGATGGCTGACAGCCCACCTCCACCATCCTTGGTATCCAATATGAACATTTGTCTACATAGAAATAATAAAGCAAAATGATAGAAATAATTGTGAACATTTACTAAAGCAGCATTGAGGCATGCATTGAAAAGTATCTAGCATATAATACCTACTTCACATACATTTTAGTAATCACAAAACCCCATGAGGTCTGCATTATTAATATCATCTCTGTTTCATGGATAAGGAAATTGACACATAGCTCTGTGATCTGTGATGCAGAGAAATACAGAATGTTCTGGAAGACCAAGAAGGTGGAGAAGGAGGAGGCTCATACGACCTAATTTGACAGGAACAGGTAAATATGATATAAACAATGATCTTGCAGTCAACCTTGACTCCTCTCTCTCTCATTTTCCATTTTCAATTTATGAGAAAATCCTTTCAGCTCTACCTTCAACGTATTTCTACGTTCTGACCACCGTTCACTACTTTCACTGTTATTGCTCTGGTCCAAGTCACCATCCTCTCTCTCTAGATCTGCAGTAGCCTCCTAATTGGTCTCTCTGCTTCCACTCTTGCTCCTCTTTAAACTCTTCGCACCACAGCAGGCAGATCCAGCCTGTGAAAATCTAAGGCAGTTCAGACCCTTCTGCGCAGATCCCTCCAATGGCTTCCTGTCTCACTCACAGTAAAATCAAAGACCTTAAAATGACCGAAAGTTCTGTGCAAAATCTAACCTCCATATTTCTATTTTCTATTTTTCTGTCCTTTCCTTGCTGTTCTTCAGATACACTGGCCTCCTCATCCCATGAAGAGACCAGACACACCCCTCCCTCGGAGCCCTTGCATGGCTTGTTCCCTTTCCCAGGAATGTTCCACCCACAAACACTCCTAAGCTTTGCTGTCTTCCAGTCTTTTCCAGAAAGTCATCTACCAGTGAGGCTCTCTCTGGGACATGGTGTTTAAATTTCCCTGCTAATTTTTCTCCTTAGCACCAATGATAACTATTTACCATATCTCATCATTTCTAAGATTTTTTTTTCATATACTCACATTTTTGAAATCAAGATGTATCTTAGAGTTGATGATGTGTCCTGACTTGGGTTCTCCTAAGGGCAGGCTTGGGTCTGGAGCACTAAATACCAACCCTCATATTCCAGTCATTAACCCCACCACGCTTTGGAGCTATGTGTTTGCTCTGGGCAGGGCAGCCAAGCAGATCAAAAGACAGCATGGTGTATACAGGAGGTAGAACACAGCAGCACTGAAACCACAAGCATCAACTTTAGCTGACACATATTTGTTTGTTTATCATTAAATTTCTTTCTCAGTGGCTCAAGAAATAGTAGCACATCTTACAATCACCAATATCTTTGACTTGATGAAAGATGACAATGTTCTCACTTACTGTCTGTCTCTGCCCCTAGAAACTAGTCTTCATGACAGCACATAGTTCTCCAAAATGAATAAAAGAAGAGGAAACTACCCTTTCCAGATATGCCTGGTACACAGTAGGACTTCAGTTCATCATTCTTGAATGAATCAAGGGAGCGAAGAAATACTAAATGCAGATGTAGTAAAATAAACTATCATGAGGTTCTTCCCTTGAAGTTATAACCACAGGCAAGTTTAAAATCATTTTTTTCAGGATTGTCCAGTGGCTTTGTGGCCAGAGCTGGTTTTCATGATGTGATTAGTGACACTGGTCTCCAGAGAAGTTCTAACATTCTTTACCCTATGTCTTCCCAAGAAGGAGTTTGGAATATAATCAAAGCCAAGGATGCCACTATGGTACCATGCTGTGGAGTGTAGGTGGCTGGCAAGATTTCTGGGGTAGGAATGGAGGAAAGGCTTTTGGAGTAAGGAGCAAGAGTCAGATGAAGGCACCTGCATCTCTGTGGTGTATTCTTGCCTCAGAAAGTTGTATGTTCCTTTGAGATGCATTTTTCTTTCTTCTTCCACACTGGGCACTACTGTAGCAGGAAAAGCCAGTAGGAGAAGGAGGCCCACTCACCCCTGAAAGGCTGAGCAAGAAAAAAAAAAAAAAAAGCCTTGGATAGTAGGCAGCCCCTCAGCTGGCTTATTTGATCTTTGGTGTCATCTGTGGTCTAAGAAAGAAATGACCCTTTCTTTGGGGAGCTGGGTTCGGTCACACATGAGTTATAGCTATTTCTTCTGACCCAACCCAGCTTCCCAGCACTGGGATTCCCTACAGAGATTACCCACCAAAGCCAAATAGTCATAAATGATTATTTTCTTTGCTTCAGAAAGCCCCCTGCAGGTACTTTGCATATGATATTTTACATAAGTTGGCAGCTGCATGGAGAGAAGGCAGTTTGACATTGTTTGAATATATTTTTCTCTCATTCCAAGGAAACGCTACAAACTCAATATTTATAAAGGCGTAGTAATGTGATTGTGTGTCTAAAGAGTTCCTACCATCTCGATTTCTGTATCTTCAAAATGTATTATGGTGCCACACAAATAATTGATACTCAAAAAATTTGCAAGAGAAGGTAAAGTTTCATAATAAGTAAGCCAATACTCACTGAGAGTTTGCCTTAAAGTTTTTTCCCTACCACTTTAAATAAAAACATTAATAAGCATAACATGGTTCTGTTTAATAGTGGGCAAGTCACTTCTTCTAGACTTCTGTTCTCCCATCTATAAGACTGAAGCATGAGCTATACGATCCTTAATACTCTCCTACCTCTAATGTTTAATAGATCAATGTGATTCAATTTGCCAAATTTCCAGTCACTGTTTGTTTTCTCCAGTAACAAACTCAATGGGCCGATGCCCTATCATGTACAATGCACTCAGAGCTCTCAGTATATACCCACATGTGAGAAGAAGTGTTCTGGAAAAGAGAAAGCTTTCCAAAAGTCCCCATTTGTCTTTGCCTAGGCATTTTTACTCCCCAAAGAATTATTGTGTCTTAGAAATACCTAAATGAAACATTGCAATATTCTTTAGTCTTTTAGTTTGCAGAGGCAAGAAGAATTTCCTTCTTCCTCCAAAGTTTCCAGTCTGCATCTGCTGAAATAAGTGGACAATAGACAGAGTAATGGGAAAAAAGGTACATAATGTATTAATGTATACATAGACAAAGGAGTCTTGCAAATATGAGATTCAAGGAAGAGCCAGAGGACTGAGGTTTCTATGCCATCCTGGGATTACATAAAGAATGGGGGTTCGAGGCTTCTCAGGGGAAGTGACATCACAGGCTATGAAAGGCTCATGGGAGGAAAGCATGGTGAGCTAAGGCTGTCTTGTTAGGAAGATAAGAATCTCTCAAGTAGCTGCTCTCAGAGACAATAGATGGTACCTGGTGTTAAAAGGTTTCCCTGTCAGACCTCTAAAAACATCATACTTTCAGTCACCTTTTCCTATGAGTTAAGTTCTTTCTAGATCTGGATAAAACAGATGGGGGGCTTCACAGAGAGCCTGTTTTCATTGCTGTTCGCATCACTGTTTATTTCACTAAGGTAGATTTGCTCTACAGATACAAATCTCTCCCACAAAGTACAGCTTTTCAGAGCTATTTCTGTGTCTGCAGCCCCTCTGAATCCATATAAAAATATGCCAAGGAAGATTATTTGGGGGTGCCATGTTTTGGTTTCCTTCAAGCTCTTTGGCCAATTACATAAACACAAACAGCTTTAAGCTCTTTGGTCTATTACTCAACCGCCAATAGCTTTACTCAGTGTGCTGATTGGGGGTGTCTATATAGCAAAGAGAAAGTGGATGAGCTGTCCTGCAGCAAACTCACTATTGCTTTTGTCTGTCCATGTTCCCTCTGACGCAAACTTCTCCTATTTCTGGATGTCCCTTCTACAACTCCCCTGTACCCACAGCATGCAACCACAACTCTTCGACTTGCATGAAAGGCCCCTAGTCCTCTGGCCTAAAGTTAATCACCCTGACTTGACTTTACTTCCTCCACACACTTAATGCTTCAGCCAAACTCCCTTACTGAAAACAAACACAAAAAGAATGATTCATTCTGCAATTGACTGGATATAAGAGGTTAAGGAGATGGGAGATTCAGAACTGACTCCTAGAGATGAAGCTAAATGAAGTATGTAATCACTATTAATGCAGCACTACTCATGGACAAGGAAGTTAAATGGAGAGAATGACACCTCACCCCTGGAAGTACAAGATAAGATGTGACATATCGTAAACTAAGTAGTTGCCTCATGTGGAACATATTGAAATAACAATATTATCTAAAACGTATTCCATGTCAACCACATACCAGGCTCTCAGCTGTCATATACACATACTTTCTTTGGTATATATTTATCATGGTGCACTATATGATATTTTGAAATGAGTGCAGAGTGTAGCATGGTTAGATCAAGGTAATTAAATGCATTACCACACATACTTTTTTTGTGATAAGAACACTTTTACCTACTGTTTTAGCAATTTTCAATAATATAACACATTGTTACTAGAGTCACCATGTTGTACAATAGGTCTCTTGAACTTATTCCTACTATCTAACTGGAATTTTGTACCCTTTATCTTAGCTGATTTGATCTCAAAACCCTCTAGATGTAGACACTACCATTCTTATTTTACGAACAGACTTCTAAGGCTCAGACAAGGGCAAGGCTGTACGACTTATGAAGCAAAAGATCTGGGATACAAACCTAGGTATAACTTCAATGATCTTGCTCTTTTCCCCTTATGTCATATTGCCTAAAAATAGGAATTTAAGTAGGGTCTACATGAAACAGAATAGTATATATACACATATATCCAGAACAATGGTGCATACATACAACAGACATACTTTAAATACAGAGACTTAAAGTACCACTGCTAGTGTCTGAAAAGTTAACACCATATTTGATGGTTGATTAGGTCTAATCAACAGATTAGTTTTGTTTGTTTTTGCTTTTGCTATAACCTAACAGCTGTAACTTCATTGACAGCATATGTATCTCTTTGGAATGCTTTTGTCTGACAGTAATGGAGAACCCAACTTAAAGGGCTCTGAGCAATAAGGAAGATAGTAAATTATCTCATGGAATCATAAGGCCATAGCTTTTGTTCTGGGGCTTAACTGGAGCTCTTTCTAATCTTCCTGGTCAGCTACACTCAGGACCTTGACCCCTTTTCTTTCATCCTTTGTTATCGCTTTAGGGTCACAGGAGAGCTTCTACAACTCCACATTCATGTCCTTTCAGTGATGTCCCCTCAGGATGAAGGAAAGATGTGCTAAATGCTTTCTCTCAATAGGCTCTGTCTTTTTATTTGGAAATGAAGCTTCTTGTGGTTCTCCCTCCTATGTCTCACTGGACAGAATTAGGTTATGTAGTAAACCAAACACTAGAAAAGAATATGAGATTCCCATAGCAGCTTTAGGTCAAAGAAAGTCCATTTTTTTAGGGGATGAGGTGGGGCTTTCTCTCATAAAAACAATCACGCAAATGCCTACCAGTCAGGTTGAGATTAGAACTTGGGTCCCCTAAGTTTCTGTCAAGAATGACTACAGAATTGGCTCCTGCAATCTAAGCCTGACCATGAAGAACCACCAGCAAATCAAACATTCAACTTTGAAGGCTGCTTTCATTATTCAGTAAGGTATATTTTGATGCCCATGTTTTAATGCACAAATAAGAGTGGAATGTTAGTCCCAACATGTTTCCCAAAGCCAAACACGATCAACAGATCTCTCTTCAGATGAAGAGGACAACAGTTATTTGGAACATAGCTCTTGGCCTGAATGCCATTTCAGGCCGGCCTCAGATGGCCCCAACCACAAGCCACTCTATCCAAATGGATCCACACTGGGTATCAACACAAGAACAGCTGATGTGGAGTGAAGAGCCTGCGTCTGGAACTGGGATTGGATTCAATGCCAGGCTGTGGCACTTACACTCTCTGTGAACCTCAGCTGTTCTGTATGGAGACAGGGAAACCCTTCAGGGCAGGGACTGTGTGATGATCACCACTCCAACTTCAGTTCATACCAAATGGCTAGCAAACTGCTGAGACTCAATAAATTCACACACTCGTTCATTCATTCAACAAGGCCAAGTCCTATCTAGGTGGTGGAGATACAATAATGAATAAAACAGATACACCTCATGTTCTCACAGCCTTAGTTTAGCTAACAGGTGATACAGACAAGGAAATAAGCAGGTACAGAAGGTTATGATAGGTGTCTCTATGGGAGGGAAGAGTGTCTTGTGGGAACACATTGGAGACAGGTTAGAAGGCCATGGGATGCTCACTTATGAGATGATGTATAAGCTGGACTTTGAAGTACAAATAGAAATTATCCACCTGAGGAGGAAAGAGAGAGGAAAAGCACCCCAGGGGGATGAAACAAAGACTTGGAAGCAAGAGACAACTATATGTCTTTGAGAAGTAAGAGTAATTTCAATTGACTGGACTGTAAAGTACACATGAGTTTGCAGTTGGCAGTAGGGTAGGGTGGTGATTGGTGTTAGGGGTAGTGAGAGTAACAAGAGATGGGGCTGAAGAAGTAGACAAAAGTCAGATCTTAAGTCCTGAAAAAAAAATTTTGTTCAATATCCCAAACGCATGAAAGGGCTTTAAGCAGATGAATAAAATTATCATATTTGCATTTTTTTTACATATTGATTTGGCTGCTGTGTAAAGAATGAACCAGAGGAGGCAAAGACTGATGATATGGAGGTTAATTAACAGGCTATTAAGATAGGCCAGGCTAGAGATGATAGGCTAAAAGTATACAATGAAAATGCCATTACCTGACCCATCTTTGTCACAGGCATGCTTATTCTTTCATCCCTTTATGCATTGGCTAACTCACCCAACTGTAATTAACTAAGCCAGGCACCCTGCTACAGGTGTGGGTTGGTCTCCATTACAGTTATCAAGGGTTACAGTCTAGCAGAAAAGACAGACTGGTGGTGAGCCAACCATTACATTTTTGTGACAAATGCTGTAAGAGTAGAGTGGTAATATGGGTGTTTTCTGTTTTTTACTTTACCTTTTCCCCTTTCTCCTGATAACACAGGCTCTCTTCTTTATGGGAAATCCCATAGAATTCTATGTGGTTTGAGCAACCAAGCAAATTTGTTCCCATGACCACACAGATGATTTGAGTTAGAGCATATAAATCTACCAGAGACAGGCAAGATCCCACAATCATATTTAGCCCATACATGCACTGAGAGAGAAAAGTCTGTCTACTTTAGGATTTTGACTTGTAAGGACAATGAAGACAGCATTGCCAAGGGTCATGTTGCCTCCACGCTCAAATTGTCTCTTGAAATTAAAGCTTGGGTAAGCAGAGCCAAAAGGTAGAAAGAAAAAGTACACCAATGCCCAGATTATAACATTTAAACCTTCAGATTATCTCCATCATCTCTTTATCCTAGTTATATGAGTCAACATTCCCCTTTTAGGACTATGCAAGTTTGAATTGGGTTTCTGTTGCTTACATCTAGAAGAATCTGAATATAAATGGACCCATAGATATACAAATGATGAGGAGTATAAAGTTGCTTGTAGAAAAAGAAAAGTTTCCCAGAAGAGGTGATCTTGAGCTGAATCATAAAGCATAAGAGGATAGCATCATCCAGGTGATAGGAGTAGAAGACAGAGGCATTCCAGGCCCAGAGAATTGAATATACAAAACTTGAAGGCATAAAAGACAAAAGGAGTGCACAGGGAAGCCTAAGTTTTCTAACACTGTAGAACACACGAATATAAATGGACCAGTGCATATGTGTAGTAAGCTGTGTGAGGAGGGGGAGGCTGGAGCCACAGGAAAGAAAGATCCAAAGAGGTCCCCTTTTCCTCCTGTATACACATCTCCCCAAACTCATATATAACTGGATTGGGGAGAGGATGTATATTGAGTTGTTCTCTCTTGATTAACTTTAGGATCATCTTGGATCTGTTGCCCTCTTATTTTCACATCTAAAATCTGTTTTTGTGTCTCCAAGACTTGTTCATGATAGCCCTTGTTTTCAGTTTTTCTTATTCTTCCTATTCTCTAAAATCCTTTAAGACTTTACACAAACACTACTACCTTTAAGAAGCCTTCCTTGATTTTTCTAGGCAGAATTGTGCCTTTTCCTCTGAGATGCCACACCCTTGGCATGTGCCTCTGTTAAACGCACATTTCATTATGTTTCACGTGAAACTAATTTTTGTATGTTCCCAGTATTGTGGGGTCTTCGAGAATATCAACCTTGATTTTTCATCTTTGGGGAGCCAAGCATAGTGTCTGAACACTAGAATTGTCATAAAAGTGCTTTTAAAAGTGATGTAAGTACTGACAATAAAACTTTAACCAGCTCCAAGAGTTTCAGTTTGAGCTCAATAGCAACACCAACAATGAAAATCCAAAGCCTAAGAATATCGTTTGAACTTCCTGGGTTGGGAGATAGTTACAAATCTTTAACTTCCAAAGCTTTTCATTAAAACTAGAAGAAAATGTGAGACCAGTTGTGCTCACAGTATTTCAGCTTGACAGTTTCTGGGCTTAGCTGGAGTCAATGAATGAACTTAAATAATGGGGAAAACCCACCCACAAGGCCTTTTGAAGCAAGAAGAAGGGAAGTAAGGGAATCTGATCATCTTACTTCTGTGCTTCTGGGACATTTGTTAAAGTGCCAAACAGGTTAAAAGGGAAAAAATCCACTCACCATATTCCAGATTTGCAAATAATACATGTTGTTACAGCATCATAATGACAATCGTTTGAAAAATTGGTGATCTTTTATCTTTTATACAGATGTCTTAGTGTCAGGCAGATTCAACTTATGGGAGGTCTTTCTGCTAATATGGCTCGTTCACTGACCATTCAGCAGGTGGAAAGCATGAAACAGATTTCTTGGTTGTAAAGAAGTCTGAAAATACACATACTTAAGCCTGAAAGATTTGAAGATTTGTCCTGTGTCCCTTTCCTGCAAGGTGCAAAAAGCATACAGATTCAGTGGAGCACCTTGATAATCAACCAGTCCTTCAGGGTTGTCCAAAGGCCCCTGAGCTATAGAAACTGTGCTCACCAGGCCCGCCCTTGTGGGCAACTTCCAGAGCTAAGCTACAGAGGCCAGAGCATCAAACTTCATGAAGTAGGACTCAGGATTTACAAATAAGGTCCATAAAACTTTAATACAAATATGAGCCATGCTTACGTTGCAAAGTTAAGTTTAAAGAAATGACTTAAGTGCACTTAGCATAATAAACCAACTACACACACAAATGCATATATACATCTGCGCAGATATGTGCCTCTGTGTGTGTGTGTGTGTGTGTGTGTGTGTATATATATGTATATATATTTGCATATTTATGGGTGCAGGCTGTAGCCACTGTCACAAGAGAAAGATTCCTGGCACGTTTACTGCCACCCAGGAGCTAGACCACAGCCTTGCTGATCCAGAAGAAAAATATTCTCAGTCTACTCAGAGATGGCCAAACCTGAGTGTTAACCTGACACTAACTAAACTAACCGAGAAATGACAATGCATTATTCCACAGTAAACATTTCACTTTAGCAGCCAGAATCCTTACGTATCCTACCATTCTGCTTTCCCAAGCTTGAGATACAGGGAAAGCCACTATAATAACCAGAAGTTTGCGGAGTATCTCAGTTAGGACTTTCAGTTGCAAATGGCAGAATTCCTGATCCAAAAGGACTAAAGCACTTGTCTCATGTAACTAAATATTAATACTTCAAAAGAATATCTTCAAGTACAACTTGGTCAGGGCAGGGCCCGGTCACTTGCTCTCTGTTGCTCAGCTCTGCCTCCCTCTACGTGGCTCCTTCCTCAGACAAGATCTCTTTCTGGGACATGAAAAACATGCAGCAGATTCAGATCTTGAATCCTCTCAAATTAAACACTGTGGATAAACAGCGAGCTCCTTTTCCAGAAATCTATCCCAAATTGTGCCTGTGTATCATGTGCCCATCCTTGAGCCAGACAAAGTAACCAGAGAAAGATGACGCCCAGCTGTGCTTGGTTCCAAGAGTTGGAAAATTAAGTCCCACCAAAACCACTGGAATAAGAATACATTAATATACCACAGGTATACCTCACAGATATTACAGGCTTGGTTTCAGATCACCACAATGAAGCAAGCCATGTAAGTCTTTTGGTTTCACGGTGCATAGAAAAGACATGTTTATGTTATACTTTTAATCTATTAAGTCTGCAATAGCATTATGTCTAAGAAAAACAATGTGCATACCTTAATTTAAAAATAATGTATTGCTAAAAATACTAATGGTTTTCTGAGCCTTCAGCACATTGTGATCTTTATGCTGGTGGAGGGTCTTGGCTTGATGTTGATGGCTGATGACTGATCGGGGTAGTAATTGCTGAAAGTTAGGGTTACTGTGGCAATTTCTTAAAATAATATCACCGTGAAGTTTGTCACATAGATTGATTCTTCTTTTCATACACACACACACACACACACACACACACACACACAGAGAGAGAGAGAGAGAAATTTCTGTATTATGTGATGCTGTTTGATAGCATTTTATCTACCATAGAACTTCTTTTAAAATTGGAGTCATCTCTCTAAAATTCTGCTTTACCAATTAAGTTTATAAGCCTTACTTTGTAATCTTTTATAATATTTGTAATATTCTAAATTATTTGTTGTCATTTCAACAACGTTCACAGTGTCTTCCCCAGAAGTAGATCCCATCACAAGAAACCACGTTGTTAATCTCATAAGAACAATGCCTCATTTGTAAAGGCTTTATCATGAGATTGCAACAGTTCAGTCACATCTTCAGGCTCCACTTCTAATTCCAATTCTCTTGCTATTTCCACCAAATCTGCAGTTACTTACTCCAGTGAAGTCTTGAATCCCTCAAGTCATTCATGAGGATTGGAATCAACTTCTTCCAAACTTGTGTTAATGTTGATATTTTGACCTCCTCCCATGCATCATAAATGTTCTTAATAGAATCTAGAGTGGTGAATCATTTCCAGAAGGTTTCCAACTTATTTTGCTTAGCTACCTTGGAGGAATCACTATCTATGGCAGCCATAGTCTTATAAAATGTATTTATTAAACAACAAGACTTGAAAGTCAAAATTACTCTTTGATCATGGGCTGCAGAATAGATGTATTAGCAGGCATGGAAACAACACTAATCTTGTTATACATTTCCACCAGAGTTTTTGGGGTGACCAGGTAAATTGCTATTGAGCACTAATATTTTTAAAAAGATATTTTTTCTATTAATAAATCTGTAGGTCTTTATAATGAACTCAAAATATTCAGTAAACCATGCCATAAACAAGTATACTGTAATCCAGGCTCTGTCATTACATTTATAGAACACAGGCAGAGTCAATTTAGCATAATTATTAAGGACTCTGGGATTTTCAGAATGGTAAATTAGCACTGGCTTCAATTTAATATCACCAGCTGCATGCCTGACCCCTAAGAAGAGAGTTAGCCTATCCTTTGAAGCTTTGAAGACAGACATTGACTTCTCCTTTCTAGCTATAAAATCCTAAATGGCATTTTCTTCCCATAGAAGTCTGTTTTATCTACTCTGAAAATATGTTGTCTAGTGTAGCCACCTTCCCCAATGATCTTAGCTAGATCCTCTGGATAACTTGCTATAGCTTCTGTATCATAACTTGCTGCTTCAGCTTGCACTTTTATGTTATGGAGATGGCTTTTTTCCTTAAACCTCATGAAAAAAAAAAAAAAAAAACTCTGCTAGTTTCCAAAAATTTTTCTACATCTTCCACACTTCTTTTAGCCTTCGTAGAATTGAAGAGAGTTAAAGTTTTGCTCTAAATTAGATTTTGGCTTAAGACAGTGTTTTGCCTGGTTTGATCTTCTATCTAGACCACTATAACTTTCTCCATATCAGAAATAAGGTTGCTTCACTTGTTACCATTCATGTATTCATTAGAGCAGCACTTTGTATTTCCTTCAAGAACTTTCCCTTTGCATTCACAACTTGGCTGTTTGCTGAAAGAGTTCTGGCTTCCAACCTAGCTCAGCTTTATATGTTCCTTCTTCGCTAAGCTTAATCATTTCCAGCCTGTGATTTAAAATAGGAGATGTGTGACTCTTTCTTTCACTTGAATACTTAAAAACCATTGGAAGGTTGTTAATTGGCCCAATTTCAATATTGTCTCTCAGGGAATAGAGAGGCCCAAGGAGAGGGAGAGAGATGGAAGCAGGGTTGGTTGGTGGAGTGGTAATAACACACACATTTATGAAGTTCCTCATCGTATATGGTCATAGTTTGTGGCACCAAAAACCAATTACAATGGTGACATAAAAGATCACTGATCAGAGATCACCATGACACACATAATAATAATAATAGAAAAGTTTGAAATACTAGGAGATTCACTAAACTGCAACAGAGACAAAGTGAGCACATGCCTTTGGAAAAATGGTACCGATAGACTTGCTCAACCCAGGCTTGCCACAATACCTGTGAAGTGCAATAAAGCAAAGCACAATTAAGCAAGGTATGCCTTTATTTTGATAAGGCATGTAGGAGATCATAGGTGCATAAACCACCCTGCAAAAGTGTAAAAGCACGGATGATCACTAAATGGTCTTTGCAGAAGAATAGAGTTAGGTACCCATAAAGCTCATTCTGCAGAGTGAGACACTGTGTCAGGATGGGACTGATTTTCCAATGGCCCTGACAAAGAATCTGAGCTCTATAGCAGTAGGCCTCTTTCTCTATCTTTCCTCCATGCAAGACTTTTCTTGATATTGCTTAATAATTGCCATTGTTAAGATAAAGTTGCTTAATAATTCTTAGATATATGTTCAGTAAATATCAGCTTGAAGGACTGCCAAGTCGTATGTCTGAAGAGAGGGGCAGACATCTAGGCCTAGTCCAGTGACAGTCTTTTCCATGTAAGGAAAATACTTAGTTCTTTCACCTCTTTGGCTGATTCATCCCCACAAGTAACTTTTAGAAAGTACAAATAATAGATCAGTTTTCCCAAAGGAGGAAACTGAAGTCCAGAAATGAGAAGCATCAGATCTAACACTTGAACTCTTTATTGCTGAATCAACTAAGCAATCTTTTCATACTCTTCACTCAGGGGCCCTTGCCCCACGACACCTTTCTCTGCCTGGTTCTTCCTCAGTCAAAAGCACTAATTATCTTAACCTTTGCTTCCTCCTAGAGCATCGGTGAGGATTCCATCTGCCAACAGGGCAGGCATTCTCTAGGTTACAGTCCTAATAATTAGCTGTGAGACCGCCTGAAGGCTGTATTAAAGCACATGGAAACCAACACCAGCATTGTCATGCTTGCCTGTCTCTCCTTGGGGTTTCACAGTGCCGCCACTGGCCATGGTGATTAATGAGTTAATAATAAAGAAGAAAGTTTTCGGGTGCTTGAGCAGAGGGTAGCTGTCCACCAAAATGGATTAGCCTGGTCCACCAGGCGTGGCCCTGGAGGCTACAGCTGTTCCATGTTCCTCCAGGGACCTTGTTTAGCACCAATCACCTTGTCATAAGGATATATTAAGGGAAAAGCAATTCTGGCTGCCTGCTCAGAAACGCTGACCACTCCGGCTGCTTGATGATTCTGAATTTGCAGAGCTGGCCCTGCCCCAGAGGAAGCAGCACAGAAGGGGAGCCGAAGGTCTGGCTTCTTAGCCTGCTCTAGGGTTAATTTAATATGTGACTTTGGAGAAGTCACTTCCCTCTGAGCCTCAGTTTCCTCACCTAGAAGATTGTAGGACTAGGTGATTCCCAAGACTCTTTAAAAGAGAATCTGTAATCCTATTACTTAAGTTACTAAGTAGACCATCAGTAACAGCAACTCATCATCCTCTTTAGGAGTATTTGCTATAAAAATTGAGTCAAAGCTTTCAGTACAGGATGAGTTTCCCAGTCGGACGCAACAGAAGAATCACCTGAATTCAGTGTTAAACTCTCAGTCTCCAGTGCCACCCCACACAGAAAGGATAAAAATCTCCTGGGAAAGACTCTGAAATCTGTGTTTTTAACAAACATCTCTGGTGAGTCTCTAATGGCTCAAGTTTGGAAAACACCGAGATAGACTCAATGGTATGCGTGCAGCATCTGCAGAGATCCCAGATTCATGGATCTCAAGCTTGTCGGCACATAGGAATCATCTGGGAGCTTTAAAAGCCCTGCCACCCTGGTGCCGTCTCCAGAAATTCAGACTTAATTGGGCTGGCGTGCAGCCTGGGCTTTCAGGGTTTTAAAGATTCCTCAGTTGATCCTGATATGCAGTCAGAACTGAGAATCTCTGCCTTAAACCCTAACTGTGTGTGATTCCTATGTCTTCAACATTCCTCCTCTACCACCATTGGGGTAAGGGGCAGTCCAAGAGAGCTCAGACGTTCTTGTAAGGACAACACCGTCATCCAGCACCTGCTAGAGACTCTGATGACAGAAGGACCGATTCTTATTTTCCTTGCAGCAGCGTGGCAGCAAGGGATGGAGGTCTTCTTGTGTAAATGGGAGCATCAATTGCTCCCTCCATGTTCCTGGGAAAGTGGGACTCGCACTCTGCCTATTCACATCACAAGTGTTCAATGAACAATACTTATATCGAGGATCAAGAGAGGTTTTAGGAGATCATGGGAATCTTCTCACAGTCCCCAGATACTTGGCAAATAATTGCCACTGGACATATTTATCACTTTCATTCAATTTTTTAAAAAGCAGAAATAGTGGTAACTTTAGTTACCACTTTCTAAGCTCCAATCGTATCCTCTGCACTGGGCTAGACCCAACAACCACTATCACTCACCCTCACCCCACCTGCAGAGAGGAGGACTCTCCCTGCTTGTTTCTTCCCAGGCTAGGAAACTCAACTTCAGAGACTTGAAGGTCATTCTGCTGGCACAAAACAGAGGTCTAAGCCCTCATCTGTCATACTGCAGGCCAGCCCCAGGCCCCACGCCACACCACCCTGTAATTTATTTGGTAGATTGTTTTATTTCTGAGTAATAAAGTCTCTCCCTCTGCCCACCATCTAATTCCATATAATTTACATGAAAACCCTGTCACCAAAGTATTCTCTCTGTGGGAGACATCAGCTCCTGTCTAGATGTCTTTTTGAAATGTCTAGAGCAAAAGCTGGAAGCTTGTCTTGTAGCATTTAAGCAATCAGCATATGTCTATTAAGGGAGAAGCATCCATTTTGAGAGTGACTTGACATTTTAAAAATGTCTATTTGTTACCAACAATATCTTTTCAAACCTTTCAAAATCCCCTAAAACCAACAAAATCAGCTAGCATGCAGGTGAGCCTATCTTCCCTGTCACTGTCTGAGCAGTGATATTTCAGTACTGAAAGGAGATGTGTGTGTGTGTGTGTGCATATGTGTGTGCATGTATGTGTCTGTGCATGTATGTATGTGTATATGTGCAAGTATATGTGGAAGGCACATGCCTGTGTATATATCTGTATGTGTGTGTGCATGCATGCACTCATGTGCAGACAAAATAGAGGACTCTAATGATGAAGTAGATGTAGGACAGAGACAAGAAGAACCTGAGTCCACCCACTTCTTTCATCAAGCAAAATGAAGGATCTGAAGCCATCACCAATCCTTAAATCTCTGCTCTCCTTTAGTAATTAATCAACCAGCTTGGTACTTTTTTATTTTATTTTATTTTATTTGCTTCTCATCCATAAAAAGACAAAACAATTATTTATGGAATTGATTTCCCCCTTGATCACTTAAAACTCTCAGCAAGTCACTTAATTTTTCTGTGCCTCAGTTTCCTCATAGAATTATTATGAGGAATAAATAAGCTAATAAATGTAAAACAAAATATATGGAATATAATAAGCATTGTTGTTATTGTCATTCCTAACTCAAAAATATTATTGGTTTGTTCCATTTCACTATCTTGGGGAACAGATTAATGATATATTTCCTTTAATTGTCAAATTAGAAAACCGTTCACCCCCATATTATAGATCAACAGAATATCTAGTCTTCCTCGTAGGGTTTCCTCTTTCCAAAATTTTCATGACCTTCCAAACATTGTTGATAGGCTCTACTAATCCACTCTGGTTTCTGGCTTGTCTTTCTCTAGGTATCCTTTGCTCCCTAGTTTCTTTTACAAAAAGCACCACAATTTCTTATAAGCTTGGACACAGTCTTCTTCCTTAACATCTCCCAAAAAAATCTATGTTGCTTGGGGTCCATGCATGAGGAACAGGAAAGAATAAAGCAAAGAGTGACTCATATAACTTCCAAGGTTGTACACGGGACTTACAAACTATTAATTCATCTTGGATTTGCATTCTGCAGCTGCAAGTCTTCCTAATGGAGGAGGCATTCAACCCTCACCAACAAAAAAGTCTCTGGCAACTTCCTCCTCTAGAGACCAGAGGACCATTTCTTGGTACCCAGTAAGAAGGAGGTTTCTTCCACAATCTCTGCCCACATCCAGCATAGGCTGGCTTCCTTTCTGACCCAGAGGGAGATAAAGCAGGGACATTCATTCTTCAGGAAATACTCTGGTCTTCCTTCCACCCACAGGGCAGTCTGATCACCAGAAACAGACAGGGTAATGGCTGTCTTGCCATTTGTTTAGCAAAGTCTGAGTTGATCAATTTTAAATAGCACTTCCTGAACACAGTAAGAGTACAGCATAAATTCACATTTAGGAGAAATAGTTCTTCCAGGACCATTCTAGAGATATATATATACTCAACTCACATTAAAAAGCCAAATTCTCAGTTTGGCAGGATAGATAGTGTCTGTTTTACTGATATGTAACCAAAGGGATTCAGGAGGAATTTTCCAAAAGATAATTAGTGTTCCTCAGCTGCAGGAAGCAAACATAGTCAGTGACCCTAAAATGTCCATACTCCAATGAAAGAAAAAAAGAATTAGAAATCCTCTTTTTTGAGTACCCCATACATAGGGTTGTTATAAAGGCAAAATAAAATGCATTTTCTGAACTTCAAGAGGCTATAAAAACATTGGTCATAATTAATATGCTTCAGCCCCAATTTTCCCATCTGAAAAAAAATTGAATGATAATAATAGCTACCACACAAGTTGTTGTGATAATTAAACAGGATTTAATGTGTGTCAATCTTAGACAAATATTAGGCACTATTTTTTATTTCCAAGCTCTGGTAGAAATTAATTATGTGTTGTGACTATGTTACTTCAACACTCACCATTTATTTATTTTATTTTATTTTATTTTATTTTTGAGATGGAGTTTCATTCTTTTTGCCCAGGCTGGAGTGCAATGCACGATCTCGGTTCACTGCAACCTCTGCCTCCCGGGTTCAAGCGATTCTCCTACCTCAGCCTCCCGAGTAGCTGTGATTATAGGCATATGCCACCATGCCCGGCTAATTTTGTGTTTTTAGTAGAGACAGGGTTTCTCCATGTTGGTCAGGTTGGTCTCGAACCCCCAACTTCAGGTGATCCACCCACCTCAGCCTCCCGAAGTTCTGGGATTATAGGCATGGGCCACCGCACCTGGCCAATACTCAACCTTCGTTATCTGAAAATAAGGTTATTCCAGGTCTGATTCTCTGCAGGGATACAGAGTCTTCCACACAACCACACCTAGGATGTCCCTCCTGAGTGTGCTTTGCTATTAAATATGATTCATTCTGCAATCCAACTGGGTTCTCAGCTTCTCACTGAAGTACTCCCTGACCAGCACAGGAATCCCATTTCTCAATGCTTATAGTTCTATAGTAATATTGAACACCGTCTAATTTTGTTTGCCAGTCTTTAAGATAGTATTTCCAACTCTGAAATCAACCATAACTTCCTCAAGGATGACCATTGCACCTGATTATTTATCTAGACAGTCTACGTTATAACAAAAAGAGTAGGTGCATTTGTTTCAGGGAATCTTGAATTCAAATCCTGCTTCTGTCACTTGTTAGTGGTCATATTTGGGGCCAGTTACTTTAGATTTCTGAGCATCAATCTCTTCATCATTAACTTGTATATAAAGAGAAAGCATGAGAAGAGAACTTCAAAAATTACTCCAGTTGCCTGTCTGTGCAGCTAGAGGCAGCAAAGCAATACACGGGAGATGTCACCTGAGAGGGAACTTATATTCAAGTAGATTGCTACTGGCAGGGAAAAAGGATGACCAAAACCTTCTGTAGCTCCATGATATCCACCCCTCACTTAGACACCTTGGCATACACAAGACCCTGGAGAAGGCTGGATCAACTCTTGAAAGGAGCCAAAAACCTTTTGGAAAAAACTAAGACCACAACACAAATATCCTCGAATTAAAATATGGGAAAAGCTTTCAGGATGGATCAGGTGGCCTTGACACAGGCTGCCACAGGAGAATGGAGCAAGGGCTTCAAAGGGTTATTTAGCAGAAGGAAAGAGAATCTGGGTGGAACATAAAAGTCTGGGTGCTTGAGTGGTGGCTGTTCAGGCACAGTAAAGAACTGAGTCTTAGAGACCTTCAACACATCACCACTGTCTCAGAAACACTGCTTGGGACTAATGGCTAGTCATGCCAACTGGAACTAAGCCATCCTAAGCATTGGTAGCCTTGCTGTGAGCAATCTGGACATCAGTAATTACCATATTGTCAAAAATAAATAAATCTATGTACCTGTGAGAAACCAAGTTGTCTCGTTGTCTCACTATCTTTGTAGAGCAAAGATACCTATGAGAAACCAAGCTGTCTCACTACCTTTGTAGGGAAATTGACTGTGTATACAAGTAGATGGATCTTACTTTCCACTCTCTAATGACTTGACATCTGCAGACAGGACTCACCCTGCTGGACGCAGAACATTTAACAAATTAGGACACAGGGAGGCCTCAAAAGGATGACATAGACTCTTCTGCAATAGAGGTACATAGATCCTACAGTAATCATTCAAAAAATGTAAGAAATACCAATGTGTCTGTGCCCCAAGCTGGGCCACCAAGCTGAGGGCCAAGCTGATGTGGCACTAGCCACATCAGGAGCATGAGGGTAGTAGCCTACCTCATACGTTGTTGTATGGATTAAATAAAATAACAAATATGAAGTCTCAGCATAAACATTCATTCTCTCCCTACCGCCTTCCTGATTTCTGCAATGCTCAACACTG
>NW_012101732.1:1304916-1307338 GCF_000951045.1 Mandrillus leucophaeus
CAGGACTCACCCTGCTGGACGCAGAACATTTAACAAATTAGGACACAGGGAGGCCTCAAAAGGATGACATAGACTCTTCTGCAATAGAGGTACATAGATCCTACAGTAATCATTCAAAAAATGTAAGAAATACCAATGTGTCTGTGCCCCAAGCTGGGCCACCAAGCTGAGGGCCAAGCTGATGTGGCACTAGCCACATCAGGAGCATGAGGGTAGTAGCCTACCTCATACGTTGTTGTATGGATTAAATAAAATAACAAATATGAAGTCTCAGCATAAACATTCATTCTCTCCCTACCGCCTTCCTGATTTCTGCAATGCTCAACACTGCACCTTATTATACACCGAAAAGCCTCAGGCACTTTCTGTACAGTAAGTGATACAAATATAAAGCTGGAGTCTGTAGAGAAGGTGGATGACACCCTTCTGTTACCCCAGTGTCAAAGAAGATCCGGGCTTAAAGAGATCTCAGAGATCATGCCATACAATTGTCCTGCTCTACAGATGGGGAAAGAGATGTCTGGAGTGGTTAAAGAGACTGCCCATGGCCAAACAACAAGTGCCCTCATTCATAGATGCGCTGTCACTCTACAACATCACATGGCCTCTTCTCACTCTTCTTATACCTAACACAGACAGCATTTAGCTTCTAATGCCTTGCACCAGCACAGAGTACTGGCACCTAGTTTTCCACCTGTTGGTCCATGCCTATTCAAATACATTAAATTGCCATCTCCACTGAGTTATTCCCAGGAACAGTTGTGTGGGCCAGTGAGTGGAGAGAGAGTTCTTATAAGAACTAAGGTGGGGTAGAAGATACATTTTACAATTTATCAAAGTCATGACCACTGGCATCTCATATTTCACAATAAAAATGCTGTTTATATAAACTACAAATACGTATGTATGGTTGAAAATGGGGAAAAAAGATAAAATATCTCAGATTTCTGTAGCCATGGAGGTATACATGCGCCTCAACTTACTATAGGGTTACATCCCAATCATCTCATTATAAATAGAGATTTACCGTAAGTTGAAAAAGCATTTAATACACCTCATCTACGGAATATCATAGTTTAGTCTGGCCTACCTTAAACGTGCTCAGAACATTTACACTAGTCTGCAGTTGGGTAAAATCATCTAACTCAAAGCCTATTTTATAATAAAGTGTTGATATTTCATGTAACTTATTGAATACTGTACTGACCATGAAAAAGAGAATGCTTGTATGGGTACTCTAAGTGTTATTTCTATTGAATGCATATTGCTTCTGCACCATCATGAAGTCAACAAAATTGTAAGTCAAACCATTGCAAGTCGGGACACATGAATACCAACCTCAGATTATTCCAAATGTCTTTTTTCGACCCCTTCACACAGAGTGCTCTAAATGGATAGAGAAAATTGCATAACCATGCATATTGGTACTACTAAGAATTAATGATCATTAGGCTCAAATAAGTTTAGTCCATATTTTGCATCCTGAAAGAGAGCAACACAAAGCACTAGCATCATTTCCAAGTGGGCACCTCATTATTTTATTAGGCTAGCTAATTCTGGACAAAGAAGTGGAAATTAGGCCTAGTGGATAAAATGGTCATGTGCCCACTGGGGCATCTCCACAATATAAAATGAATCTCAAAGACTGAGGCAACTTGTATGGGCCTCCTGTAAACTTGGAATGATGATGCTTGCAGGAACATTGAGGGCGGGGAAGAAAAATGCATAAGTGATGATTCCAGCAATGACAAGTCACTACCCCTCCAGAGTACAAGTAATCTAGTATAAACAAACTCCCACCAAGTGGGTAGCTGGGATCCTCATGGGATGGTGCCCTATCAGGAGCTTGGTGTTGGTATCTGTAGCTGCACGGAACCTAGAAAGCCCTAAGTGGGTGTGAGCTGCTGCTGTTGGCTCATACGTGGCTGGTCTAAGACTCATTTCACAGGCACTGGGCTAGCTAAGGACAGAGGGCAGTGTTGACATCCCAGGACAAGCATTATCTGCTGGTGGTTGAGAGACTTCTCTATATTGGATGCTTTCTGATGGGCACAACATGAAATGCAAAGATTAACAAATAGAATGCCCACTACTGTAATTTCATCACCTGCCTCTGTCTCAAATTTCTATGTTTTGAATCTTCTAATCATGTTCCTTTTAGGCTTCTGATCAGTCACCCAAGCCATTTTCCCTGCCAAGGAGTCTGCATAGTTCTGCAATTCAGGCCATGTTTTCTTCACATCAAGTGTAATAGTCAGCTTAGACTGCTATAACAAAATGCCATAGGCTGGGTGGCTTAAACAACAGAGAATTATTTTCTCATGGTGGCTAAAAGTCCATGATCAGGGTACCATGGCTGGTTCTGGTAAAGACTCTCTTCCTGGCTTCTAGATGGTCATCTTCTCACTGTATCCTCACATGA
>NW_012101732.1:1308978-1311069 GCF_000951045.1 Mandrillus leucophaeus
AGAACATTTACACTAGTCTGCAGTTGGGTAAAATCATCTAACTCAAAGCCTATTTTATAATAAAGTGTTGATATTTCATGTAACTTATTGAATACTGTACTGACCATGAAAAAGAGAATGCTTGTATGGGTACTCTAAGTGTTATTTCTATTGAATGCATATTGCTTCTGCACCATCATGAAGTCAACAAAATTGTAAGTCAAACCATTGCAAGTCGGGACACATGAATACCAACCTCAGATTATTCCAAATGTCTTTTTTCGACCCCTTCACACAGAGTGCTCTAAATGGATAGAGAAAATTGCATAACCATGCATATTGGTACTACTAAGAATTAATGATCATTAGGCTCAAATAAGTTTAGTCCATATTTTGCATCCTGAAAGAGAGCAACACAAAGCACTAGCATCATTTCCAAGTGGGCACCTCATTATTTTATTAGGCTAGCTAATTCTGGACAAAGAAGTGGAAATTAGGCCTAGTGGATAAAATGGTCATGTGCCCACTGGGGCATCTCCACAATATAAAATGAATCTCAAAGACTGAGGCAACTTGTATGGGCCTCCTGTAAACTTGGAATGATGATGCTTGCAGGAACATTGAGGGCGGGGAAGAAAAATGCATAAGTGATGATTCCAGCAATGACAAGTCACTACCCCTCCAGAGTACAAGTAATCTAGTATAAACAAACTCCCACCAAGTGGGTAGCTGGGATCCTCATGGGATGGTGCCCTATCAGGAGCTTGGTGTTGGTATCTGTAGCTGCACGGAACCTAGAAAGCCCTAAGTGGGTGTGAGCTGCTGCTGTTGGCTCATACGTGGCTGGTCTAAGACTCATTTCACAGGCACTGGGCTAGCTAAGGACAGAGGGCAGTGTTGACATCCCAGGACAAGCATTATCTGCTGGTGGTTGAGAGACTTCTCTATATTGGATGCTTTCTGATGGGCACAACATGAAATGCAAAGATTAACAAATAGAATGCCCACTACTGTAATTTCATCACCTGCCTCTGTCTCAAATTTCTATGTTTTGAATCTTCTAATCATGTTCCTTTTAGGCTTCTGATCAGTCACCCAAGCCATTTTCCCTGCCAAGGAGTCTGCATAGTTCTGCAATTCAGGCCATGTTTTCTTCACATCAAGTGTAATAGTCAGCTTAGACTGCTATAACAAAATGCCATAGGCTGGGTGGCTTAAACAACAGAGAATTATTTTCTCATGGTGGCTAAAAGTCCATGATCAGGGTACCATGGCTGGTTCTGGTAAAGACTCTCTTCCTGGCTTCTAGATGGTCATCTTCTCACTGTATCCTCACATGAACTCTTCCTTGCACACACAAAAGAAGAGAGAGACAGAACAAGTTCTCTGATGTCACTGTTTATAAGGACACTAATCCCATCATGAGAGCCCACCCTCATGACCTCATCTAAAACTAATTGTCTCCTGAAGGCCTCATCTCCAAATACTATCACATTTGGGGTTAGGGCTTCAACATATGAATTTGTGCAGGACACACAAATATTTAGCCCACAACACAAAGTTAATGTGCTGTGAACACCCTGGCCTCCTGGAAGGACTTTCCCTCACAGCCATCTTTCAGGGTCACTTTCAAACAATTTTCAATGTCCAATTTCAAATAACACCAACATATGGAGCTGACCCACCCATGAATCAAGCCAAAGTGGTTTTCTCCTTTATCAGTTTGTTGTAGGAAAGCACCAAAGAATGAGGCCATAGGTGTGAGCTAAGGGGAGAAGTGCTGGTACAGTAAAGCAAGTGATTAGGATCTGGACCACCTCTTCTCATAACTTCCTTTTGCCCTTTGAGCCTACTCATTTCTGATCCCAGCTGTAGCATTTCCAAAGAATGATGGAATGCTGATGTGCCCACCTGACTTTATGATTAAGTGGGTCTGACAGTAACCAGCTTATAGTGGGCAGCTCTGGTTGCATGTTTTCATGCCCTGTGATGTCCCATCATTAAACTAATTCTCCAGCAGAGCCCAGGAGTTAATCAACTGAGAGATGATCCTTGGTGGGACTGAAGGAATTGCTATAAAACTTTAAAAGAGGGCTTCAAAGAGTTCAGAAA
>NW_012101732.1:1312744-1336319 GCF_000951045.1 Mandrillus leucophaeus
GTCTCATGCATCATAACTGCCAAATGCAACCAGAAGTCGTAGCAATCAAATGGCGACTGGCATTTATAGTCTGAATTCAGAAGAAGTGAGCAACCTTTCCTGGGACAATCCTGCCTTTCTGGGAACCAGAATCCATCTCCCATTTTACTAACCAGCCCACTTTGAAAAATACATTGGAAGCCTCAAAGAAAAGTAATTTAACCCATCAGAGGATTGTCATAGAGTAACATTTGGAGAGGACTATAAATAATCAGACTTTCATCCTCAGGAATAAGAAGGACTTGCTATCCCACCATTTGTAAAATAATTTAAAACTCATTATCTCAGTTCTTATTTTCTGTCAGAAATATTTATATCTCTGGTTCTTTTCTCAACCTCAAAACCTAAACGTGGCACTGGAGATACTTAACTAGCCAGGATGAACCAGGGAGAATGTGACCCGAAAAAGATTTCATGGAGAAGAACATTTCAGTAATGGGTTGCTCCGGCTGAGAGGTATTTTCTTACCTCAAAAGTCAAGGGTATTGAAACATCCTTCCCATTCCATCAGTTCAGAGAAGGGGATGGTGTGGCTTTAAGACAGGAAGGTGCAGAAGACCTTGTGAAAAAGTGAATGAGCACCACCTCTCCAGCATTTGTGTACGTCGGCAGTTTCTCAAATAGAAACAGAAATAGAACCTTTGAAATATGGAAGAGGCACACACAAAAGCTTCCATCACTGCCAAGTAAGAAGAATTTTAAGTTCCTGGGACTTCAGCCCAGTTATAAGGAAGCTCACATGTGCTAGATGAATGGGAGCAACTTCAGATGAGAGCCAGAAGCAATCATGGAAAATCCAAGAGAAGTTGGGGCTGACCTTACAGAGCTAGGGCCTTCCAGGACCAGTGGCCCCCTCTCAAGACTTTTTTAGAACTCTAGTAAGGAATGATTATTCTTTAATGCCTGCATGACACCTAGAAGAAGCTGTGATCTAAGAGAGAAGCTTCAGGGATCTGACAAACTTAGGCTTGCCCCGTTGCCTCCTATGTACGGCCTTGGGGAAGTTACTTACCATTTCTAGCATTCACTTCTGGAAATGAAAAGAGTGTTCAATTCACAGCATGGTTGTAAGAATAAAACATTGTATAGAATTTTCCTGACATAATTCTCTCCCATAAACCAGGTGGTTAAAAGTGTCAGTTTCTGTACTCATGGGCTTGGTCTACTGTAACAAAATACCATCAGCTGGGTGGCTTAAACAATAGGCATTTATTGCTCACAGTCATGGAGGCTGAAAAGCCCAAAGTCAAGGTGCCCATTGATTCTCTTCCTGATGAGAGCCTCCTTGCCAGATTAGAGACGGCTGCCTTCTCGCTCTGTCCTCAAATGGTAGGGAGAGAGAGCAAGCTTTCTACCTCTTCTTATATAATTACTAATCCCATTATGAAGGCCCAGCCCTCATACATTTACCTAACTCTAATTACCTCCCAAAGGCCCCATCTTCAAACACCATCACGTCGAAGGTAAGAGATTTAACATGTGAACTTGGGGAAGGCATGCAATTCAGTCCACAGAAGTCCCTTTTTTCCCTCCTTGCGTATAATGCAATTTATAAATTTACATATGCACATGTATGTATATAAATGTATATATATGATCTTTCATATGATAACGGCATGGGGTCTATCTTCTATCTTTGAATGGCGTATGACACATACTCTAATTACATAACAATTATTTAAATTATTAAACAAATTATCTTAACAAATTACACAATATACACATATTATACAACAATCAAATACTTGCTCAAATTATATTTTGACTTAATGGAACACCAATTTCATTCGTTACATGAGACTGCTGGGTTGACTAAGCATTTTGGATGGCTGGGTCTACACACTTGCATTTTTATGCCCAGTTCTGCAACTAACAGCCTAGAAGATTTCAGACAAGTTAATTAAAAAATCAGAGTTTCAGTTTGCAACTGTGAAATAAACATTTAACTAAATAACTTGTCCTTTCCTTTCTAGTCCATTGCCAAAAACAGTGACATGGTCACCAAGTGTAAAGGGCATCCTGGAGGCGATGAAGATGTGGCCTGGAGTAGTAACAGAATGATTCCTGTTGGAGACAAGTATTCAGACATAACTACTGTACCATTCCGATGGGTATTAACCCTGAAAATTTAACAGCTACTTGTGAAAGTCAAGCATTTTTGACAAAAAGTAATTTTTAAACGTGCATATGCAAATTGATCACCTACAGCGATATACTCAAGTGTACTGAAAAAGAAAGATCAGCAGTTATTAAACTTATTTTGGCATGGTTTAATCAATAAATCCAAACAAAACTCTTCACTCTACTCTTAGACTCACTCATCATCATGATTTTTCTATGTTTACTCTCAGTTCTAAGCAACATGACCATGTCACCATTCCCAGACCAAAGTCATGTATAGCAACTTTCTACATGATGGCCTCCTTCCTGCTGTGCCTGCACCACCATGACTCTTTTCTATGCACAACTGGACCCATACCCGCTACATTTAGTTTTACAAATAAATGGTACCAAATTCTGCTGCCCATGATACTTTTAAAAAATACACAAAACCAGCCTGGCACAATGGCTCATATCTGTAATCCCAACCATTGGGAGGCTAAGATGAGAGGATCACTTGAGGCCAGGAGTTCAAGACCAGCCAGGGCAACAGAGAGATTCTCTGTCTCTACAAAAAAAAAAAAAAATTAAATAGCTGGGCATGGTGATGCATGCCTATAATCCCAGCTACTCTGGAGGCCAAGGCAGGAGGATCCTTTGAGTCCAGGAGTTTGAGGCAGCAGTGAGCTATGATTGTGTCACTGCACTCCAGCCTGTATGAAAAAGCTAGACTCTGTCTCAAAAAAAAAGAACCTTTGATACATTTGAGGGTTCACCATTGCCTACCAAATGCAAAATAAATTCTGTCTGCTTTTCAAGGTCCTCCTTTGAATCCTTGAGTAGCAGTTTGTACCAGGAACTATACCAATTAGAGAATAAAGGGGTCAGTGGAGTCTGGTTTCTGCTCTCATGAAGCAAAAATTCCGTATGAGGCTACAAAGAAGTAAACATGTCAACAGAGAATATGAATATTGTGCTGTAAGTGGTGCAGCAGAAGAAATGCCTTGTGGAAGGAAGCGCTGTGGGAGTCAGAGGAACAGAATGACCCAACCTGACAGTGTCACTGGGGAGGCAGTCAGCAAAGCCACCTTCAACTGGCCTTGAGAATGAGGCCCAATAACCCATGGCTGGGTTCTGAGCCAGCATCCTGACTTTGGGCTTCTGTTCATGTTATTTCCTCTGCCTAGAATCCAACCCCTCCCCTCCTTCCAGACATGACCTGCCCAACACAGGTCAAACAACATCCTCCTTCATGAGCTTCCCGTAAGGTACCTAGTCAGAATTAAAGGTTTCCTCCTGAAGGAGAGCTCACAGCAGGCTGCTGGTCGCTCTATTTAGCTCTCATTTGATTTTCTGTTGTGTTAGAGTCTGTGGTTTACATGTGTAAGTGGACTCCTGCCTCGTCCATTTCCTTAGTTCCCACAGCCCGAGGTAAGATTCATTGCCTCTAGCAGGCAATCAATAAATAGCCGCTGAATTAAATTATATTCACAGTCAATCCTTGCTCAAAGACTGCAGCTGACGTTCCCTCTTAGACTATGCACAGAGAGGACTCTATGACATAATACATGATTCCTTTTGGTGCCCCATAACCTCAAGTTTTCTACTCATGCCCCTCCACACTTCCTTCAATTGCTCCTCCATCAATCAGGTCCCTGTAAGCCCGACTATTTCATACCCTTGAAATGTGTACTGCTGGGATCCCCTCTACTCACACACTGATTATATTCCTTACATTGGCTGTGACTATTCTATTCTTTGCTTTTCTCTTGTCTTTTCAAGCAAGTTACTTCTACTTCTTTCCCACTGCTGTTCTTACCTGCATTGCCCTCCTCTGGTTGTGGTCTGGATTTGTTTCACTTCTTCCTGTTCAGTTTACAGCGCTCTACTTCCTTCTTCTGGTGATTTTTCTCTAGAAAATAATTGGGGTTTTTATCCCCTAGATCTGTATTTTGCTATCTTATTTTTTCCTGGATGCTACTTAGATGAAGTAACAGAACCCTAACCCTCATCAATGCTGTTACCAGAGAGGGTGTGATCCTCTGAAATGGCCCTTCTCCATTCTGAGGAGTCCAATGGGACTAGCCAAGCCCTTCTCCTTCTTCCCAGAACCTTCTGATCCATGCATCTCACCTGAACACCCCAAGGGTTCTTGTTGAAATCCTTATCATGTGGATCCTGTTTGTGATCAGCTGACATTCTATCTACTCACAAACTAGGGTTTTGCCTTACTCGGCACTCTGTCTAGACTGACAGCCTGGTGTTTCTCCAAAATAGCTGCAGTTTGTTATATATTCTTGCAGTTTTCTCTCATGAGTCTACCTCCTTAATGATCTTTGAAACTTCACAGCCATCTCCATTCCTCCAGAGACAACCCACCTCACTTGAATCTGAAACATTCTCTAATCTATTCACTACAGCAAGTGACTGCATTCTGATTGAACTTCCACAGGAAAAAATATTTCAGCATGCACTTTCACCCTCATTATCTACCTATCATCTGTCTGTAAATCGACTTACAATTACTTATGGTTATATAAATATAGACGTCATTATCATTTCTTAATATCCCAAAGCAGAATGTATATTTAGACAAGGTTTATCATTAATGATTATGAATATTAAGTGCATGCTTTACTTACATTTACTTCACAGTGTCACTTACATACCCTTCCAGGACATTAGAGAACTCCTACATGGCTTGGAGTTAAACTGGATTCAATTACTAACTTAGAGATGGCCAATTGGTAAGGTGTATTTCTATCCTTTCTCCTTACAGCATTCCTAAGCCATGGGTTGGAGTTCAGGTTCTCTCCCTGCTTCTCCTGCTATCACTCCAGCAAAGTGTGGACATGCTCCAGGGGTTCACATCATCTGCACTGGGAGACAATTCATTGAGACCATCACGAAGGACCTCATAATCCTCAGCTTGCTGACTGCCAGATTTCTGTGAAATTCTACAAGCCAGTATGATTGGATATGGGCTCATGAGAGCAGTACCTGATCCATGCCTTACTGTTGCAGTGTTTCTGAATCTGGGAGACACCTTGATGCTGGTCTCATTCACTCCCTCATTTTGGAAGGGAAGCCACTGGGCTGCTCCTCCTCAGGGTCCCCTGCTGGGCCTTTCTGCTCTTACTCTCCTCTGTGTCTCAGGATGCCCCAGGGATCCATCTTCAGGCTCATTCTTTTCTCATCACACTCATTCTTTAGCCAACCTCCTGCATTCTATAACTTCAACAGACATCTATTTTTAAATAAGTTTTATTAAGGTAAAAGTTACACAAAGTGAAATGCACATATTTTAAGCGTAGAGTTAGATGATTTTTGACAAATGCATATACTTGTGTAACCAGTGTCCCAGTCAAGATATGAAACATTTCCATCATACCAGAAACTTCTCTCACTCTCTCTTCCAGTCTCTTCCAGAGGCAACCACTGTTCTAATTTCAACCATCACTGATTAGTTTTGCCTGTAGGTAAACTTCATAAAAATTGAACCATACATTTTCATTTTAGTGTCTATCTTACTTTGCTCAGAAAAATGTATTCAAGATTCACTTTATAATGTTTAATATATTAGTTGTATATTATTTTTTATTGCTGAGTAGAATTCCATTATACAAATATAGCACAATTGGACTTTGGCTCAACACATAAAGAGCTTGAGAGCTGTCTCTTTCATCCTTACAACAAAACAAAGCTGAACTATGAATATCAGTGAGTTCTCTTAGACCTATTAGAGAACTGAGGTCACAGGAAAACTGCCACCCCAGAATCTGGGAAGACAGGTGAATACAGAATCACAGCTGAGATCTGTTTACCTAGAGCAGAAGTGGCTAAAGCCATAAACTGGCAGAAAGAACTCAATGGTAATTTTTAGAAATTTCTGGAGGCCAAGTGAGACTAACGTAAAGTTTTAGGCAAGCCCACATACTTTTGTGGGTTTTACCTCCAGAAACCCCAGCGGGTTCCAATGGTGAAGACCTGAGGAAGAGCACTTGTAACCCTGGCAGGGGAAAGGAAAGATTATTCCTTGTACCTTGCCCAAGGACAGACATTATTCCTTGCTGTGGGACATTATCCACAGCAAAATCTTCTAGTTCCGGTTGGGAGAGGATTTTACTAGAGTTTACCCCACTTGAGAGAAAACATTTCACCCACTTAAATCCCTCTAGTCTTCTTGTCTCACTCAAGGGTGTTAAATGGGGAAAGCTAAGAAACACTGAATATCAAAGCCTAGAAACGCAGGCCAATTAAATATTGAGATTTACTCATAAGATTTATAGAACACTTCTCCTTGCTCTCAGTTTACCACCATATCAACAGGGCTCTGGTATACTAAGAGCATATTTCAGCTGAAAGAACTGTAAGATGCAGATTTTCTCTGAGGAGGAGTGTTTAGGGAAACCTAATGTCAACAAGGAAGACAAAAACAAGGATGCTAGAGGAATGTGAAGACTCTGGTACCTACAGACAGCAAACATTAAACAAAGCACAACTCGTAGCAAGATTAACCGGTAACCTCATACTAAAGTGCCATTGACCTCACTTCCTATTATGTGATATATCATGCCCATATTTTGTCAAAATATTACAAAGTATGTTAAATAAAAGTAAAAAAAAAAATACTCTGAAGAGACAAAGAAAGCATCAGAATCAGATATAACGTAGATGTTAGAATCATCAGATAAGAAATTTAAAATGGGCCGGGTGTGGTGGCTCACGCCTATAATCCCAGCACTTTGGGAGGCCAAGGCAAGCAGATCACAAGGTCAGGAGATGAGACCATCCTAGCTAACACAGTGAAACCCCATCTCTACTAAAAATTAAAAAAAAAAAAAAAAAAAGCCAGATATGGTGGCAGGCGCCGGTAGTCCCAGCTACTCGGGAGGCTGAGGTAGGAGAATGGCATGAACCTGGGAGGCGGAGTTTGCAGTGAGTCAAGATCATGCCCCTGCACTCCAGCCTGAGCGATAGAGTAAGACTCCATCTCAAAAAAAAAAAAGAAAAGAAAAGAAATTGAAAATAACTATGATTAATGTATTCAGAACTCTAATGTAAAAAAAAGTAGACAACAGGTGAAAAAAGATGAGTAATTTAAACAAATATGGAAATTCTAAGAAAGAATCAAAAGAAAATACTGGAAATAAGAAACATCAATAAAAATTAAAAATGCATTTGATGGGCTTATCAATAGACTTGACATGAATTAGGAAATAATCAGTGATCTTGAGAATTGGGCAATATTAACTTTCCAAACTGAAATGCAAAGAGAAATAAGAGGAATAAAATAAGAACAATATCCAAGCACTATGGGACAATTTTAAATGATGTAACATACAGTACTTCCTCCTTGTTCACAAGAGTTACATTCCAAGATCCCCAGTAACTGCTTGAAACTGAAAATATTCCCAACCTGATTGCTGTCAATCAGAACATGGTTTTGTTTGTCTTTCACCACAAATTAGATGCCTTTTCCATCTTAACTAAACACATATCATGCCTTGTGGCAATAACTTTTGCAGTTTGAGGTATAACAGCAAAACTACATTTTTTTCTTTCTTCTCAATTTCACAGAGAGAAGATTTGTTCTCACCATAGATTTTAGCAACCCCAGCATAGATTTTTTCCAAACTTATTAAGTCATAAACTTTTGCCTTTTCACTTAAATGAAGCACTTTATAGCTTCTTTTTGGTGTACACAAATTGCCAGCATAATTACTCTTGTGTTTTGTGGCCATTCTTAAGTAAAATCAGGGTTATTTGAATATAAGCACTGTAATGTCACAGTAGTCAATCTGATAACTGAGATGGCTAAGTGACTAACTAGAAGGTAGTGTACACAGTACAGATATGCTGGGCAAAGGGATGAATCACGTTTCAGGTAAGAGATTTCATCACACAGCTGTCATGGCAAGAGATGTCATCACCCTACTCAAAATGGTGCACAATCTAAAATTTTAATTTTTTTATATTTAGAATTTACTATTTAATATTTTAGAACTGTGATTGACCATAGGCAACTGAAACTACAGAAAGCAAAGATGAGGATAAGGGTGGCTACTGCATGTATAATTGAAATATCAGAAGGAAAAAAAAGTAGTGCAGAAGAAATATTTGGAACAATATAGCCAACGATTTATCAAATTTATCAAAAATTAATGTCATACACCAAACCACAAATCCAGGAAGCTCAGAGAACTAACAGAAATAAATACAAAAAAATATAGCTATGCCTATTCTATTCTAACTGCAGAAAGCAAATAACAAAACAAAACAAAACAAAAAAACTTGAAAGAAGGCTAGAAGGGAAAATACAGACAGCTTACTTCCTGAGGAACAAAGATGAGAATAACAGCAGATTTCTCATAAGAAGCCATGTTAGAATACAACAGTGAACTGAAATATTTAAAGTGTCAAAATAGTAAAAAGTACGTATCTAGATTCCAATGTTTAGCAAAATTATCCTTCAAAAGTAAAGGAGAAATAAGGACTTTCTCAGACAAACAAAAACTGAGAAAACTTAGGGCCAGTAAACCTGCTCCAAAAGAAATGTCAAAAGAAGATCTTCAGGGAGAAGAAAAAAGTACAGTCACATGCTGTATAAGACGTTTTGGTCAATGATGAACCTCATACATGACAGCTGTCCCTTGAGATTATAATGAAGCTGAAAAATCCCTACCACCTAGAGACTGTAGCCATCATGTTGTAGCACAACCTATTACTTGCGTGTCTGTGGTGGTGATGCTGCTCTAATATGGTTTGGTTGTGTCCCCACCCAAATCTCATCTTGTGATCCCCATGTGTTGTGGGAGGGACAAGGTAGAGGTAATTGAATCATGGGGGTGGTTCCCCCATCCTGTTCTCATGATAGTGAGTTTTCTTGAGGTCTGATGGTTTTATAAGGGGCTTCCCCCTTTGCTGAGCACTTCTCTCTCCTTCTACCCTTTGAAGAGGTGCCTTCCGCCATGATTGTAAGTTTCCTGAGGCCTCCCCAGCCATGCAGAACTGTGAGTCAATTAAACTACTTTCCTTTATAAATTACCCAGTCTTGGGTATGTCCTTACAGTAGTGTGAGAACAGACTAATACATTGTGTAAATAAATTTACTGCACTGCCGGCCATATAAAAGTATAGCATATGCAGTTACAAATAGTACATAATACTAGATAATGATAATAAATGAGTATGTTACTGGTTATGTATTTACTACATTTTACTTTTTATCTTTAGATTATACTCCTTCTGCTTATTTGTTTAAGTTAACTGTAAAACAGTCTCAGGCAGGTTCTTCAAGAGGTATTCCAGAAGAATTCCAGAAGAAGGCCTTGTTATCCTAGGAGATGACAGCTCCATGTCTGTTATTGCCTCTGAAGACCTATCAATGGGACAAGATGTGGAGGTGGAAGACAGTGATGTGGATGATCCTGAGGTTAGGTGGGTCTCAGCTAGTGTGTGTTTGTGTCTTAGTTTTTAACAACAACAACAAAAAGTTTAAAATTAAAAAAAAAAAACGAAAAATAAAAAAAACATAAAATGAAGATATAAAGAAATACAATATTTTTGTATAGGTGTACAATGTGTTTATGTTTTAAGCTAAGTGTTATTACAAAAGAGTCAAAATTTTAAAACATTTAAAAGTTTGTAAAGTAAAAACGTTACAGCAAGTTAAGGTCAATTTATTATTGAAGAAAGAAAAATATTTTAAAAGTAAATACTTTAAATGCTTTATATTTAAGAAAATATTTGATAATAAAATATTTGATATTTAATAAAATATTTAATAAAAATAAATATTTAAAAAATATAGTGTAGTCTAAGTGTACAGATTTCTAAAGTCTATAGCCATATAATGTCCTCCACCTTCACATTCACTTACCACTCACTGACTCACCCAGAGCAATTTTCACTCCTGCAAGCTCCATTCATGGTAAGTGCCCCATGAGAGTGTTCCACTTTTTATCTTTTACATTGTAGTTTTACTGCACTTTTCTTGGGTTTAGATACACAAATAGACACCATTGTGTTACTATTGCCTACAGTACTCAGTACAGTAACATGCTGTACAGATCTGTAACCTAGCATCAATAGGCTGCAACCTTTATCCTAGTTTGCAGTAGGCTATACCATCTAGGTTTGTGTAGGTCACTAGATGATGTTCTACAACAAAATCGCCTAAGGACACATTTCTCAGAACATATGCCCATCATTAACACATACGGTATATAGATCAGAAATTCAGATCTATGTAATAAAAGGAAGAATGTCAGAAGAAAAAACTGAAGGTAAAACAAAATATTTTACTTGTTATCTTTAATTGACTAAAATTTAATTTTTTAAAAGTAATCATAGAGACAATATATGGGTGAGTATAGCATATAAATAAGTGTAATGAATGACAACAATGTAATGAGGGAAGGAGGAAGTCATAGGGAATACTCTGTTATAAAGAACTGCACTGCACTTGAAGCCAGATAGTGTTATTTGAAGACAGAGTTTGCAAACTCTAACAGAATCACTAAAAAAATTAAAGCATTATAGTAAAAGCATTTTATCTACCAAGCGAGCAGATAAAATGAAATTATATAAAAAGCTCAATTAAAACCATAATTCAACTATATACATTATCACTTTAAAAGTGAATGGCCTGGGCTGGGTGCAGTGGCTCACGCCTGTAATCCCAGGACTTAGGGAGGCTGAGGCAGGTGGATCCCTTGATGCTAGGAGTTCAAGATCAGCCTGGTCAATATGGTAAAACCCCGTCTCTATTAAAAATAAAAAAATTAACCGGGGATGGTGGTGCCTAATGTAACCCAAGCTACTTGTGAGACTGAGGCAGGAGAATTACTTGAACCCAGAAGGCCAAGGTTGCAGTGGGCCAAGATTATGCCACTGCACTCCAACCTGGATGACGGAGAGAGACCCTGTCTCAAAAAAAAAAGGGGATGGCCTAAATATGCCAATAAAAATACAGAAATTGTCCAAGTGAATTAAATATATATAATGAGTGTATATGTGTGTGTGTATATATACATATATGTGTGTGTATATGTACACATATACATATACACACATGTACATATACATATACACACATATATACACATATGTGTGTATATATGTATGCATATACATATATACATACACACACACATATATATATATACACACACACACTATAATTTGTTTTGCTATTCTTCCATTGATGTGCATTTGGGTTGAGTTCAGTTTGGAGCTATTACAGATCGAGCTGTTCTATATATTCTCACACAAGTGTCTGTGTAGATGTATTTTCTCTTCTTTCTTTGGTAAATACCTAGAGCATAATCTCTACATCATAGGGTAAGTGTACTGTTAACTTTAAAAGAAACTACCAGCTATTCCATCTTACCCTCTCAGTGGTGTAAGGAATTCCAGATGCTCAAAACTTCACCAACATTTAGCATTGCCAGTTTTTCCTTTAAAACCATTCTAGCACCTTTAAAGTGGTGTCTCCTGAAGTTTTTAACTGTATGTCCCTGGTGACAAATGATGTTGAGTATCTTTTTCGTGTGCTTATTAGTCATTTCTATATCTTCCTTTAGTGCTGCATCTCTTAAAATGTTTGTGCTTTTTCGTTTGCTGTCTGTCACCCCTATTAGAATGCAGTCTCCATGAGGAAATTGACTTGTTTTATTCACATGTTCACATCTACATTCTAGTGTTTAGAACAGAGGTCATCAAACCATGGTTCATAGACTAAATACAGCTGACTGCATATTTATATGGGCTTACAAGATAAGAATTGCTTTTAGAGATCAATAATTGTAATCAATTCGATGACAGGGAACACTAACTTTGCACCTCAACTAAGTGAAATGTTATCATCCAATGTCTTAGTCCACTCAGGTTGCTATAAAAAAAAACCTTAGACTGGGTGACTATTGACTCCAAACAATAGTTCTGGAGGCTGGTAAGGCCAAGATCAAGGCACCAGCAGATTTGGTGTCTGATGAGAATTTGCTCTTTGCTTTAAAAATGGCACCTTGCTGCATTGTCAAACAGTGAAAGGGGCCAACAAGCTCCCTCAGGCCTCTTTGTAAGGGCATTAATACCATTTGTGAGGGTGGAGTCCTTATGATGTAATCATCTCTCAAAGACCCCACTTCTTAATTCCCTTGCATTGGAGATTAGGTTCCAACATATGAATGTCTGAGGGTCACAAACATTCATAGTATAGCACCCAGAAGATTAATTCCACTTTTTAAATTAGTAGGCCTATTTTTATATGTAGTCAAATATTATTATAATTTCATCAGTTAAAAATTTTTAGAAACTTGTTTTCTTTCTTGTTATGTAGTACCTTTATATATTTGATTCTGTTATAGCCTACAAAGACTAAAATGTTTACTTTCTTGCCCTTTTAATCAAATTTTTGCTGATCCATGCTTAGAAATAAAGCCTGTCACATAATAAGTGTTAAATAAATATTTGACAAATGAATGAATAGATAAATGAGTGTAAATCCAAGAGTGGGGTTGACAAGGATCTTATTTAACATGTCACAGAAAGTTACTACTGACTGAATCCTGGGATCCATGCCCCAGTCATGAGCTGTGAGCAGCACGCTGCGTCCACCATACACAGAACACTGGTGTGCACAATTGATTCTCCTCTTGGCAAAAGTGTCATATCCAGTCACTGATTATGCTCTGGATATCTAAACTAGATTAACAAACCCCAATAATTCTGTGTGCATTTCCCATTCTTAATCACTAAATAGACAGATTTCACAGAGAACAAGGAATTACTCAGAGTAAATCCAAGAAGGATAAATATGCAATGATCCATTTTCAGTAATCACTTAATCATTTCTGTAAATTTGAGGTGTAAGTCCAGGCTTACCCCCTTATAGGAAGACTGATATAAGCCCCCACAGTGGGCACCAAGTGCTCCTCCTGCAGCCCCTGCCTTGTCTCTGCAGCAATAATATTATATTTAAAAGATCTGCTCACAAGTCAACCTCCCTAGTGGAATACAGTCCCCAAGGGCAGAGACAATGCCTCATCCATCTCCAAGTCTCCAGGGCCACAACAGGACTTCCACTTGGAAAGAGGAATAGATCATTAAAGAGTGAATGTGTTAATTAGATAATTAGAAATAAAGGATTGTCTTCATGGTGAGGGGTAAAATGAACCCCAAAATTTGTTCCAGTTCAAGAAATCCATGATATATCTCAGAAACACAGTTTTGTATGTCTTGGACCAGCTCTCTAAGTCTTCTCATCACCTAGAATTTATAACCATTGACACTTCCTCCCATCTCATTTATTTCATATTGTGTATCACTCTTCTAGGCACTGCAATGACTTCTAAAAGCTTGAGCTTGTAGGTGCCAAGGGCAAAAGTAGAAAGTTCACAAAGTAAAAATATAAATGAGTAACAATTATATAAAAAATATTTTATTGCACTAATTCTAAAAATGCATTTATATCACAATGTTAAAATATTTTAGCTATCAAATTAACAAAATTGTATTAAGGTAATGCTCACAGCTTATCTTAGGCCATTTTCTGTTGCTTATAACAGAAAGCCTGAAACTGGGTAATTCATAAAAAAATTTTATTTCTTACAGTTATGGAGGCTAGGTACAATGCTGAGGGGGCACACCTGGTGAGGACCCTCCTCTTTGAGACTCTGCGAGGTCTCAAGGTGGCACAGGGCTTCACATGGAAAGGGGTTGAGCATGTTAGCTCAGGTCTTTCTTCTTCTCCTTAAAAAAACACCAGTCCCACTCCCATGGTAACCCATTAATCCATTAACCCATTAAACCATTAATTCACGAATGTATAAATTCATTCATGAGAGCAGAGCTCTCATCACACAAGCACCTCTTAAAAGTCCCACCTCTCTCCCTTCTAGCTTGAAAAGTAAAAAAAAAAAAAAAAGAAGAAGAAGTGTACAACAACAACAAAATCCCAACTCTCAATAGTGCCACATTGAGAATTAAATTCCAACATGAGTTTTGGAGGGGACAAACATTCAAACCATAGCACAAATGCTGTTATACAGTGAAACAATCTCCAATGCATTAGAATCTCAATGCTGGCAATGACCCTGTGAGATAGATGTGATTTCTGTTTCATATTCATGGAAAATGGAACTACAGGAATACAAAGCCTCTCTGTTTAAATTGTCTCACCCCCAAACTAATTCTCTTTATCCCTTGAGACTGTGTTCAGGTATTATCTGTCTCAGGAAATCTTCTGGAAACATACAATCTTCAGGTGGACTTGGTGTACTCCATAATCTGCAGCACATCCCTCCATCTCTGAACTTGTACATCATTTTACATGCCTGTGTTTATGGCTCTTACTTTTCTTACTTTTTTTGTTTTATTTTGTTTTTTGTTTTTTGTTTTGAGATAGAGTCTCACTGTGTTTCCCACTGGAGTGCCGTGGAGTGATCAAGGCTCACTGTAGCCTCAACCTCCCTGGGCTCAGGTGATCTTCCCACTTCGGCCTCTGGAGTAGCTGGGACCACAGGCATGTGCCTCTTACTTTTCTAATGGACTATGAGCATCATGAAGGTACTGACTGCTCTAATCAATTTCTGCATACAACCCCCGAACATTGGCTCCCCGCATACCTTTAATTGGGCCAGCCTCAATAAATGTATGTTAATTAAAGACTAAAAAATGATGAGCCAGATACAAACCTCTGCCTTTATGACTTCAGAACTCAGACTTTTTCTAATGTATGATAGGGCCTTGCTGAACTAATTGAAGTCTAACTTCTGATGGGCTTGAAAACAAAGCATGAATGTCAAACAGGCCTTTACCAGGCATGTGTGATGCACCTTACTTAAAAAGAGCTTGTTGTACATTTCTCAAAGTAGATGACAATCTATTGACAAGCATTATATTCCCAAGGGAATGGGCACTCTTCAGGAACTGACCTAGTCTTTAATTGGCAGGGAACTAGAGACTGTTAAGACAGACCTGTAGCCAACTAGACTCTTATCCTACTCTCTCCCAGTTTCTTAATTCCCACAGTCCAGGCTCTCACAATGAACAAACTCTAAAATGAGTGATTGCTTGCGCATTTCCCATGCTCCAGGCAATGAGCAATTTTGCTTGCTTTATTGCATTTACCCTCACACTAATACTGCAAGGTAGACTTGAGACTCTATTTTCCAGCTGAGGAAATTGTGGTTCACAAAGGTAAGAAAATTGGCTCCAGGTCACCCAGAGCATGGGCATCAGAGTTGGAATTTAAACTGGGCCTCTCTGACTCCAAAGCCAGTCTCCTAACCATTGTGCTGCATACTGGGTTAGCTCCCTGCTTTTCCCTCACACTCTGTGACTGGGTTCAGCAAAGTTGTCTCCGAAGCATGGCCCACCAAAGTCAAGGATGACAGTAGCAGTGTTTTGTGCACACCACTTCCAAGGTCAGTCATTCACACGGTCATGCCACTGATATCAGCAACCTCTGCCCCTCGAAACAGTGCTGCCCCTCCTACTACTACTACTTACAACTTTTCTGGGCCTCTTCTTTTTTTTTAAACATATTCAACACAATCAAATTTTCCCATTATATTAGCCAGTTACAGGGCACCACGTCTCTCAAATGGAAAATTATTATAAATAGCTTTTTTCTTCCTCTGTGTGTACATGTTTCAGAAAATAGAGATGTTTCATTTCTTCAACATATTATCTCTTTGGGCAGCTTTGGTGAACAAGTTGAATCTCACCTATAACTTTTCCTGCATTTTCTTCAAAGAACATTGTTTCCCACAATGACTTTTATTCAGTTGAATTTAAAACCCCAGATGAAAGTAAATACATGTCAGTCAGCAGGCAATTCACACACACACACATACACAAAAGGAAGGCTTCCAAGCAGATGAGATAGTTACACTAAATTTAATTCAACCCAACAAGCCTTTGTTGGATATCTTTAGGAAAACAAGACAAAGAAAGAGAACTTTTGCTTCCTGAGCATCAACTATGTGCCAGGCCAGTGCTAGGTGCTTCATAACTCTGCTGTAGGATATTTTCCTCATTTTTAAAACAAGCCTGATACCACTCCAACATGTGAAGTGTAAAAAGATGTATGAGAAATGAGGTTCATAGCAAATGATGAATACCAATTAGAGAAATCTGAAATTCCTTCAGTCATAGGGAGCAATCTAGTCACAGACTTTAAGAGGCTCCACCATCAGACTTAGGTACCCAAAGCTCCAGGCGGCACAAGCAGGAAATCAGCAGCCTCTTCCCAGCTGCAGGTGTGTGTGGGGATGCGGGAGGTGTCTGGAGACTGTGAGCCTCAGACTGGTGACTATTTGGATCCACCCTGCCTTTTTGGCTCAGTCTCTGTGATTGAACTCCTTGGTCCCTATTAATAATTTGAACCCACCATGCACACACCTGGCCAGATTCCAGTTCTCTTCTCTGACCTCCTGTCCTGCCCCTACTTCCCTGGCACCAGCCTGGGCTTGGCCAGGAATGAACCATCTGCAGGAGCACAGAACATAACAGTGAGAGTTTCCTCCCTGTGCCAGGGCATTCCTAAGTCCCCCAGGTCTGGTCTTCCCATGTTCTGAAGAAACCCATAATGTGGGCATCTGTGCACTCCTCAGCTTGGAAGAGAACGTTGGGCTCTGTTTCCCCATCCCATTGCCATACCAGCCTGTTTTCCTTTTGTCCAGTCTTGTTGCCCTACACCAGGTAACTGATGTGTGAAATATGCAATAATCTCTCAGGGATAAGGTTGCAGACGTTTATGCTGTGCCTCTTGGCTCTTCTTTTGATTCTCTGAGGCTGGGACACTGAGGTCCTTAGTTTCCCCAACTCTTTTTGGAGACTAAGACTGAGTAGAATGGCTTTTAGCCTAGGGTTATTCCAGGGTATCTGCCAAGTAGGTTGAATTCTGGAGCTAGTACCATTTCCTCTGCTAGTGAGTGTTGCAGGAAGTCAGGGACTCCGAATGGAGGAACCAGCTGGAGCCATGGCAGAGGAACATAAATTGTGAAGATTTCATTTTAATATGGACACATATCAGTTCCCAAAATTAATACTTTTATAATTTCTTACTCCTGTCTTTACTGCAATCTCTAAACATAAATTGTGAAGATTTCATGGATATTTATCAGTTCCCAAGTAATACTCTTATAATTGCTTAGACCTGTCTTACTTCAATCTCTTAATACTGCTATCTTTGTAAGCTGAGGATGTACGTCACCTCAGGACCACTATAATTGTATCTAACTGTGCAAATTGATTGTAAAACATGTGTGTTTGAACAATATGAAATCAGTGCACCTTGAAAAAGAACAGAATAACAGCGATTTCAGGAAACAAGGGAAGACAACCATAAGGTCTGACTGCCTGTGGGGTCGGGCAGAATAGAGCCATATTTTTCTTCTTGCAGAGAGCCTATAAATGGACATGTGAGTACGGAAGATATTGCTGAATTCTTTTCCTAGCAAGGAATATTAATAATTAGGACCCTGGGAAAGGAATGCATTCCTGCAGGGAGGTCTATAAACAGCTGCTCTGGGAGTGTCTGTCTTATGCGGTTGAGATAAGGATTGAAATATGCCCTGGTCTCCTGCAGTACCCTCAGGCTTATTAGGTGGAGAATTATTACACTTCCTGGTAAATTTGAGGTCAGACTGGTTCTCTGCTGTCGAACCCTGTTTTCTGTTGTTTAAGATGTTTATCAAGACAATACATGCACAGCTGAACATAGACCCTTGTCAGGAGTGTTTGATTTCGTCCTTTGCCTTGTGATCTTTGCTTTGCCCTTTGCCTTGTGATCTTTGTTGGCCTCAGAAGCATGTGATATTTGTTCTCCTTTTTGCCCTTTGAAGCATGTGATCTTTGTGACCTAATTCCTGTTCATACCCCCCCTCCTCTTTTGAATTCCTTAATAAAAACCTGCTGGTTTTGTGGCTCGGGTAGGTATCACAATCCTACCCATATGTGATGTCACCCCCGGAGTCCCAGCTGTAAAATTCCTCTCTTTGTACTCTTTCTCTTTATTTCTCAGCCAGTGGACACTTAGGGAAAATAGAAATAACCTACATTGAAATATTGGAGGCAGGTTCCCCCAATAAGTGAGAAGTCACCAATGTTGGTTGAGTACTGCTCTGGGATTCTTTATTACCAGTGAGTATTGGTAACCCTCAAAGAAGTTTGAAGTGGATGAGGATTAGCTGTTCCCCCTACTCTTGTCACTAGGTTATATTAAAAGCATGTCTTAGACCAAAATCTATCACAAGATGGGATATCATGAAATAACCACTCACTGGGAAAGATGACACAAATAGTTTATACAACCTTCTCTGACAGCCTGAAAAGCCAGGCTTTTTCTTCCAGGGATCACAAACATTTCTTGAAAGCTCAAAAGTGGCAAATATCAAAATTCCAAGTGCAGGGTTCTATTTATGTACAACTTAGAATCCAGCATTCACAGTGGAACATGAGATGCTTAGGGAGTTAGCCCAAGGTGCTCCTAAAAGTGAATGGCACAGGCCTCACTGGGCTTCATAACCTATTCATCAAAGGCAGAGTGTTTCTAAGAATCAGACACAAATTCCAAATATCTTCACTTTGATCAAAAAGAGCTCTTTTTACATATTTATCAGGCTAATTAACAAGTCATTGGTCTTACCAATAGGAATTCCTTTCTGACATTTGGTATGTTTATTATTCACTCCTCCTTTGATTTAAGAGAGATCAGATAACAAAGGTGCTTTAGCAGTTGCCTCTGGGTTTCAGCTCTTCCATGCTAAAATCCAAAAAAAAATTCTGAAAGCTGAAAGATTTGATAACATGTTTGGAGGCAAAATCTGACCCTATATGAACTTCTTGGGTAGCAAAACCTCACCTGAACAATAGTAAGATCATTTATGGCCTTACAAACCCCATTTCAATTGACCATTATCATGTGTTACTGCAAAATATTAATACATTTTGTTACTGGGTCCTGCCACAGGTCCCAGTGAGCCATACATAATATCCAGTACAGGCACATCATTGCTTTTCTAAAATACAAAAATCTCTGAATTCTTAAATATATCTCCCCTCATTGGATTCAGATAAGTGATCACACAGACCAGTGAAATTCAAGGTGATTACTCCTAGATCTGCTTGAGTAAGGAGTTGACAAAGAGATGTGCAGACTGAGTAGCCTCTGGCACTTACTCCTCCATTTCTCTCTTATCTAATTCCCAGGACTGATGGATTACAGCCTAAGAGCCCATTTCAAACTGCTTTTTCCTGTGCATTTAGAAGTGAAATGCTGACCTGAAAAGTGCCTGCAGGGAAAGAAGCATGAGTAATTAAAGTAAATCCACAGTACTTATGCTCCTCATACTAGGGATTATCCGCACCCCCTCCTTCAACTCCTCAAAACTGAGAGAACCAGACCAGGGTCTGTCTTCAGACAGAGAGAGAAGCAAATACCTCCACGGGAGTTTGAGCTGAAAATGATAAGACTCCTGTAACTACCTCAAATACAAGACAAGAAACTTGGAAGGTGCACAAAAGCTAAAGGTGAAGAAGCACTGAATAAAGAATTTAAAATAAGCACACTCAATACACATAAAGAGCTAAGGAAGGATATTAACTATGTAAAACAAAGACAGGACAAGATTTTTAAAAATAATAATAAAAGAAAAACAAAAGGAAAGATTAGGTATGGAATAGACAATAGTTGAAAGAAGGAAAACAGTACAGAATAAATGGCTAAATAATAGAATGAAATAAGCTTCAGAATTAAATCATGAATTATAAAGCAAATTGAGAAACTTTTCAAGAAGGCATTAGTTAGAAGGTGTCTTAGTTCATATACTGCTATAACAGAATATCTGAGACTGGAAATTTATAAAGAATAGAAATTTTATTACAGTTCTACAGATTGGGATGTCTAAGGTTAAGGGCCTTCATCTTGTGAGGGCCTTCTTGCTGTGTCATCCATTAGTGGAAGGTGGAGAGAGAAGAGATTATACACAAGTGAGACAGGATGGGGACAAATGGACCCTTTTGTTAGGAATCCATGTGCACAAAAACAGCATTAATTCATTCATGAGGACAAAGACCTCATGATCTAATCACCTCTAAAAAGGACACACCTTTCAACACTGTTGCATTGGGATTAAGTTTCCAACACATAAACTTTGGGGAACATAGTCAAACCATAGCATTAGGCATTAAGAGATGGGAAACAGTAAATACCAAATATTTTCTCCTTTATTTTATCAAATATGAATTTAATTGAAGTTTTTCCTGATATTAAACCATCCTTGCCTTATATTTTATTGGTTTCTTAAAACTATAAGCTAGGTTAATAACATTTTTTAATATACTGTTCATTTTTTTTTTTAATTACAGTTTTACTAGCCTTTTAAAAATAATTGAATAGGTTTTACTCTTTTTCTTTTCTCTGGAAGACAGTGTAAATTATCTTTTTCTTTAAAACTCACTTATAAAAGTATTTGGTTCAAGTAATTCATACATAACTATGTTGTATCTATACTAAATCTCTCCATGCTACCTCCTAATTCACTAATTCTCCTTTCAACTGCACAGTAAACTAGAGGATTCCCCCCTCCTTTACCTTTTTGTTTGTCTTCTTTCTTTTGTCCCTTGCCACCTTCAGACAATGTTTCAGATATTTCAGCCTGCTTTTACCACATTTTGTCATTGAGGATCCCAGTAGGAAACAAATGACACATTCAAAACGTTCAAAGGGTTTAATAAAGGGTCTATTTCCAGAGGTTAGGGCAGTATATGAGCAGACCACAAGAACAGTGAAGTACACTGGACTATAACTTACAGAGGGGCTACAACTTACCCATAGGCCCATATCATAGGATAGGACTAGGGAAAGGAGTGATGATCAGAACCTGGAAGTCTTATGGAGACTACCTTGGCCTTCTGTTTGAAGGTACAGTCCAACTGAGGTGTGAGCCGACAGCAAGAGATTAAATACTGTAAACACCTTGCTCTCACTTTCTTTCCTCCTATAGCAATCAAATTGGAGAGCAAACCTGGAAAGGTCATCAAACTTTACTCAGCACTCTGATCTTCACCCAAATCATGAAAAGCATGAATGTCCAATAACCCAGTGTTTCACAGTCAACTTGACATAGATACAATACATGATAGGAAGCAGTTGAAGACAATTTACTGCACTTGTAATCACACATTTTCTCATTTGTTTTTGTCAGTTCCCAAGAAAGCAAGACTGTTTCCGTCATCTTCCTACCACCAGCACTCAAACTAAAACCTGGAATACAGCAAGTGTTCAGTAAATTGTAGATGACTGACAGTAATAACACAGTGCGACCTTATATGGGTCCCATGATTTTTTAGCCCTAGTTTTATTTAATTTTTTGAGAATGAGAAGCTGGATTGGATGATCTCTAAATTTCTTGAGAACAATGGTAGTCCTTATGTCTATAACTTTAAGACCTTCCATTCATCATTGTCAATGAACGTTGAAAACATCCTTTGTTATTCAGAGGCCTGGGTATTCCGGTTGACCTCCAAATACTTTCACAGAAACTAGAGTCTTTGGACAAAGTTAACAAGTGAGCCCAGAATCTCCACTGTCTAAATACCCTCACAGTTGAATAGCTCATTCATGTTTTTGTTAATTCATGACTCCCTTATCCCATCTGTCCTGCTGTGGCCTCCAAGGACAAATTTCCAGCTATTCAGAAAGCCACAGCTGCCTCCACTGCATGACTACAGTGATTTCTTGAGAAGCCAAGGATATTATAAGAGAAAGACCTTTGGATTTATTTCATCTCATGCTTTATTGGCACAAAAGATATTCTGTGCACACACCTAATATAGAGAAAGGAACTAACATTTTTGAATGAAGCACCTGTTCTTTTACTTCACTGGATCCTTACAAGAGACCCGTGTAAGAAGGAGATGGGATTGCCTGGTCTGTACATGAAGCTCTAAGCAGATAATTCATTGCTAACGTCACCTGGCAAATGAGCAGCAGAGCAGAGAAGGAGAAAAAAATTCCAGCTTTCCTGACCCCAATCTAGCATTGTTTCTGAAAGTGTTTGTTGGATGATTCTGGGCGTCACACCTCTGTTGGGTTGATTTGGTGTTTTGAACATGTCTACCCTAACCAAAGATGGTTCAAAACCCTCTGCTCTTGCTGCTTGGTGGCTGAAAGAATCTACCACACAGTCTGTAATAGTAATAATAACAATAGTAATATTATTTAATTCAACTTAAATTGAATTGAAGAGTAATGACAATAATTGCAGTTAATATTTTGGCAGAGTCACTCTATGCCTGGCCCTGTACTCAGAAATTTACCAAAATCAACTCTTTTTAATCTCACAGTAGCCTTCTGTTGTAGATATTAATATTATCCCAGTTCTGCCAATGAGAAAACTGAGACACAAGTCAAATCACTTGGCTAAGGTCATACAGGCAATAAGTGGCCAAGCTGAGCTTCGCACAGACAGTCTGGTTTCTCAGTCCATGTAGTCTATCATTACTCTATCATCTCTCTCAACTACCTTGCAGAAAAAGAGGGAAGTACGGCATTAATAGCACATAATAAATAAGAAAACCAAGGCTTGGAAGATGGAAGTGACTTCTTGATAAACAACATGCTGTCTAAGCTATTAATAAACAGGTCTAACCTGCCTGCAGAGTCAAGATTCTTACCCAGGTCCATCATCCTGAGAATATACGTCTATTTCTACTTCTTTGGGTACTCGTGGGGACTAAGCAAAATGATGGACATAGAATTTATTGTAAAGATAGTATCTTGGCTATCACTGGTTTCTTTGCTTTTTTTCCTCTCACTTTTAATACCTCATGACCTTTTAGTAAGTGGTAGAACCAGGACTCAAACATAGTTTTTGCAACTCAGCCCCCAAGTTCTACTGTGAATATACATAACTATTATCAGTGCGCTACCAACTGCTTTCAGCTGTATGTGAATGAGTTGATGAGCTTCTCTACAAGGAGTAAGGTACAGAATAGACTTCTAGAAGGGGAAATAGAGCAGCTACCCCAAAGGCAACCTGGATTGGAAATTCCATATAGTTCAAGCTAAACTGAAAGCCCAGATACTACCAAGACATGGGATCAAGTATCAGATGAAGGAGGGAGGACCCCAGGAAAAATCCAGATGGCAGCCTTGTAGTGGGCATTAGAGAAATATGTCACTCTTCATCACTCATCACCCTTTCAACAGATGACTATGGGGCACCCATATGTGCCAGCTAATATGAATCTAAGGCAGTAGACTTTTGAATCCTACACTCTGAGAATTTACAGTTTAAGGGAAGATGGAGATAAGTAAGGAGAAACTTGCAATGCGAGGTGAGAAGGGGTGTAGTGGAGCAGTGTGCCCACCATTGGAAGCACTTGAAAATCACCTGGGCAGCTTTTTTTTTTTTTTTTTTTT
>NW_012101732.1:1336369-1356484 GCF_000951045.1 Mandrillus leucophaeus
TGAATCCTACACTCTGAGAATTTACAGTTTAAGGGAAGATGGAGATAAGTAAGGAGAAACTTGCAATGCGAGGTGAGAAGGGGTGTAGTGGAGCAATGTGCTCACCATTGGACGCACTTGAAATTCACCTGGGCATTTTTTTTTTTTTTTTCTTTTAGACAGATTCTTGCTCTTTCCCCAGGCTGGAGTGCAGTGGCGCCATCTTGACTCACTGCAACCTTCCCATTCTGGGTTCTAGTGATTCTCGTGCCTCAGCCTCCTGAGTAGCTGGGACTACAGGCGCATGCCACCATACCTGGCTAATTTTTGTATTTTTAGTAGAGACAAGGTTTCACCATGTTGGCCAGAATGGTCTTGATCTCTTGACCTTGTGATCCTCTCACTTCAGCCTCCCAAAGTGCTAGGATTACAGGCTTGAGCCACCGCCAGCTTTTTAAAATTGGTGATGCCCAAGGGCTATTCCAGACTACTGGAATGGGAATCTCTAGTGGTGGAAACTAAAAATTATCATTTCTTAAAAGCTGCCAGGTGAGTGTGTGGCTGGTGTTGACAAGCACTGCCAGAGCAGGAAGCACAGGATGCCATGTGGGGCCTTGGAGGAGTCCCCAGCACCACCTTAGAGAAGAGGGCAGACTGCTGGCAGGAAGGGGTAGATGACCTGAGACCTAAAGGAGGGGAAAGCCAGGCTCACGGGAGGCGGACAAAAGGGAAAGGAGTGTTAAGAATCTCTTAAGAGAAACTTGAATTCCTGGAATAATTTCGATTCCTGTTTTAACTTGACCACTTGTTCTCATCTCTCACACTACACTGGCCCCAGTGTCTCTGCCTAATGAGATGCAGTCTGACCATATTAGGATGGAAACCACTGCCACACAATCTGAGAATCAGTCTTTTGGCAGCTCTCCTATTCCTTTATGGAGAGTAGCTGATGAAGGCCAGAGAGAGACTTCAGACCCGCTAGAACATTCCAACACTCAGTTCCTCAAATGCAACCTCTCTGAGGAATGAGATGATTAAAGGGGAAGTCTAAGGGGAAGTCAGGTCAGTCAACTGAGACTCACTAGCAGATCTCAGTGTCAATACCACTTCCTCTGAGAATCTGTCCCTGATCTACCAAATGCTAGATCTTCATCATTGCAGTGCTGCATCATTGCATCATTGCATCATTGCACACCTGCACTGCTCTTTGTAGCATTCATTATATTTGCGGTTATTTGGTCAATACCTGTCTTCCTTGAATGTCTTTGTATTAGTCAAAGTCCTCTAGAGGGACAGGACTAATAGGATATATGTACATATGGAAGGCAGTTTATTAAGGAGAACTGACCCACACAATCACAAGGTAAAGTCCCACAATAGGACATTTGCAAATTGAGGAGCAAGGAGCAAGGAAGCCAATGGTGGATCAGTCTGACTCCCAAAACCTCAAAAGTAAGGAAACTGAAAGTGTAGTTTTGGTCTGTGGCCAAAGGCTCGAGAGCCCCTGGTAAGTAAGTCCAAGAGTCCAAAAGCTGAAGAACTTGGAGTCTGATGTTTGAGGGCAGAAAACATATAGTATGGGAGAAAGATGAATGCCAGAAGACTTAGCCAGCCTAGTCCTTCCACATTCCCTTGCCTGCTTTTATTGTAGCTGTTTTGGCAACTGGTTAGATGGCACCCACCAAGACTGAGGGTGGGTCTGCCTCTCCCAGTCCACCAACTCAAATGTCAATCTTCTTTGGCAACACCCTCACAGACACATCCGGGAACAATACTTTGCATCCTTCAATCCAATCAAGTTGATACTCAGTATTAACCATCACAATCTTTAAGGCCATGAAAGCAGGAATCTATATATCTTAGTTACAGCTGTATTCCAAGAACTTAATATCATACCTGGCACATAGTTGGTGTTCAAAAAATATTGGTTGGGTAAATAAGTAGGTCGATTTATAAATAAATGGATGGGTGGAGATTGGAGTGATAGAGCAGCATCATTTATAGGATTCTCTTCTCCTTGAGGTACACCTAAGGTCTGACATCAAGTCCTCCAGGAGAACAGGGGGCTATTTTCATTTCAAGACACCTTTGTCCTTACCTGGGGTTAACAAACCAGCTACAGATAGGTAAGGATAGCTACAGGCAGACTTGCATTTCTTTATATCTTCAGCAACTTGCATAAAACCACAGAGCCTCAATTTCCCGTCTTTTAAATTGAAAATAGTACACCTGCTTTACAGGGATTTTCTAAGAGAAAATTTTAAAAGCTTCATATATTCTGCTGAGCACTTGGTTGAAATGCAAGTGAGAAATACTCCCTCCTTATCCTATTTCTCTGTTCAGTTTTTTCACCAAAATAGATATCTGGCTTTGAGGAGATGAGCATATAGCACTCCTTTCTTCCTTTCCTGAGTTCAGAACATTTTAAGAAATGGAAGCCAGAGAAATGAAGCCCAAAATAACAGCTTAATTATTGATCAACCTGTATCAGAAGGTGTGGCTTAGATGTGTGGCCTCATGGGGCTTGCTAATTAGACAGAGCCAATCACCCACCATTGGCTTGGCTGAGCCACTGTAAGACCTCATTTTCCAAGTCCAGCACACTGCATGCACTGTCAAAAATGATTCTGGGCCTGAGAGAAGATTATAATTTCCCACCTCTTTGACCTCAGGCTTGGTCATATAACTTCTGAGAACAATAAAAATGCAAGCAAAAGTGATGACTAAAACTTCTGAGTAGAAGCTCTTGAAGTCAGAGGGTGTTTGTCTTGTCTTTTAATCCCTCTGCTATAAGACCAGTGTCTTAGCTAGAGCCACCATAATAAAATGCCATAGACTGGGTGGTTCAAACAACAGAAATATACTTTCTTGCAGTTCTGGAACCTGGAAGTCTGAGATCTGGGTATCAGCATGGTCAGGTTCTGGTGAGGGCTCTCTTTCCTGGCTGCTTACGATCATGTCCTCACAAGGCCAGAAAGAGAGTTAGAGAGACAGAGACAGAGAAGGAGAGATCCCTGGAGTCTCTTCTTATAAGGGTACTAATCCTGAGGGTCCCACCCTCATAACTGTATCTAAACATGATTATTCCGAAGGCCACATCTCCAAATAGCATCCCATTGTGAGTTCAGATTTTAACATATGAATTTTGGGGCAATGTAATTGATTCCACAGTATCCAGCAATGTTCCAGAAATAGACTCTTTATAAGCCTGGACCAGGAATGAAGACCCTGTGAGACAAAGACAACAGCTGATTCATGAAGGACAGGTATCTTGGTACTCATAAGAGACCGAAGCACTGAGGTTATTAGTATGGCAGCATGCCCTAGCCCATCCTGACTGCAATACTACCCTAGTCTCTATCATATTTCCACGTGAACTTACCCCATGGGTGTTTTAGGCCATTTTTTCATTGCTATAAAGAAACATATAAAACTAGGTAATTTATAGGAAAAGAGGATTAATTGGCTCATGGTTCCGCAGGCTATATAGGAAGCGTAGCACTTGCATCTGCTTCTGGGAAGGCCTCAGGAAGCTTTTACTCATGGCAGAAGGTGAAGTAGGAGCAGGCACATCACACAGCCAGAGCAGAAGCAAGAGAGAGAGAAGTGCCACGTGCTTTTAAATGACTAAATTTCATGAGAACTTACTATTACAAGAACAGCATCAAAGGGGTGCTGCTAAAATACTCATGAGAAATTAACCACCACGATCTAATCAACTCCCACCAGGTCCCACCCCCAACACTGGGGATTATAATTCAACATGAGAATTGGGTAGGGACAAATATACCAACTATATCAATGGGTGAATGGAAAAATCCACCCTCTCTATGGACAGACAGTTTTGAAAGAGGGGAGAGAAGAGACAGAGTCGGACATGCTCTGTTTCTTTCCCCAAATTCAGCCATTAGTTAAGTTACTTCTACTTCAGTCATGGATTGTCCCCTGTTGCAGGGAGGAGTAAAAATTCCTTCTAATTATGGAAACCTATTCAGTGCAAGTAAAGTGAACTTATTTTCATGCAGGTATGAATAGAGCAGTACACTGATGCTGAGCAGAGGAATGTCAAGATATCATTAAATAGCCATACAAACTATCTGTATAATAGGGATTTTAGTATTCTAATTTGTAACCCAGAGTTTGGAGTGTTCTACAACATATCCTATCCTAAGCATTGATTCCCAGTGCTACATTTTTACTCACTCTTTGGTTATTACCATAAGGTCTCTTAAAGGATGGTACTTTAAATATGGTACTTTTAAAGGATGGTACAGGTCTAATTTAGATCATATTCTTCACAAAACCTCTTGCCACTCCAACCACACATGATCAGCTCTTGGCATTCATAAGTTCTCAGTAAATAATTGTTCTGTATGCTTTTCAACTGGAGATGTGGCTCCCAGCACCTGCTCCCTTCTTTCTGTGCTTCTCTAGAACAACTTCCAAGAGCCCTGGGGCCAGTGAGAAGGCATAATCCAATCCCTTTCTACAGCATCATGCATTTCTGACAGTCCTGAATCTCTCCTCGTTGTGCTCCCTCCTGGCCAGGGATCCACCAGCTCACTGTCACAGCTGCTCCTGCCAAATTCTATCCTCGTGAGTGTACTTGGCTCTTCTGCAGCATTATCTCCAATCCCCCTGCCAAGAACAGAGGAAGGTAAATGACACTGTGCACAAATGAAATGAAGCCCAATACAAAAATTGTGCTGTAATTTTTTTAGACCTAGATTCAATAAATAGACGAGTCAGGAAGAATCTTGCATAACATTTGGCCAAACCTCCTAACTTCCCACATTGAGAAAAATAAGACTGAAAGAGTCTGTGGGATTTGTTCATGGTGCCCAGTAGGGAGAGTCATGAGTCTTTCCACGTTGCCCTGGGGAGCACTGATCACTTAGAGTGCTGCACACCTCATAAATATTCTCATGCTATAATGATGTGTGTAAATACTTTAATTCACCTCCACAGTCAGCAAACCAAACATCTCAGTCAATAAATATTTTCCTTAAGTCAGATCATCTAGTAGACTAGAGGAAAGCTTTGCTACATTCTGCACCAATGGAGTCTGGACCTTAAGAAGCCTTCCATGTTTCAGTTTGCTCTGTCATCTTCATGGCTAGCAGAGGACAGACCACCAGTCCAAGATAGAGGATGAGATACATGTGGAACAGAACTGCCCAAACCAAGTCCAACCTAGGTCAGCCAATCTCCAGCAAAGACACAGACACATAAGAGAGCCCAACCAAGCCAAGCTTGTATCAGCTGCACCCCAGCCAACTTGCAGTCATATGAGCAGTAAAGAATAAGTGCTGTTTTAACCACCATTTACTGGGGTAGCTTGATACCTGTGATGATTAATTTTATGTGTAAATTTGACTAAGCCATGAGATGCCCAGATATTTGGTCAAATATTATTTCTGGGTGGGCCTGCAAGGGGGGTTTCTGGATAATATAAATATTTGAATCAGGAGACTGAGTGAGCAGATTGGCCTTCCAAATGTGGGTGGGCCTCACCCAATCTGATGAAGACCTAACTGGGATAAAAAGCTGAGTAGGAAAGAATTCTATTCTCTGCCTGACTGACTTTGAGCTGGGACATCAGTCTCCTCCTGCCTTCAAACTCGAACTCAAACTGAAACTTACACCATTGGTTCTTTGGGTTCTTAGACCTTTAAACTGGGAACTTCAACTGGAAATATACCGCTGGCTCTCCCAGATCTCTAGCTTGCTGACTGCAGATCTTGGACTTTTCAGCCTCCATAATCATGTGAGCCAATTTCTTACAGTAAATCTTTCTTTAGGTAGATAGATAGATAGATAGATAGATAGATAGATAGATAGATAGATAGATAATAGGTAGGTACATAGATAAATAGATAGATAGATGATAGAGGTATTTCTTATTGTTCTGTTTCTCTGGAGAACTCAGACTAACACAATACCCTAGTTAATGAGGTAGCTTGACACTCCAGTTAATGAGGGAATTATTATCCAGCCTCTTCTCTTCCATCCCTATCACCTCTGACAAACTTTAGAGCTTCATTTTTCTTTCCCCCAAACTTTTTCCACCTCTTATTAATGGCCTACCTGCTTCTTTTTCCATCCTTTTCTAATCCATCTTTCTCATTATTATAAAATTGTTGTCTAGAAGACCATCTGTCTAACTTTCCCTCCTGCGAAAAGTCCATAAGTCATAACAACAGTAGCAACACTCGTATAGCCACACAAGGTTAAAAGCACAATTTTCAATGTTTTACATAATTCAACTCATTAAATTATCCCAACAACCCTATAAAGTGGATATTTACATTTTTCTCATTTTGCACATGAGGAAACAGCAGAGAGTGATTAAGTCACTTGTCTAACATTAGTGGAACATGGATCCGAGTCTAATAGTCCAGTCTCCGAGGCTCTACTCTATGGCACATCTCAGTCCCTTTTGTCTTCAGGAAAAAAACCCACACTCCTTAACACAGAGACCATTCCTGAGGTAACCTGCAGGCCACCACATTGAACAACTCTGAAGAAATCATGCACAGTCTAATGCACCCTGCCTGCCTCTTAAATTCTCATGACTCCATATCTGAAACTATTGTATATCCTGTCCTCCACTCATGAGAAATGACTTAAAATTCTGAAACACACGATAGAATTTCCAACCTCACTGTGTTTACACAGGTACCTGTCTCCACCTGCATGCCCTTCTTCCCAGGACACTTGGAAAACTGCTCTCTTGAGCCTCCACCATCTTGCCAGTTCTGGAATTCCCCTTTTGAGACTCCAGGCAGCAGACATGGCTTCCATATGCCCGTCGAGGCTGGACTTCACTCTGTCATGGTACCACTCCACTTAACTGGACTGACTAACCCTTCTGCCTCTCTTAGGCCTACAGTTATGTATAAAATCTCGTAGGACCTTAATATATGCTAACTGAATAAACTGAATTAGTGATTAAATAAATATGTCCGTAGGGTTTATAGAAACAAAGAGAGTGTTAGAGATTCCAGAAGATCAACAAGAACCACAGGAATGGCCTAATTCTTGGGTATAGACACAGTGCAGAGCGCTCTCCTGCTGATTAGCTAAAGCTTGTAATTCCTCCATTAGTATCTGACTCTTTTAGCTTCAAGTCATCACCAAAGGAAGGAGCAAGTCCCCCCGGGAGGGGTTACACTGAAGCTGCAATCATTAAAATGAACATCAATGAGGAAAAATCAGTTCAGCATTTCCTGGAAAGCAGGCCTCGGAAGGGTCAAAACCTCTGGAGAAGGGGATGGAGGTGGTGGGCTGGAACACTGGGCTACTGAGACACTTCTCAGAGCTTGTCAGACTAAGATCTGGAATAAACAGCCCCGAACTCCTTCCCAGCTCAATGTTCAGTTATTTTATGGTGACCTTTTCTTCTCACAGACTCGTCCCTCCACCAGCCACCGTTTTCCCCAGGTTGCGGAAACCATGCAAATGAGTTGCACTGTTTTTGTAATTGTTGATTCCGTGAGGCTAAGGTGGGTAATAGGAAGAGCACTGATTTGGAGTCAAAGACTCCATATCTAAGCCCTGGCTTTGCCATTTCCAAACCGTGTGTTTCTGGACAAATTGCTTTAATGACCATATATTATAAGTTCTTTCTCTGTGCCAGGCCCTCTGCCCAGGATTTTACATTTAGTGCTTCCAGTCCCTCAGCTCTGTGAAGGAGGCAGCACTGTCGGCATTTCATCCATGAGGAGACAGAGGCCCAGGGCCACCAAGGGCATGCCCGAGGCCATCTGCCCAGCAAGTGGATGGATGAAAACCCCAGCACAGGTCAGCTCGCTCCAACTCCAGATCTTCCTCCTGTGCCATGAGTCTCAGTTGGTTCATCTGTAAAATGAAGGGGCTGGAACAGTTGCCCTCCCGGCTCTTTTGTTTTATGACTTGATATTCGCTTGTGATTGGGGCAGGTTTGAAATTACTTCAGAGACCCGGCGTCTGCCAAATCGTAATCAAGTTGGCTGCCTGGTCTGAGGCCCAATGAACAATACTGCGTCTGTGGCTCAGCCCTGCTTCATGATGGCTGTGGCGCGTTTCCTGTGGTGTTGAGAGCCCTTTCAGGGGGAGGGGGCAGGGGAAGGGGAGGCGGTGCTGGCCCCGCATTGCTTCATTTCCCATGCTCCATTGCAATAAGTCACCAGTCTTTCAAAACACATCAGTATGTTCCTTTTTATTGCCATCAAACCCTCTGCTCATATGATGGCTCAATCACTGTGATTTATTTTAATTGAAAAGCCTACCAGCCACCCTCTGCCAAAGCAACTGGCCAGCTCCTGTGTGATTTCCTATCAGAACATTTCCTGCCAACCCACAGGATCTGCACAGGCCAGTGAAGGGGAGGGGGTGAGCTCTGAATGGCCATTTGGCCTCAACCTGACATCCAAGAAGATCCTCAAATGTACATTTTAACCTTTTCCCCCCAAATGATAATAGATACAAACTGCATGTATTTTGTAAGTTTTACATGCAGTCATTTATAATGGCATTTGCAGCAACCTGGATGGAATTGGAAACCATTATTCTAAGTGAAGTAACTCGGGAATGGAAACCCAAACATCACTTGTTCTCACCTACAAGCAAGAGCTAAGTTATGAGGATGCGAAGGCGTAAGAATGACACAATGAACTTTGGGGACTCAGGGAAAGTGTGGGAGTCGGGTGAGGGATAAAAGACTACACATTGGGTACAGCGTACACTGCTTGGGTTATGGGTGCACCAAAATCTTAGCAATCACCACTAAAGAACTTATTCTTGTAACCAAACACCACCTGTTGCCCCCCAAAAAACCTACTGAAATAAAAAATAAATAAGTAAATAAATAAATAAATAAATAAATAAATAAATAAAAGCAGTCATTTATGAATAGATTTTGTTAAACCCTATTTTGATATTTTCCTTCCTTTTTAATTTGGTGAAAACATCAAAGAAATGAGAGCAGCCAGCACCCCCTTTAGTCCCTGCGACACTGGGGTTGGCCCAGGTTTTACTCTTGTCTGTCCTGCCCTACAGCTTCTCTTTTTTTGCTTTTCGGTTTTTATTTTAATTTTTTTAACTTATTTTAGGTTCAGGGATACATGTGTAAGTTTGTTATACAGGTAAACTGTGTGTCATGGAGGTTTGGTATACAGGTTATTTTCCTTCCCAGGTAATAAGCATAGTACACAATGGGTATATTCTTCTAATCCTCTCCCTCCTCCCACCCTCTATCTTCAAATGGGCCCCAGTGCCTGTTGTTCCCCTCTTTGTGTCCACGTGTTCTCATTGTTCAGCTTCCACTTACAAGTGAGAACATGTGGTATTTGGTTTTCTGTTTCTGTGTTAGTTTGCTTAGGATAATGGCCTCCAATTCCATCCATGTTGCTGCAAAGGACATGATCTCATTCTTTGTTATGGCTTCATAGTATGCCATGGTGTACATGTACCACATTATTTCTATCAAGTCTTCTGTTGATTGCCCTGTATCTTTAGACAAATTATTTCATTTCTCTTGGTCTCAGTTTTCTCACCTGTAAAGATAAAATGACACTACCTGCCTCACAGGAGTGATTTTTGTTTGCTTTTTTTTTTTTTCTTTTCTTTCTTTCTACTCTTTTCTCTTTACAAACTTTACTTTTTGGTGAGGACCAACTGAAAAAGCATAAGAACGTATATTTACAAATTTGAAATGACCAGACAAAAGCAGAAGATTGTTGTTAGCATTAGGGAAAGGGGAGGAAAAAGGAAAATAGCCTAAGGAAAAAAAATAAGAAACAAAATTAAGGAGAGAAGTTGTAAGAAGAAAGGAAAGAAGGAAGAGGGAAAAGGAAAGGCAAGGGCCAGGTGCGGTGGCTCATGCCTGTAATCCCAGCACTTTGGGAGGCCAAGGCAGGCAGATCATGAGGTCAAGAGATTGAGACCATCCTGGCCAACATGGTGAAACTTCGTCTCTACTAAAAATACAAAAATTAGTTGGGTGTCGTGGTGGGCACCTGTAGTCCCAGCTACTCGGGATACTGAGGCAGGAGAATTGCTTGAACCCGGGAGGCAGAGGTTGCAGTGAGCTGAGATTGTGCCATTGCACTCCAGCCTGGTGAAAGGCAGGAACCCTTATGTGCAAGCCCATGATAAATCATTTCTCATTCATATTTTACAGAGAAGAAAAACCAAGCTTTTTAAAAAACTTGTCGTAGGTTATGTTTACTCTCTTTTCCATAAAGTGGTCAAGATCTAAATGTAGCATTTCCTATTTCAGAGTCCAGGCTGTGTCCTCTGCACTGTACTGATGGGAACACTGATGGAGAACTCACCCTGGTAGGGCAAACAGTTGCACCCAGAGCCACTTGGGGCACCACAAGGCTATTACACTCCTACGTGTGGGGTTGGGCAACAGCAAAAGGTGCCAAAAACAAATGTCACTTTTTTTTTTTTTTAGTTGCTTTGTGATGGAGTCTTACTCTGTCACCCAGGCTGGAGTACAGTGGCACCATCTCAACTCACTGCAACCTCCGCCTCCCAGGTTCAAGTGATTCTTCCACCTCAGCCTCTTGAGTGGCTGGGATTACAGGCACCCGCCACCATACCCAGGAAATTTTTGTGTTTGTAGTAGAGATGGGATTTCACCATGTTGGCCAGGCTGGTCTCGATCTCCTGACCTCAGGTGATCCAGTCGCCTCAGCCTCCCAATGTGCTGGGACTATAGGCATGAGCTACTGCACCCAGCCAAACATCACATTTTTAATTTTGGTAGGAATCAGGTGTGGTGGTGGAAGTTCCTAGGAAGATACAAAGGAAAAAAAAAATTATTTCTGGTATTTCATGAACTCATTGCATCACAACGATGGAAAAGAACCAGTCCAACCTCCACCCAGTACAGAAACTTTTCCTGCAAGCTAATGGGAAAAGGGTCTCGTATCCTTGGCTGGATTACCTCTAGTCAGTGAGGAGCTCACTACCTCACAAGGCAGCATCCTCCACAGATGCATCCTTTCCTAGGTGAAACTGACAATGTCTATTCACTGGCTATGACTCAACCCTTTAATCCTTATCACCCTTGGACACAAGGAACCATAAGATATATTCTCAGGTCTCTTCTGAAGATTCCTATTCAGAAAAAAACAAAACTCTGTATGACAATTTCTCTTACAATATGGCCATTGCATGATTGTTAAACTAATATTCCTTACCCACTATGGCAATAAATAGCAAGGGCATTTGATGCCTTGCTTGTCAGAGGACCTGTCTGTCAGGATCTGCCCTTCTCTCTTTCTCTTTTAATATTGATTGGGTTTTCTTCTGATTAACGAAGTGATACATATTCATTGTAGACACCTTAGAAAATAATGTGAATAAACAGATCATTCTTAACTTCTAATTCTGAACCAGGCACTGTGCTATATATACTTTAATATATATTATCTCATTTAAAATTCACAACAGCCCTGCAAAGTCTCCTTTATTCCCATTTTAGAGAGAAGACTCATGGGATTTAGGTCATTTTATTAAGATCACACACAGGAAGAGAGGATTCAAACCTAAATATCTGCTATAACCCAACAAAGACAACAAAAACCACCAGTAATCTGGAGCAGCATACTCTAGTACATCTTTCCATTCTTTATTCCACCCACGGAGGCCATGGTTGTCTTCATCTAATCAGAATCATACTGTACATACATACTGTGCAAAGGTAGACACAATGCCATTCAGTGAATATGATTCTTATCAATGTAATCTTTTCCCTGTTAATAGACATCTAGGCAGTTTTCTACTTGTTTGCCAACATAAATGATACTGTGGAAAACATTCTAAAAAATAGATATTTGTGCAATCTTTTTTTCTTCTTAAAATAAATTCCTGGGAACAGAATTGTCTCTCAAAAGTACCTGTAGTTGAGCACAATCCTCCCGATAGGGGTACTACTCCATGTAATACAAAAACAACCATGCCCAGAAAGTTCTTTATCTCTTTTCCACTAATTCTATGAAGGCAGCAATCTTGATTGACTCATTATTCCTTGTTCTTGGGGCTTAAAACATTATCTAGCATATATTAGGCACTCATGAGTGTTTGTCAAATGATGTAATGAATGAATGAAATGAAAGTGACTTCATTGAGCCTGATTTGGGAAGAAAGTTTTCATATTCCTTGAAGCTCTTGGGAAATGAATAACTGTATTTATAAAACAATTGCAACTACATTCACCCTAATGTTTGACACTTGGATGCTTTGTCTTTTCCTGTTCTCCCCTGATTTCCTATCCCAGTGGTTATCCTAGTACATATGGGGGAAAAGTCTTTAGATTCCAAAGGACCTGGAGTACAGCTTCAGTTCTTGTACATATCAGCTGTACATGAACTAGGTGTGTATGCACCAGCTCTGTGTGTACTATCTGTGCATATTCCAGCTGGAGAAAACAAGTCAGTTGACCTTTGTGGTAGTCTTTCATTTTGTTAAGGTCACACACACGAAAAGATAATTCAAACCCAAGTAGCTTCCACAGCCTAACAAAGACAATGCAAACCACTAGTTACCTGGACCTGCATGGTATATTTTAGTACATCTTTCCTGTCTTTATTGTACCCACAGAGGGCCATAGTTTGACGCAATGATCTCTGGATAAAATTCTCTAACACTGAGTTAAGAGGAGGAAAATTGATTTGCCTTTGAAGGTAGGATTTGGGAAACAAAGAAGAAAAAGGATCTGACATTCCTCAAGTAAGAAGGTAAAGGTTCAGCTAGTTGATCATCTGATTTCCATTTCTATAGCACTTTACAGTTTACATACAACTTCTTCGCCAATGAGTCATAACATAATCTCATGAGAAATGTTGTTACTTCTCTTTTATATATTAGACAGTTTCTGAAATTCATTTCCTTAACTAACCAAGGATCACATAGGTAGTAACAGACAGCATGAGAAGGTGAAGTTGTGCCTTTGGAAGACCAAGGTGGCATTCTCTCTACTATCCCACTCTCTGACCCTGCTGCCTGCCTCCCTAACTCACTTTCGCCATCCAATAGCTCGCCCTTGACTTCTTATGTCCCTGAGGTCTCCAGTCACATGTGGACCTTGTCAGATCCATCAAAGGTCTCAGGCCACCTCTCCACATGGCGAGCTCTCCTACCCGCCACCTCAGGGACCATGCCCGCAGAGAAGAAAGGCACAGGTTAGGTTTTGAGTCTGTCCCCACCACAGCAAGTAGAAACAATTATTCACCAGGTCCTGGCCTGAAAGAAAACATCATTTCTTAGACATACTGTACCCCATCTGTCTAACCAAAAACACTTTTTATCACCAGAAATCTAGGTTGTTTTCAAATCAGTGACTCAAGGTAAAAAGATGCAGCCAAGTAACTCACTAGCAAGCCAGAAACCATTTGAAGCCCGTCATTCTGCCCCAACCAGCTTGCCCAAATGTGAAATCATTTAGGAGGATGCAGCAGCAGGTGCCATCTGCGGTGATGAATCTAACCCATGTCATCTTTATTTCCCAGAGGGGAGTTCTGTGCATTCCAAGTAGGAAACAGAGATCTCCTTGCCCAGCCTTAGAATAAATTAAAGACAGCAATCCAGGATCTTGTCTTTCATGGAAGTGCTAATATTTTGAAACAAGGGATACTTATTTGATCCCTTGGAGATAAGGAATAGCCAGTGACATTCTGAAGTGCTTAGGAGGGGCGAGTCCTGGGTGTGACTGAGATGGTGGTCTATGGACAGAGCCTGAGAGCTGGGGTGTCCAGCAAGGAGATGAGGAGGTAGATAAAATTACAAGAGGACTGTTTGGCAGAAATTAAAGGGGAGAAAGTGTCACTGCACAAATTAAGTTGAAGAGCAAGGGGTGAAAAGCAATGGATCCATCTCAGGAAATTCATCCATTCACTCATGTATTCATTTATTAGCCAAATATTTATTGAGTATCTATTACATGAGACACACTGTTCTAGGTCATTGAAGTAGATGTTTATCACCGAAAAAAAATTGAAAAAGAATCCCTTTGTCCATACAGGTTAAATTTTGGTAGGGGAAAACAAACAAAAGACAATAAACTAAGAAATAGGTAAATTATGTAATATGTTACCATAGACACAAGAGCTAAATCCCAAGGAAGGATCCAGAAATGAAGACAGGATGAAAGGTGAATGCAGTTGCACCTCTGAAAGGTAAGAATTCAGAGGTAAGGCCAGATGGACCAGGGCCAGGAGATGAAGAGACTCCATGGAGCACACAGGGAAAGACCTTATCCTTTGTTCTGATGCCACTCGGGCACTGACATCCACTTACTCACTCAGTGAATGATCTTATATTAAGAGCCCATCTCCTGCATAAGAGTCATTTCACCAAGCACACATGCTGATGAGAGATTCCCTGGCCCCTAGGAACTTAAAATCCAAAGAAGTAGTTTTGAATGTGTAGGACATCATTTGGGGACATTGTCAAAATTCAGACTCCCAGGCTTCACTTTTGAAGGGTCTGACTTTATATCATTGGCAGTTTCACAAGATTTCTATGTGTCTCTCAGGGAGGCAGGGACATTCGACACACAAATGATTACAAATGGTGAAACTGGTGATAGACATGTGCACCGTGAGAGTTGTTTAATTCAAACTAAAGGGGAAATGAGCAAAGATTTCTGGCAGAGGACCTTCGATCTAACTCCTTAAGGTCAGGTAGAAGTTGGTCAGGCAGGTATGGAGAAGGGGCGTAGAACAGCCAGAGGGAGAGCAAAGGCAACAGTAGAGAGGTCAGATGCAGGATGAGTTGCACTGGGAATGCATCATAGTCAGTGTTGTTGAAATCCAAAGGAATTAGAAAGAAGGGATAATTAGGCAAGTCTTGTTGAATAAAGCAACTGGCTATTAAGTCCATCGGTTCTCCATGGGCTCTACCTTTTCTTCTTGAAAAAAATACAAGGTGGATTTCTCTGACCCTTGGCCATTATGCTCTGCCCTGATTTCCTTTGTTCCAGCGTAGTGTTCTTCTACCCTAAAGTACTGGTCTCAGAACTTGGGGCTGTTCCTGAAACAGAGTAGCTGGTCCGTAAGTGTTTGTTATTAAACTAATTGCACAAGCAGTTGCTGGGTTTCAAAGAGGTTGTATAGAGATAACATTTAAGCTGTATCTTAAAAGTTGACCAAGGGTACCCTCAGCAAATGCACAGAATATGAGTCCATCCCTGCTCAGGAAACTAAGATGGCTTCAATATTGTTGTTCAGTAATTGTCAGGAGATAGTAGGAAATGCAGCCAGTAAAAAAGATTGTGATTGGGAAGTATCTTGAATGTCATGCAAAAGAGCCCAAACTTTACCCTGAAGATAAAGGGGGTTATTTGTTATTCAGACAAATACTTATTAAACATTTGTTATGTACTGTTTATTGTGCTAGGAACTAAGGATGCAATAATGATCAATGAAAAGGTTCTCTGCCTTCTTGGATATATTGTAGAAGAAAGGAGAAATAATAGGTCAGCGCATTGGGGTAAGCATCTGCCACTATCCCAGCTAAATGGAAGATCCTAAATTGGCCACCATGGTGGAATACGAAAACCTTCTCTTCATGTCACCAATACCCCTCTAGAAGTTTCAGTCCCCTTATCTATTCTGGCGCAAATACAAGTGTCCTAAGAAACTGAACAAGATATCGTCCAAATAAGCAGATCAGATTGAGAGCTGAGCAGTGTGTTGATGATAGACGTCTCCTTTGTGGTTGACATTCAACAGGCAAAACACTGGCTACAGACAAGAGGAAACAAGACTAGTTGGAAACAAGAAAGAAAACTGGGTGCTGCTTTGATTTTTACATTGCTCTGGCTCCATCATGCTAATGATGGAGATTCTGTCTAGTCCAGGGGTAGGAACAGACTCTTCACAAGAGTCTAGGAGTTACCAAGATGATGTCTTGGCCTCTTTCTTCCCTTTATCAGAAACAGAGCTTTTAAGTCTTAATGGAAAACTACGCCAAACAAATGCGAACACAAAATACCAAGCAGCAAAACCCAATAAATAAATGATCATTTTCTTTCTCACTGCTTTTCTGAAAGCTCATTATACGTGAACTCACTAAACAAGATTTCACAGACTGTATTTGTCTAGTTCATAATTAAAGTGCTAGTTTTCCCCAGCCTGAAGTCAAGTAGGGGGGAAAAAACTTTGGCAAATTGTTCTCAAAATGGTATTCCTTCTAAATTAGTCGTAAATTTGCAACCTACTCCCCATTAATAGAGTGTATGTTTTAAATTTGTGTTACTTTAACTTAATTAGCTATTTTTATTTTTATTTTTTTAGAAAAAGATAATCAGGAAGGCAGGGGATGGAAAATGTACCACGTCTATGTTCAATAACTGCTTAATGATTGCATTACAACTGTCCCGTTGAAAGAACTGCAGCACTGCGAAGTCCAACCATGCTAGATTTTCTGTACTGGAGGATCTATCTTCAGAGCAGTCTCTTGAATTTCTTAGAAGAGTAAGAGGTGGTAGGTTGTAAACTTAGTTTTCAACACTATTTAAATGGTGAAATAGAGCAAGACAAAAACTATAATTAGAAGATTTATCAGTTAAGATAAAGCCTCTTTGAGGATGACAGCGTATCTAACACTTTAAAAAGATACAAATAGGCCAGGTGTGGTGGCTCACACCTGTAATCCCAGCACTTTGGGAGGCCAAGGTGGGTGGATCAACTGAAGTCAGGGGTTTCAGACCAGGTGGCCAACATGGCAAAACCCCATATCTACTAAAAATACAAAAATTAGCCGGGCATGGTGGTGCGCACCTGTAATACCAGTTATTCAAAAGACTGAGGCAGGAGAATTGCTTGAGCCCGTGAAGCAGAGTTGTAGTGAGCTGAGATGACTCCACTGCACTCTAGCCTGGGCTACTGAGCAAGACTTAGTCTCCAAAAAATAAAAAAACAAATAAAAAGATACAAATATATTTCTTTAATATCCACAACAGAGGCACAGAGATTGGCAGTGTAGGGCAGGTAGGGGTGCTTGTTACACTTGTCAGGCCTCAGGCCCCTCCTACCTTGCTGCTCTGCCATTCTCAGGACACGGCTTCTACCTCAGAGTCCCAGACGGCTGTTCAAGTATCAGCCATCACATCTTGCAACAAGAAGGAAGAGGATGAACAAACACTCACTCCCATTGGGAACATTTCCTCCAAAGCACACGTGAACTTCTATTTATATACCATTGGCCAGAAATACGGTCATTTGGCTATCCTAGACTGCATGGGAGAATAAAAAATATAGTTTTATTCAGGAAAAGCTCCCATTCATCTCAAATTTGCTGATTGGAAGTGGTTACAAATGAGGACCATACAAATAAATATTCAAGGTCAAATATTTGTCTCTGCTGGGAACAGTGAAATGGGTATAACTCCTTAGCCCGAGAGGGGCAGTCATCATGAGAATCTCAGGGCAACTAGCTTAAGCATTTGCTGGGGACAGAAAACCTTAGTGCTTATAGAATCGTTAACTGCTTTTTTTTTTTTTTTTTTTTGGACAGAGCCTTGCTCTGTCACCCAGGCTGGAGTGCAGTGGCACCGTCTCGGCTCACTGCAACCTCTGCTTCCTTGGTTCAAGTGATTCTCCTGCCTCAGCCTCCCGAGTAGCTGGGACTACAGGTGTGTGCCACCAAGCCCAGCTAATTTTTGTATTTTTAGTAGAGACGGGGTTTCACCATATTGACCAGGCTGGTCTTAAACTCCTGACCTCGTGATCCACCCGCCTCGGCCTCTCAAAGTGCTGGGATTACAGGTGTGAGCCACCGCACCTGGCTGAATCGTTAACTTCTTTTCTCAGAGATCATGGAGTCCTCTAACCTGGTTTTTATTCTCCTCTCTGAGAAAGAAAAAAATGGCACAGAAACTGTTTGCACATCTGTGCGGGAGCTTTCTGGCTCCCTTCCCCTCCACACTAGCTGGTGAAAGCTTCTCTTGTTCAATGAGAAAGAACTCAAATCATATCATATTTTGGAAGGAATTTTCTAAAAAAGAAAAAAGTTCACGTTGATCCGATTAAGAGACACGCCTGGTACAGCTATTTATGCTCCTTCAAGTGACGTTGGCAGGCTGTGGGCAGGCGAGGAAAAAGGAAGAAGGAGTTAGTGTTTGTGGTGAGGCACCAAGGCGTTTGCCCGGAGAGAAGAGCCAAGCATGCCAGAAATTCCGCTCCTGGGAAACCACCCAAAGCCTGGCTGCCTGCTCGTCCTGCTGTTCAGAGGAAACAGCCCCTCTATTTAAAGAAGTTCCATCCCTTTGTTCTTACAAACTCTTCAGTAAATACATATTCTTCAGAGGGGGTAAAAAAGAAACAACCAGGAATGTCAAATGTCATCCCAGATCCAGGGGATGGAGATAAGGGGGAAATCAAGGTCAGGTGCTGCCTTGTTCACAAATAAAATTCCAGGTGCACCAGAGGAGTGGTGTCAGAATCAGAAGTAAAGGGCAGAAACGCACAGCATCTCCCAGCCTCGTGGATCCCCCTCTTTGCCCGATGTTTGTGTCTATGATGTTAAATCAGTTTTCATAATTTCAGAAATAATTTTTGTTCATTTCATATACTATAAAAATAAAGTAATACAAAAAATAAATAATAAAATAAAAATCCTCTAATTTTGCAGGGGGTGCTTATTTAACTACCCTTTACAAGGCCTCTCTGAATACCAAGTCATGTTTTCTACTATTTTCCAGGTGGGATTTACACACTGTGATTATTTCCTCCTGCTTCTAAGCAAGATATTCTAAGGTCTACATGTACACACTGTAATCCCTGTAACTCCACTAAATTTTAGAGATGCTTCCAGCAATCTAGCAAGTCTAAAAGGATACAGATAAGCCCCCTCCTGTTATTAAAATCATATACCTGTTGAGAAAATATAACAAACTGTATGACACAAAAATGAATTCAAAAGAAAGAATGCGAATTCGTAGGTTCCAGACATAAAAAGAGAAGTAAAGCCAGCAAGATAAACCTGAGCTGATTCTGGAAAGGCCCTTGGGGTTTTAGACTAAGATGTGTATTGTAGGCAATACAAACTAAGCTTCTGCTATTCAAGAGATACAGGAAATATGGGTTTAAGTCCATGAAAGCAGAGCCCTTACATACATTCCAGATTCCCAAAGAGTTTTCCCTTCCATGAAAACCCTGGTCACTGGTCTGGACATTCACAAGGAAGCTCGACTTTGCAAAGGGCACCGGATGTGAGCAAAAGGCACCAGTGAGAAACTGAGGCTCAGGATTAAGCTATTAGCTCATAAATTAAAATTTTTTTTTAAAAAAAGAGGCTGGGCACAGTGCCTCACACCTGTAATCTCAGCACTTTGGGAGGCTGAGGCAGGTGGATCACGAAGTCAGGAAATCGAGACCATCCTGGCTAACGCGGTGAAATGCCATCTCTACTAAATATACAAATTAGCTGGGCGTGGTTGGTGGCGCCTGTAGTCCCAGCTACTTGGGAGGTTGAGGCAGGAGAATGGCGTGAACCCGGGCGGCGGAGCTTGCAGTGAGCAGAGATCATGCAACGGCACTCCAGCCTGGGCAACAGAGTGACACTCCATTTCAAAAAAAAAAAAAGAAAAGAAAAAAGAAAAAAAAAAAATCTAATACCATTGAAAACTACAGGCAGGCTCCTATAGAAGCAATTAGGAAATTCCTTACAATAGCCCCCATGACTGGGAGGGGGTACTGATTAAAAATTTTGAAAGCACAATAAGAATTACAGCCACGTAACAAAATAAGTTATTATGATAGGATTATCAGGTACAATGAATATGAGAATTAGTGTCTCAAGAATTGTAAATAACAGCAACAACAACAAAACTTCTAAATAAATATATTTAAAGTGATAAAATTAAAGTAGGAACTTTTTTTTAATTATTATTATACTTTAAGTTCTAGGGTACATGTGCGTAACGTGCAGGTTTGTTACATATGTATGCTTGTGCCATGTTGCTGTGCTGCACCCATCAACTCGTCAGCACCCATCAACTCGTCATTTACATCAAGTATAGCTCCCAATGCAATCCCTCCTCCCTCCCCCCTCCCCATGATAGGCCCCGGTGTGTGATGTTCCCCTTCCCGAGTCCAAGTGATCTCATTGTTCAGTTCCCACCTATGAGTGAGAACATGC
>NW_012101732.1:1358084-1378932 GCF_000951045.1 Mandrillus leucophaeus
GTGAGAGAGGGCATCCCTGTCTTGTGCCAGTTTTCAAAGGGAATTTTTCCAGTTTTTGCCCATTCAGTATGATATTGGCTGTGAGTTTGTCATAAATAGCTCTTATTATTTTGTGTTTAATTTAAAAGTAACTATATAATCTAAAAAAGAACAAGCAAATTTAAAAACATCTAAAAGTAAAACTTTCAGTAATAAAAAATACTTATATTTAAATAGAATAAATTTAAGCCAAAAGTTATTTCGTATTGAAATAACATTCCAATTTTGAAAGATCTTTTAAACAAAAAGATCTGATGATACCATAATGACTGTAGAAAAGATAGAAATGAAACATCAGTAACAAAAAGAGAGAGATGGAGATTAAGAAAGCCCAACATATGTCTAAGAGGAGATCAAAGGAAGAGAACAGAGAATTCAAGAAGCTCATACTTGATAAAACTTAAACGAGAAGATTTCTAGTATTGGAAAAAGATACGTGTCTCCAGCTTAATGAATCATGAGTTCTTAGTAAGATAAATATAAAGAAATTCTACTTTTACCATGAAAAACATTAAAAGCAAAACAAAAGTACAGAACATCCAAGAAAAACAACCAAAAATAGATATAGATACAGATATATATATCCCACTGACAGTGTATCTGTTGTTCTCAGAATTAAATGGTTATCATTTAATACCGTATCTGTGTATGTATATATGTAATCTGTATATATATATAAAATTAATTCTGGGTACAACAAATACACTGGTAGTGGGCTTTTCATCAGCAACAGCAGATGCCAGAAGACAATGAAATAATATCTTAACATCTTCACAAATCTGAGGAAAATAACTGTCAACTCAGAATTCTAGAGCCAGATATATTACCTTTCAAAAGTGAGAGTGGCATAAAGATATTTTTGGGTCAGTTTTCATAGGCTCTTACTAAAATATGCTGCATTAAAAACACATTTTAGAATAACAGGATTGGAAGGCGGAGAGAGTAAAATGCAGTAAGCACAGATAAACAAACAAAATAGATAAATCTGTGGGTTAAAAAACATTATTTTGCATTAGACTACCATACATTCTTCCTCTCTCTAGTGAAAAAAAAACTACAAATTCATGTCTTGTTTTAGGAAAATATTTGAATCTAGGTTTGTATTTGCTGACCTAGAAGTGTTTTTTGTTTGTTTGCCTGCTTTACAGACAATTGTACTTTTTTAAAAAAGCCTAGTATCTCATATCAGTTAACAAATTTCAATAAGCATTAACTGTAAGAATAAAAATTATTAGGATATTAATTTGGAACTTGTATAGTAGATTGTATTATTAGAGAGGATAATATAAGTATTGATTAATATTGAATTGTGTAGGAATGTTTATTATAATTGAAGGGAGCTATGACATGATTACAATAAATAATTAACTTCTAAACAAGAAAAGGGAAATAGATTTAGATAAAATTCAATTTTTCTAACAGAAGGTGTAAAAAGGAAGGTAACAAAAATGAAAACATTAAATATAAAATGCAAAAGGAGATGCAGAAATAATCCCAAACGTCTTGGAATTTGGATCTTCAAAATTGTTTTGGATCTTCAAATTTGTTTTTTAAATTTGTTATTTACATTATATGTCAAACAGAGTTTCTCAGTGTAACAGATATTGATTATGCATCCACAAAGCACTGCAGATATACCAAAGAACAGAAGAGATTAATTTCTTAACCCTTGAAGAATTAACATTTTAGTAGGGTGAAACAAATAAATACATACCTACATAATATCAAATATAAACAAGTCTGCAGTGGTTGAATAGTGTCCAGAATTCACATCCACGTGGTGCACCATACTGTGACTTTATTGGGAAATAAGGTCTTTGCAGATGTAATTAGTTAAGTTAAGGTGAAGTATGACAGACCGTAAATCAGAGTCCCAGTGTTCTTATAGGAAGAGGCAAGGGGACACACACACACACACAAACATATATACACACCTAGGGAAGAAGGTCATGTGAAGATGGAGATGTGGCAATGAGCCAAGGAACACCAAGAATTGCCCGCAACCTCCTGAAGCTAGGAAGACATAGGAAGGCGTCCTCTTTAGAGTCCTCAGAAGGAGCATGGCTCTAACAACACCGGCCTTCAGAACTGTCAGAGAATCTATTTCTGTTGTTTTAAGCTACCCAATTGTGGTATTTTGTTACAGCAGCCCTACGAAATCAACACCAAGTCCTTTTGAAAAATAAAGCTGGGTAAACGTGTGGCAGGTGATTGTGAGGCAGAGGTCCTAGGTTACATAGGAATGCCAAGGGTGTTCTATCAGAGGAACTAGAATGTGGACAGAGAGTTGGACTATACAAGAGAGGGAGCCCTGAGAACAAGTGGGGGAAAGATGTCCACATCAGAGGACAAAGCAAGTGCAAAGCCCCCTGAGGAAAAGCATTCCTGGCATGTTCTATAAGCAGGATGGAGGCCAGTAGTTGAACAGACAAGGTGAGAAGGAGATGTGGAGGAAAGAAAATCTGTTGGTGGGAACGTAAACTAGTACAGCCACTGTGGAAAACAGTGTGGCGATTCCTTAAAGAACTAAGAGTAGAACTACCATTTGATCCAGCGATCCCACTACTGAGTATCTACCCAGAGGAAAAGAAGTCATTATTTGAAAAAGATACTTGCACACACATGTTTATAGCAGCACAATTTACAATTGCAAAATTGTGGAACCAACCCAAATGCCCATCAATCAACGAGTGGATAAAGAAACTGTGGTATACACACATGATGGAATACTATGCAGAAAAAGGAATGAACTAACAGCATTTACAGTGACCTGGATGAGATTGGAGACTATTATTCTAAGTGAAGTAACTCAGGAATGGAAAACCAAACATTGTATGTTCTCACTGATGCATGGGAGCTAAGCTATGAAGATGCAAAGGCATAAGAATGATACAATGAACTTTGGCAACTTATTGGGAAGAGTGGGAGGGGGGTGAGGAATAAGACTACAAATAGGGTGCAGTGTATACTGCCTGGGTGATGGGTGCACGAAAATTTCAATATCACCACTAAAGAACTTAATCGTAACCAAATGCCACTGGTACCCCCACTAACTTATGAAAAAATAAAAAATAAATAAAACAAAAAGGAAATCTGAAAAATAGCCAGGGGCCTATTACGCTGGTATTTGTAATCCAAATTAAGGTTAACACCTAGTAGGTCATTATCATGGGTCTTGCATGGCTTAAAATACATTAATTAAATAATTAATTAATAATTACATTAATTATTTATTAAGATAAATTCTCTGCCAGGTTCCATGATCCAACTTTTTTCACTCTACCTCGGGCAATTTCTAAATTCCTATTCATTCTAACTACTCTTTATATACTGCTGAATCTCATCTTTCCCCAGACGCCCTTGCTAAGGACCATAAACTTCTGCCATGCCCTTTCCATCCTCCCATGATTGACCTCTCAGTCTTGTCCATTCCATTTCCTTAAACTATCTCTCCAGTCAGTATTATTTGAATTATGTGGGGTCAAGGGCCTCATGTGGAGAATGTTTACTGATTGTTTCTCCTCTGCTTTGTCCTCACTAACACTGACGACCTCTTTGAATTGCTTATTATTCCTCATACCAACTATTTCAGCATTCTTCTAACAAGGGGTTAAGAGGGAGACGCATTCGGCCAGTCCCTTTCCAATCTACTAGTTCAATTTAATTTTAGAAATAATTATCTAATTTTTATAATATTAGTTTAATATTTTATCATAATTTAATTCAATATTTATCTAATTTATTCAATAAGTCTAGAAAGACTTATCATAGTATAATGTAAATTTAATCAAATCACTTTCCTGCTTTCGAATATATCAGCCATTCCCCATTGCTATCAAATAAATCCAAGCATCTTGAATGGTGTACAGGGTCCCCCAGCAGGTGCCTAAGAACCAAATAGAATTACTTTTGAGTTCCTTAAAGGGGGCATCCATGCCTTTGCAGACAGTTGTCACTCTGCCTAAAATGATTTTTCCTTCCTCATCTATCTATATAGATAAAATGATTAAAATGACATTACACATACTGTAGTTCTCTATCTTTTCTACTAATTTGTGTCTGATTTTTGCATAACACTCATTCAACATGGTTTATAAAAATACAATGTGTGTTAAATTTATAGTTTTGTGACTTTTTATAGAGAAAGTTCCACAAATTAGAAAATAACTTATTGACAGATCTCCAACGTCTCAACGTGGGGTTTGTGCAACCTGGTTAATGGTAAGTTCGAGATCCTTCTGAAGTGGGTGGGATAATTACGGCATCTCTAGGGTGGCGGTCCCAAACCTTTTTGGTACCAAGGACTGGTTTCATGGAAGACAATTTTATCATAGACAGGGCCAGGGGGATGGTTTCAGGATAAAACTGTTTCACCTCAGATCATCAGGCGTTAAATCCTCATAAGGAGCATGCAACCTAGATCCTTTGCACACACAGTTAACAATAGGGTTCACTCTCCTATGAGAATCTAATGCTGCCGCTAATCTGACAGGAGGCGGAGCTCAGGCAGTAATGCTCGCTGGCCTGACCACCACTTACCTCCTGCTGTGTGGCCAGTTCCTCACAGGCCGCAGGCAGGTCCTCAGCCCAGGAGTTGGGGAGCCCTGCTCTAGAGGATTATTCTGAGAGTTATGGACTGTTTGTTTCAAATCCAAACCTCAGGGACTCTGATTTTGCTACTTGAGCTTGTCTATGACCACATAATTTAATATCCTAGCCTGAAGAAAAGAATTATCCAACCAGCTTTTTCTCAAAGCATAATTGGAGAGTGAATAAATAAGCAAATAAAAATTTTGGCTTACCTTTTCTTAGTAGTGCCTACAGGTCTAAAGACATTACAATGATTTTTTTAAGGAAGAACAAAAAATTAAAAGTAAAACTCTCTCCATCTAGTGTTTGCAGTAATTATAAAATTGAATAGCTGTGTGTTCAGGAATCACAAAATAATTAAACTTATCTAATACTCACCAGAAATGTTTATCCAAAATAAACCAAACCCAGAGATTCAAATAGTAAGGACCTTCCTCTACAACACAAGCTAAGGTGATCAGAATGGAACCTCGTCTTATGTGTTATTCAGATGGAAAAAAGGTAAGAGAAATAGGCTGTAGTCACTATGATTAAGCCTCTAGTAGGTGCCAGAAACCACACAATGCATTGAGCATAGATCAACCCTGCAAGAATAGCAATGCTACCTTTATTTTACATAGGAAGATACTGGTCTTCAGAAAAGTTAAAGAACTTCACTCAAGTCACACAGCTTGTAAATCAGTTGTTCTGTGAAAACTAAAGGTAGTAATGCATATAAAGTGCTTAGAGAATTGACTAACATATAATATGCATTCAATAATTGTGAACATTATTATAATTTGACAGTTGCAAGGTGTTTATGACATGTGTAGTCATGTCAGTTAAATCTAGTTTCAAAATAACTTCAAGGTGGGTGGTTCACATCTATAATTTCAGCACTTTGTGAGGCTGAAGTAGGAGAATCAGCTGAGGCCAGGAATTTGAGATCAGCAACATAGTGAGACATCATCTCCACAAAAAATAAAAGCAAAAAAAATTAGCCAGGTGTGGTGGCATGTACCTATAATCCTAGCTACTAGGGATGCTGAGCAGGAAGATCACGTGAGCCCAGGAGTTCGAGGCTGTAGTCAGCTACGATCATGCCACTGCACTCCAGCCTAGGTGACAGAGCGAGATCCCGTCTCTAAAACAATAACGTAAAATGAAATAACTTCGAGAAAGAAAAATTATGGATGGAGAAGCAAGGAACTCTTAACTGTTAATAAAAAGGAGTATCATTTCAACAGTTTAAAATTTTTAGCACATGCTTGTATTATATTTTTATTTTTTTAAAAAACCATCATGTTATTTACCTGCTATAGATTAAGATCAGAATATAGATTAGTGTTTTATCTCTAATGAAAAGGATTGACACACAGAAAAGTATGGTATCTTGAATTATAATTCAGCCTAGGGCAATTTGTGGCCTGGGAATGAAGGTTATACAATGATTAATTTTAAAGTAATTAATCATCTGCCTCTGACTACTTCCCCAAGTCCCAGATCATAACCACATACAAGGCAGGCAAGAATCCTGTCTTCCAAGTGCTCAGTCTCCAAAATCTACTTGCCCACAGATCCATTAAACTTAAAAATGGATACACAGATCTGCTCTGCAAATGCTTATTAAATGTCAGTTCTAGATATAGGGAGGTCTGTTGGATTACTTTCTTATTTTGCTTCAAGTTTGAACTATTTCACAGTACTCGATGAAGTTTTATTGAATGAGTAATTCTCATTGAGAATTTTTTAACCTATGAGGTTAAACTCTTTATAGGATGGTTAATAGTATATGTCAACTAGACTTTGCTAAGGGATGTGCAGATACCTAGGAAACCATTACTCTGGGTGTGTCTGTGAGAGTGTTTCTGGAAGAGATTAGCATTTCAATCAGTAGACTAAGTAGAAATCACCCTCACCAATGTGGGAGGGCATCATCTCATTTGTTGAGGGCCTGAATAAAACAAAAAGGTAGAGGAGGTAAAAAGTTGCTTTTGGGCTGGGACATCCCTCTTCTCCTGTCCTTGCACATTGGTGTTCCTATTTCTTGGGCCTTTGTACTTGGAACGTGACCTATACCATCAACTTCCATGGTTCTCAAGCCTCTGGACTCTGACAGTACTACACCATCAGCTTTCTTGGATCTTCAGCTTGCAGATGGCAGACTATGAGACTTCTCTACCTAAAATAGCATGAGCCAGTTCCTTCATTCGTATCTATCCATCTATCTATCTACATAACATTGGTTCTGTTTCTCTGGAGAACCTTGACCAGTATTCTATTATTGCTCTCAATTTAACACCATGAAATGGGAATTTAGGGAATTTATGTGACATATTTAAGATTTCCCAGTAAACAGAGTAGGCATGACCCAAGCCCAATGTGCCAGACTTCCAAAGCCCATACCCTTGACATTACACAGCATTGCCACAGTAAATTAAAACCATTCCTCTTTTTGGCTATTACTATTTTAGAGTCATTAAAATCTGATACGTGTTAAAATTTTTCAAGTATCCTAACAACCATGAAAATAATGACTTTATCTTTTTTTTATTTCACAAATATTTTACCATTATATGTGTACACAACCCAGCACAGTGACTCTTCAACCCATCTAAGTCTCTTCTCCATAGTCCCTCAGTGTAGACATAGACTCTGACTGCCTTCAGACAAGTCTCCTTCCTGAATCCTTCAGGGACTCCCAGAGCCACATTTTATATGCTTTGAGTTAAAATGATGAAGAGTACTTATCTTGAAATGAGACTGATATATATGTTTCCACCCCTCTCTGTTGTATCCCTGAAATTCAGAACTCTCACGTGGAGTCTGACTGGGTCTGAAGCCTGGTGAAGTCCTTTTCTTTCTCTGTTCCCACAAAGAAGCTTAAAGCCTGGCTCTGAGCCCAAATCGTATCATATTTCCTTTCAATTGGAGTTTTGCTTTATTTCTTCCCCTTTGCTATGAGAATGATTCCCTCTCAGAGCTGTGGGGCTTGGGTGTCATATAAATTAAAATTTAATATGTGTTATTACGATCACTATTATTATCATTACTGTTATTAATAATGTTCTTTTTGGCAGCATTTGGAAGCCATTCCAGCAGTGACATTTGGCTCGAGGGATAATGGATCCTTTTATGTACAGGCTTGTAGACTTGATGCCTGCTGTTTTCATTGCAGAGAGAGCAATTTTCTGACACCAGGAAGCCTGCGGGAGCTGGGAAACTGCGAGTCTTGGTTGTATTTTCCAAAGTGAACCAAAAGTCTTTGGGTGACCAAGATGGAAAGACCCTGCCATAGTCACCAATGAAAACAATGAACCCCTGAAACTACGTATTCATTCATTCATTTAGTAAAAGTGTGTTGTTCAGTTGTGGACCATTTATTTTATTTGTTTTTAAAATAAAACATGGACCAAGCACTATTGTAAATGCTGCGGATAATGTGGTAGGCAAAATTAGCTACTCTTTCTGTCATCAAGGAGCTAAAAGTTTTGTGGTAAATAGTAGAACGTATCTGAGCCAGCACCATGAAAGACAGATTCACAAGAGTGATGGAATGAGGATTTGCAGGCAGTTAAAGCCATGTCTCTAAGCAAATGATGATTAGGCTAGAATCCTAAGGAAGAGTTGGAATTTACCAAACAAAGAGAAGAGAATTTCAGAGAGACACGATATGTGCAAGAGTTTAGTGTATGAAAATGAGAAGAGGTTCTAGCCCTGATTCCATTACAGGAGGCTGTGTCAGCAAGGGCATTGGAGGAGAGCTGCCACCATGAACGGGCAGTGAGAAGATGCAGTGAGAAGATCATATATGGATCCTACTTTGTTCATTGTATACTGGGGAGATAAGACATCACTGAAAGTGTGCAAAGTTCCACATGTGAGAAACAGTGTGATTAGATTTCAAAGAGAGAGATCATTCACAAGAGGATATTGAGCATCTTTCTTGAAGCAGTTAGAAGGAGAAAAATAAAAATGACAATCCAGCTGCTAAGATCAATGTTGGGTCCATGCGGTACTGGATTGGACACCACCACCAACAGCTCAGTTTGCGCATTGAGACAGAGTGTTATGCATTAGGAGCCTGGAGAGTATGAAGCCAGGAAGGGAACAGAATCTGGGGAGAAAATGAACTGAAGAGTGACGCACATCACCCATCCAACTTGTGGTCTAGACAGGAGAGAACCATGGCAAGCTGTCAGGATGGAATCCAGGACACCTGGGAAAGGGAACACATTCCAAGTAGAAGGAGGAAGGTGATACCTGGGAAAACTCCTTGGTCAGCAAAAGTAGCTCAAGCCCCTTGTCAAGCATTACAGACTCAAACATGAAAAAGGATAGAGCCAAGAAAGATCCAACCAGTCTGGACGGCTTTCCCCTGGCCCAGGCTCAAGGCCACAATGCTTTTTTGGCAGGCAGAGCTGAGATAAGTCTCTCACCTGATTTTCAGCCTAATGTGACTTTATCGCTTTGTCTTATTTTTATTTATTTTGTTTTTAACAAACGCAACTTGCTTGGCCCAGAATAACTTGGCTTTTCCAACCCCGAGGCTATGCGCAAAGCAGCTGCTATGGAAGGAGAAGTCTCTGAGGTCTAATATGCAAATGACCACATTTTTCATGAGCCTGAGGGTTCTTGGAATCATAACTCCCAACAGTTAAATATCCTCCAGAAAGTAGCAGGATGGGAAATTACTTTTTTTCTTTGTGTGTTTAACCTAATTTATAGAGAATGAATTCACTTAAACATTTTAAACATTTTCTGATTCAGATTCACTGCCAAGTTATTTTGGAAGTTAAGCTCAAAATTGTTTTCTCCCATTTTCCTGGTAACTCGGAATTCTGAGAAGATGAACCTGATAATGTCTTAAAGCTGCTATGTCTGCGTTTAAGAAGCGTTCAGCAGCCTCGTTCTATTCGCGTTTCCTTTGTGTAGTATGAAAATGCTTTCAAAGCACTTTAATGTACTTTATCTCATTTATTACCACCATTCTATAGCAATGGAGGTGTTTCTAATCACATTATACGTGAGATGAAGCTGTGAGATGAATCTATGAGATTAAGGAAGCTTTCCACATTCACAAAGCACGGAGCAGATCTTGGGTTTAAACTTAGGTCCATCTGGTCCCAAGTCTTATGCTCCTTCTGTTTCATCACGAAGACTTCCTCTCAAGTTTGAGTCTTGGGGACCCCACCTTCTCTTGGTAGTCATGGCCTCCTTAGGGCTTGAGAACCATGTGGAGATAGACATTCAGCGGTATGTCAAGCTTATCAAGTCACACTCACTGTGCTTTCACTCAACATAACCAAGGGGGAAACAAGGGGCGTGACAAAACTTTCTGGCACTTCAGGTAACCTATAAGGCAATTAATTTGAGAGGCTCATTTTTGGTAACTATATAATTTAGCTATACCCATTTAGTCATTCATTCAAACAAATACTTATTTCCCGTCTTTCTTTCTTTAGGCAGGTACTTGTCTGTCAAGTCCCTGACCCAGATTAATCTCTACTCAACTGGACCTCTAGAGGTACATTTAGTACATGCAGATTTACTTCTGCATACATTTTACATAAGGATATAAACTTTGGATCAAGTAAACATGCATCTGGTGCCGCACTAAATGTGAAGTCGAAATTGATAAAGTAGTTGCACCCTCCAAATATCTGTCTTGTTCTCAATAGTACAGACCTAATATACGCTTCTAACATTCACATTCTTCTGGCCAGGGATCTCCATTCATTCTAAGACTCATCAAAATACATTTCTTGTGATTTTTTTTTGTTTATATGTATTTCCAATGTTTATAAATATGAAAAATTTAGAGTGCCATTCTGTATAATCGCAAAATCCAGTGTAAATTAGAACACTATAACATGCAAATACTTATCCTATGAAAAAGCAGATGAATGTAGAGAATGGAACAATGTCTATTTCTGGCACTGTTGCTAACTAAAGTGCTCTGACAGTCCCTCTCACAAAAAATATTCTGAAGAGGACATACCTCCAAAGAATTATCCTTCTCACAACATGTAAGGAATCTCTTCAATTGTGTTGTCATCCCGTGTAAGACGGTGATAAAAAGAACTAGGGATAAAGTAGCATGTAGATAAAGCCAATGTTACAACAGGTAGCTGGATGGTTCCCTAATGGCAGGTGCTGATAACTGCAAGCTATTTACATGGAAACCATGGGACAAAGTTGAGGTGGGAGAATAAAGCCTTGGGCATCAGAACTGAGTCAAGCCTTTTGAGGGGTGTTGAAGTGGTCTGTAGCTAGTTTTAACCCCTGGCAGTCTGCATAAACATTTGTACTTTGGAGGAAGGTTTCTCCGATATTGACCTTCAAGATTTTGACAAATTAACATCAAACAATGATCTCAAAAATCAAACATCAACAAACATGCAGAATACAAACCACAAGAATGTAAGTCAGCAGAAATTAGAAATAATTTAATTCACCAAGAATTGCAGTTTTTGGAATTGTAAGATAAATAATAATAAATCAATATGTATGAAATGTTTAACAAAATAAAAGGCATTATCACAAAAATGAGGAAAATAAGACATTATTGAGAATTAAAGAGCAGATACAAAAATACACTCAAACTTCTAAAAGTGAATAAATTTGTGGAAAATAAAAACTTAATGAATGGTGACTTTATCATGGCCTTGTGAGAGGAATTGTTATTAGACCCACCTACCTACCATAAACAACTATAAAATGCAAACAATAAGAATGAATGAAGCAACTGTTCTTAGAAACTGGATAAGAGACAGAGCAAGACTATGATTATCCTAATAAGAAGCCAAACACTTGATCAGAGGCCATGATGATACTCACACCTCCTGAGTACATGTTCTTATTCATGGAGTGGGACTGAGAAGCCCAGGCAGATGCTGAGGTTGGGCTGGGCTAAGGGGGTATTGAACGTTATTCATGAATGCTGGAATTTGAGGGAACTCTGCCAAGAGGAGGGAATCATGCACAAATGGGATCCCAGAAGTTTGTGTGGGGATCATTACAGGTCTTAGCAGAAAACTGAACTGGACATGCACAGAGACTAAAAATGCTGATCCAACAGTGACTGCTGCAGGCTGAAAGCTGAAGCAATCTAGAGGCTACAGAGGGCCAGAAGACACTGAAGTCTCAGGCCAGCAGAGTGGAGACACTTGACTGAGCATCCTGGGCATTGAGTTGAGATCACAGAAATCTCTCACTTCAGAAGTAAGGAACATTCACTAAAGTAAGAGTCACTCCCTAGTAATAAAGGCAATAGACACTAACTTCTCAAGAAGTATTATATGGTTTGACTGTGTCCCCACCCAAATCTCCTCTTGAATTATAGCTCCCATAATTTCCAGGTGTTGTGGGAGGACCTGGTGAGAGATAATTGAATCATAGGGGAGGTTTCACCCATACTGTTCTCATAGTAGTGAATAAGTCTCATGAGATCTGATGGTTTTATAAGGGGGAAACCCCTATTGCTTGACTGATTCTGTCTTGCCTGCCGCCATGTAAGATGTGCCTTTTGCCTTCCACCATGACTATAAGGCCTCCCCAGCCATGTGCCACATGGAACTGTAAGTCCATTAAACCTTTTTTTCTTTATAATTTGTTTAAGTGTTTATCAGCAGCATGAGAATGGACTAACACAAAGTATAAAAACCAACATGACAGGAGAGGATGGCAGCCAATAATATACTTGTTTTCCCTTAAAGGAAGACCTTATAATCCAGACATCTTATAGCACATCACCCACAAGAGCCAACATACAACAAAAATTTGTAGGCTGTAAGGAATCAGGAAAATTTGACAAATAACTTAAGAAAAAGAAGTTAATAGGAACAATCATGAAACAAAACAGAAGAAAAAAATACCAGAAAAGGACTTCAAAAGACTGATACATTAAGTGCAAAGATTCAAAAGAAAATACGGACATATGAGGGATTGTATGGGAAAACCTCAACAATAAAATGAAAACTATAGAAGGTAAAAATGGAAACCATAGAAAGAAGAAGTTATCAGAAATAGAAACTTAACTGGGTAGGCTAATAGCAAATTTGAAAGAACAGATGAAAAACTTTGAACTAGAAGAAAAATCAATAGAAAGGCTAAATATGATAAACAAAAAAGAAAATGATATTTAAAAAAATGATTAGAGCCATGGTGAGATTTAGGATAATTTCAAATAGCCTATTATACTCTTGGAATAGAGAAGAGAATAAATGAGGCATCAAAATTAAAAGCAAATTAAATCACGGCCAAAAAAGTTTCTCAAATTTGGTATAATATTAATAATTACCAAAGCAGTTAATTTGCAGATCTAAGAACTTATTCAGTAAATGTACTGAATAAAATATAAATAAATAACTAAATAATCACAAACATAGACATTTCCAGTATCAAACTTCTGAAAACCTAAAATGAAAGTATTGTTTGCTGTGTCTGCATAGGAATACAGTTAATTATTGTGTATTCATCCTGTACCCTGCAAACTTGCTGAACTAATTTATTAGTTTTACTAGTTTTTAGTGGATTTTTAGTACTTTCTATATACAAGACCATGTCTTCTGTAAATAGCAATAGTTTTACTTCTTCTTTTCCAAACTGGATGCCTTTTCTTTTTCTTGCCTAATTGCCCTGGCTAGAACCTCCAGGGAAGAAAGAACAGAATCTTTGTCTTGTTCCTAATCTTAGGGGGAAAGCATCCAGTCTTGCACCATTCAGTACGATGTTAGCTGTGGAGTTTTTCCAGATGCCATTTTTATCATGTTGGGAAATTTTCCTTCTTGTACCACTTCAGTGAGTCTTTTTACAAGGTGTTTGTTGTTGTTTGTTTGGTTTGGTTTGGGCTTGTCTTCAGTAATTTATGTTCTTTATTCTCTTTGTTTTTGCTTATTTAATACTTCCTTTCTCTTCCCCTTTCTTTTTCCTTTCTGTTAGCAGTGGGAAGAAGAACATGCTAAAAAAGTTGGCAATTCCTTGGGAGATAGAAAGAGAGTGCATGTACTCCCTATGTTTTCAAGTTTCTCCTGTAAAGTAAGCTGGCACTGGAGACTGAATCTTGGTGAGCCTCAATATTTAGATAAGAGCAGCCAAGAAAGGAAGATTCTAAGCCTCTAGTATAAGTGAAAACCTGGACTGTAAGAAACAGGCAATGACTCAAACCAGGCAAACTGAACTTGCCACTGATACAGGAGGTCAGCACAAGATCAGAGAGTAGAGATTAAGCTAAAATGTTTAGGAAACAGACAAGCATAGAACTGAGCCCAGGGGACAAGGGGAAAGACAATAACTAGGTAGGAGAGTTCTGGGCTGTGTCCCTGAGCCCAGCCTGAGTGGTCAAAGCTCCCTGATAGGAGGCCAACTAGGTGGCTTGTGGCAGCAAGTCTGCCTGCTTCAAAGAACCAACACCATGATACAAAATGGAGCATGAAGCAATGTGACCCTTCTGCAAGAATCAGTGAGGTGTGAAAAGCAAGTGGCTCATCCCCAGGCGCTGTGAAGAGAGGCCTGAAGAAAGCTGAGAAAGAGGTGGAAATGGCTTCACTCTATATATTATTGAGAGCAGCTATTTTCTCCTTTTAAATTTTGTCTTATTAACTGAGATTCATAAGGCATGTTACAAAAAATATAAATCCAGTAGACTTGCTAAAAAGTGAATTCATTCTGCAAGCCTACTAAAATTGTCTGTCTTTGTATCATAATAGAAAAACAAAAGAATTAAATGGAAGTAAAAATAGAATGCTAACATGAAAATATGAGAGTTTTTGTTCTCCAGGATGCCCAGTTAAAATGCATTTCGCTTTGAAATCAGACAACTTTTGACATAGAGTTTGTTGAAGGCCAGAGGACAGCCTGATCTGGAAATAATGGAGTATAGGCTATAAGACTGAGGAGCCTGAGCACCAGGGGAAGGGCTGAGGATTTTAAAGGGAAGGTGTAGAAGACAAAACCATCTAGCATTTTGAGGTCAGAGTCCAGACACCAAAAACAGTCTCAGATTATCAAAGTCAAAAGGCTGAGATTTCACATAATGAATATAAAAGTCTCATCTTGATTTCAAAAATTAAATAGCAAAAGCTATCTAGTTTGGGCAGAGCTAGCATCTGAAATGCATTTTTGTGCTCTTTGCCGGTTTGAAAAAAAGAAAAATGGTCTCAATCTGGGACGCACTCAGGATAGAGCTCTGGGTCTCACCACTAGGCACCTAACTGCCCTTCCTCCATTCATTCATTTATTCACGCAACAGATATTCACTGAACACCTACTATGTGCTGGGCACCATGCTAAGCATTGGGAATGCAACAGTGAGCAAAATGGTTAAAAATTCCTACCTTATGGGGCTTACAGTCTAGCAAGGGAAGAGAGGCAGTAAACAAATAAATAAGTTTAATATATAATGGGTCAGACGGTGATAAATATTACAGAGGCTATAAATCAGGAAAGGAAGAGAGAGGGTGTCAGAGAAACAATTTGAATAGGATGAACAAGGAGGACCTCTCTGAGAATGTGATACCTGAGCAAAGACCTGAAACATGTAGGGAAGCAAGCCATGGTGACAGGCAGGAAAAAGTATTCCAGGTTGAGCTAAGATGGTCTTGCTCTATTGACAACATCTTATTCAACTATGTAGCGTCCATCAAAACTGACAAGCAAGGTTATACTTTTCATCTTGATAGGTAGTATAATGAAGAGAAAGGCTTTCAGTGAATTTTGGTCTGTCTTCACAATTGACTAGACATATGCCCCTCTGAATGCATAAAATGAAAGTGGTTATGTTTAGTATATGAGCTCAGAGTACAAGGCCACTATATGCCATTTTCTCTTTTTCATGATCCTGTAATATGGCCTCCTTTCTCTCAAATGCATCTTCCAGATACGCAAATACCAAGAATACTGTGCAAACACCAAGAGCACACTGATGTTCGTCAAAATTATTTCCTATTCCGAAAATAATCTAAGTTTGTTCAGTTAACCTTGGTTTGGAGAAGGATGGATATACGAGAAAAAGTTGATAGTGTGAGGGAAAGAAAGCTCATTAGGAGACATCCCACTTAGGAATTTAGGGGGAAAATATCATTTGTCTATTACAAGAAAAGATACTTGTGCTTCTGAGTGGTCTTAGGCTTTGCTTTTCTTCTGGGTGCCCATTAGCCTCAGATTTACCATGAGGAGAAGATGAACTGGCCCCAAATCAGCAAAGATAAGAGGCTTCCTGGCGAGCAGTGAACAAGAAAGACAGGAAGCAACAAAGAGGGCCAGAGAAAGATTAGGAGAAAATGCTGTCCTAGCAGCAGTAAATAAATCATTTGCTAAAAAGGATATTTGGCTAAATTGCCTCCCAGTCTGTATTCCCAGTGGGCATTTTTAATCAGAAAATGTAGAGCATCATGAAAACAGTTCAGAGGTGGAGACTGTGTTGCCTGAGGAACCTAGAGGAGCTTGCAAAGGAGGGAGCCATGTTGCCAAAGCGTGGCAGGGGCTCCAATCACACCTTGTGACTCACTAGCTGTATGTCTTTAGGCTGGGGAAATAAATGCCGTGGACTCAATTATGTCACCTATAATACAGAGATTCTAACTAAAGCTGGTTTTCTTCACCCTTTCTTCCGACAATATATAAAAAGTAGCAAGTTCTTTTTCAGCAATATTTTCATGAAAGACCTGCCAATTATCAAGAGTAATCAGGAGATTTTAAAAGGAAGCTGATATCTTGAAACTCAGAACTTGGAACCTGAGTTGCTATGATCTATGCTTGAGCCTTGTCTCTTACATCTGTTAAACTGGGTCAGCATGCTCAGACCCTGAATCCCAATTTTCTTATCTATTATAATATAAACTGGGGAAAGAGATACCCGCTTTAAAGGATTCTTGTAACTGTTAAATCGTGAATGTAAACTTTTTAAAAATAAATTACAAATTTCTTTATCAAAACATTGTGTGTGATGTTGATGTGGGGGACAGGGCACCATGTATAGTTTACAAAGAATGTTAGCAACACTTAAAACATCTTTGTGATGTAGGTATATGATGGTGCCCATTTCGTAGATGAGGATCAAGTCAAATAAGACTACTGTATTAGTTCATTATTGCATTGCTATTATACAATGATTTATAAAGAAAGGAGGTTTAATTGATTCACAGTTCTGCAGGCTGTACAGGAAGCATGGCTGGGGACGCCTCAGGAAACTTACAATCATGGTGGAAGGTATACGGAAAACAGTCACATTTTCTCATGGTGGAGCAGGAGAGACAGAATGAAGGGGACAGTGCTACACACTTTTAAACAACCAGATCTCGTGATAATTCACTCACTATCATGAGAACAGCCAGGGGCATGTCTGCTCCTATGATACAGCCACCTCACACTAGGTCCCTCCTGCCACACTGAGGATTACGATTCAACATGAAATTTGGTTGGAAACACAGAGCCAAATCTTATCAACTACTAATTATGGGAAAAGAATAAAAATTGTAAATGATCCAAGTTGATCCACCTGGATGATATCAATTAGTCACTAAGCCACATGCTTTATTTGGTGGACCTGAAACTAAGTAGTTTTACAAGTAAAATTATTTGTACTCCCAAATATTATAAAATTCATGGTCCTGTCTACCCACCCACTCTGCACCCCAAAGACAAAAGATGAAGTTGAGGCTTAAGTCCTTCATACCCGAACAATATCCAGCTCTCCCCTTCATCCCCAGCACAGATGATACCTTGTCTACACAGTACATCTAAATATTGGTTGAATAAATGAGGCATTCTGAATATTGAAATAATTCCACCCCTAGGCCAGCTCCAACTACCAGCCTACAGAGTATCAATTCTGGGATCTAGAATTGGATTCTTGGACTAGACATTAGAGGAAAGGGACAAAATACTCAGACTGGTTTGGTTTAATAAGTAAACTAATAAAGTTTAATAAGTGTGCTAATACAGAATACCTAGATGTTGGCATCTAGGTATTCAGAAAAAGCATAAATAAATGTTCTGTCTTGTTCAAACTCTGACTCTATGACTCTATTGCTTTTCTTGTTGCCATTCAGATTTTAGAAAAGTTTGTAGCTTACAAAGAAGAGGGCACAGAAAACTGAAAGTTCTACTTGCTGCAACTTACTGCTGTATCTCCTCTCTCAAAGACTTGTTCTTTTCTTTTCTCCACTACCTTACAATCCTTTCTCTGACATCTGTCTTCCTATCTTCCTGTCCTCACTTTGACTCTCAGTCTTACCTATAAGATGAAAATAATAGAGATTTTTCATATTGAAGATATTAGGATAGTCTGAGAATTAAATTAAATAATTACTGTGATGAGCTTACCACAATGATTGGCACAGAGTAAGACTGCACGAAAATGTCTGTCATTAGTTCTTTCTATCACATTCAATACTTACCTTAGCACACAAAAAGTGACTCACCTAGAGAAAATAGCAAAATTGAGATCTGGATATAGATCTTCTTATTCTACAGGCCATACTGATCCATCTACCCAAGATGAAAGAGAAGACAGAAAAGTACCTGGAATTGCACTTTTCCACCAAGGCCGATAGAACAAGAAGCGGGAAGGAACCAACCCAACCATGTAAAATGCAGCTCAGCGTGATAGGCAAGGCATAGGACAATGATCATAGATATATTTACAGAACAAGTGAGCAACTGACCATGGAGAGCCAAGGTAAGCAACATTTCCATTGTGTAGGAAGCATCTGTACTGAGTCACACTAAAATCCAGATAGATAGGCATGTCAGGGAGAGACATCCTCAGGCTTGAAGGTTCAGAAACAACTCTGTGGGAAGAGAATGGCAAAAGCAAGTCTGGGCTGCATTTATTGACAGAAATCAGGTCCAATAACTCAAGAAAAAGGATCAAGGCTAAATCTCTATTATAAAGACAGAGGCTCTCTGAGGATAAGGATCAGGAGGAAGTAACCAAAGTGACTTGATAATAAAAGATATATGTTATGGTCCATCTGCTTTTTTCCTGGTGTTCTATATGGTAATCTAATTTATTTCTCACAGTCTCTCTTTACAGCAGATATGATTATCTCTCTTTAATATCCAAAGGCACTTAGGCTCAGAGAAGTTAAATATTTATCCTAAGTTGTCAGCAAGTAAACAAGAAAGCTATAATTTCAAAGTTAGTTCTATTCTCTGCCAGCGTAAGTGACCTTCCCTCTGTACCATTGACTTTGTAAATTCTATTCAAGGTATTCAGAACCTCATTTCTTAGTATAAAGAGTTTTGGGAGCAGACCTGTGTCCTCAGATGGAAAGTTGGATCGTTGCAGCCATCGGGAAGAGCTGAAGTCAAGATCCTTTCTGAATGTGGAATTTCTCCATCAGATGACCACTGTTCCTTCGATTCTAGTCCCAGCATAGGCTTCTACCCTTGAACAAGATTAATTGTACAAGTATCTCTACAAATGTGCTTTCCTTAACACCTAAAAGAGCATGGCTGATATGGTTTGGCTGTGTCCCCACCTAAATCTCATCTTGAATAGTAGCTCCCATAATTCCCACATGTTGTGGGAGGGACCTGGTGGGAGATAATGGGATCATGGACATGCTTTCCACCACACTGTTCTTGTGGTAGTGAATAAATCTCATGATACCTGATGTTTTTATAAAGGGTTTCCCCTTTTGCTTGGGTCTCATTCCCTCTCTTGTCTGCTGCCATGTAAGATGTGCCTTTCACCTTTCACCATCTGCCATGACTGTTGAGGCCTCCCCAGCCACGTGGAACTGTGAGTCCATTAAATCTCTTTTTCTTTAAAAATTACCCAGTCTCTGGTATGTCTTTATCAGCAGCATGAGAACACATTAATAAAATGGCCTTGGTCTTTCAGCTCATCTCCCCTCTCACCTTGACTTCCTGCCCTCCCCTTCCATGAAAGGCAAGTCCTGCTTCCACCTGAATGCTTCTCACTGAAGACATGCCACTGGACGATGTTTCATCAAACAAAATAATCCAAGAAGAATAACAGAGTGATATGTTATCGGGGAAATGTTCCTGTGGTAATCATGTCAGGGTAATTCACCACCAAAAGGGAGGCAGAGTGGTAAGATAACCCACCTCCTCATATGCAGGACCTGCACTGCTCTCTCCCCAAGCACTACTACTACCTGCTCTCCTATTGGATAAAGCCTCCTCTATTCACTCAAGTGGATTTTCTCACACACAGCTAAATCACATGCAGAAAAATAGCTAGATATTTATTCAATTATGTTGGCTATGTGATCTAATGAATATAATACAAATGAACTTCATATTAAGGCAGAATATCACAAACCAAAGTCTTTTAGTATTTGTTGAAAGTGAGAGAGATGGAAAAAGAAAAGAAATTAATCTCATTTAAGCCTCACAGTGACCCCATGCACTCAGGATCAGTCTCCCTATTTTGAAGATAGAAACACTGAGTCACAAAGAAGTTGGTAAACCTTGGTCAAAGTCCTAAAAGATTTGAAGTGACAGAAATGGATCTTAAAACAGATCTGACTGACACTGGTCAATTTATTTTCACTCTACCATTTTTTTATCCCAGGAGGCTAAGTCATAAAGTTAGAAACCTGCTTGATCATATTTGGGGGAAAGAGAGTTCCTTAGATATTATGTAGTCCAGCTTCCACAAATGGTTTTTAATTTATGTCTGAAGGAACTGAGATACAGAGAGAAGTGGTCTGCTTAAGGGCTTTAGACCTTGGCAGACCTAGGAACTGAATTCACAGCATGTAATACCTGCTGTGGTGTCTCACTTTTAGGACCAAGCCACTTATTCGGTGTGGAATGTGGGATGTTATTGTTTAATAGCTGAATCCCTTCCCAGGAATTACCTTTGACTGAGGGAGCCACCTTTTTAAAACCAAATCAAGTGCCCCACTTGGGGGTAGCCGGCATCCAAGGACTATTCAATGACTGGCCATAAAGTCCTGGTTCTCTTGCCTCAAATCCCAGCTCCAAAACCCCCATAGGGTGCACTGAACTCTGGTTGCAATAGTATTACCATCCAACCTCTCCCTCCATCTAATTTCCACTTCCTGACAGGTAAATTCATGAGAGCACTTCCCAATAAACTTCCTGCATTCAAATTCCATCTCAGAGACTGTTTCCAGTGAAACTGATCTAAGACTGTTGATGGATGCCTGGAGTGGTGCTAGGAAGCAAACTCTAAAATGGGATTTGGAAGTGAACCACTCATTGGTTGGCAATGACAACGCCATCACTGGCATTAGGTGGA
>NW_012101732.1:1378982-1383017 GCF_000951045.1 Mandrillus leucophaeus
CTTGAACAAGATTAATTGTACAAGTATCTCTACAAATGTGCTTTCCTTAACACCTAAAAGAGCATGGCTGATATGGTTTGGCTGTGTCCCCACCTAAATCTCATCTTGAATAGTAGCTCCCATAATTCCCACATGTTGTGGGAGGGACCTGGTGGGAGATAATGGGATCATGGACATGCTTTCTACCATACTGTTCTTGTGGTAGTGAATAAATCTCATGATATCTGATGTTTTTATAAGGGGTTTCCCCTTTTGCTTGGGTCTCATTCCCTCTCTTGTCTGCTGCCATGTAAGATGTGCCTTTCACCTTTCACCATCTGCCATGACTGTTGAGGCCTCCCCAGCCACGTGGAACTGTGAGTCCATTAAATCTCTTTTTCTTTAAAAATTACCCAGTCTCTGGTATGTCTTTATCAGCAGCATGAGAACACATTAATAAAATGGCCTTGGTCTTTCAGCTCATCTCCCCTCTCACCTTGACTTCCTGCCCTCCCCTTCCATGAAAGGCAAGTCCTGCTTCCACCTGAATGCTTCTCACTGAAGACATGCCACTGGACGATGTTTCATCAAACAAAATAATCCAAGAAGAATAACAGAGTGATATGTTATCGGGGAAATGTTCCTGTGGTAATCATGTCAGGGTAATTCACCACCAAAAGGGAGGCAGAGTGGTAAGATAACCCACCTCCTCATATGCAGGACCTGCACTGCTCTCTCCCCAAGCACTACTACTACCTGCTCTCCTATTGGATAAAGCCTCCTCTATTCACTCAAGTGGATTTTCTCACACACAGCTAAATCACATGCAGAAAAATAGCTAGATATTTATTCAATTATGTTGGCTATGTGATCTAATGAATATAATACAAATGAACTTCATATTAAGGCAGAATATCACAAACCAAAGTCTTTTAGTATTTGTTGAAAGTGAGAGAGATGGAAAAAGAAAAGAAATTAATCTCATTTAAGCCTCACAGTGACCCCATGCACTCAGGATCAGTCTCCCTATTTTGAAGATAGAAACACTGAGTCACAAAGAAGTTGGTAAACCTTGGTCAAAGTCCTAAAAGATTTGAAGTGACAGAAATGGATCTTAAAACAGATCTGACTGACACTGGTCAATTTATTTTCACTCTACCATTTTTTTATCCCAGGAGGCTAAGTCATAAAGTTAGAAACCTGCTTGATCATATTTGGGGGAAAGAGAGTTCCTTAGATATTATGTAGTCCAGCTTCCACAAATGGTTTTTAATTTATGTCTGAAGGAACTGAGATACAGAGAGAAGTGGTCTGCTTAAGGGCTTTAGACCTTGGCAGACCTAGGAACTGAATTCACAGCATGTAATACCTGCTGTGGTGTCTCACTTTTAGGACCAAGCCACTTATTCGGTGTGGAATGTGGGATGTTATTGTTTAATAGCTGAATCCCTTCCCAGGAATTACCTTTGACTGAGGGAGCCACCTTTTTAAAACCAAATCAAGTGCCCCACTTGGGGGTAGCCGGCATCCAAGGACTATTCAATGACTGGCCATAAAGTCCTGGTTCTCTTGCCTCAAATCCCAGCTCCAAAACCCCCATAGGGTGCACTGAACTCTGGTTGCAATAGTATTACCATCCAACCTCTCCCTCCATCTAATTTCCACTTCCTGACAGGTAAATTCATGAGAGCACTTCCCAATAAACTTCCTGCATTCAAATTCCATCTCAGAGACTGTTTCCAGTGAAGCTGATCTAAGACTGTTGATGGATGCCTGGAGTGGTGCTAGGAAGCAAACTCTAAAATGGGATTTGGAAGTGAACCACTCATTGGTTGGCAATGACAACGCCATCACTGGCATTAGGTGGAATACCAATAACTCTTTGCATCTGTAACAGTGCAAATGTTAGAATTTCCCCAGTAGAACTGGGGTGGAATGACTGGATGGGAGTGCGCTGTTGGAGTAATTGTTCAGATGTTTGAGCATTACAGAAGCAGCAGTAATTTCAAGGATTTTGCAATTGATGGCTGTTGCTAAGGGCTACTTATTGATGCATTAGAATAAGACAGTGAAAGGCTGATGGAAACTAATGTCTAATTTCCCAAAGTGGAAATGTTAGGCAAAACCACCAAAAGGGACTTTCACCTCCTCTGGATAGAGGATGTAGTGACAGGATAGAAGAACTCCACAGAAGGCTGAATTCTCCCGCCCAGAAAGTCTGTAATGTCAAGGTCAGCTCTGAATTGAGAGGAGAGTGAGACTCTGAGATTTGGGATTTAGAATCTCGATTGATGATCTCGAAAGTCTTGAATTCCTAGATTCTGTTGAGCTCTGTCAAACCTGTGTAAGTGGCTCACTTCACTCTATTAGAAGCTAGCATTCCCCTCTCCATGGAACAAGATACAGAGGCCTCTGACTTGCGAACTTGTAAGTCCACTCAAGATTTGCTTCCACCTCTCCTCTTGGTTCATAGACTGATAATGAGTCGGGTGACAGCATAATCTGGTTGAGGAAGTGCTGGAGTACAAAACAGGAAAAGACACTCCACGCTGAAGGAGCACCAAGACTAGCCATCATATGGGTGTGTGCTTATGAAACTGAACCCTGACGATGCTGGATCAAGGTGGGCAGGACCAGACCATAAAGTTAAATTTGGGAAAGTTCACACCTGTTAAATATTATGATACAAGATACCACTAACCTGGCAAGGGAATACTACTCACACACTAAGAAAGCTCTTAGAAATGTAGAAATAAGTGGTGAATACTAAGCAAAATAAAGATCACAGAACTGCTGTGGAAGATGGATGGCAAAGAACAGGATCAAAAGGTTCAGGAGAGTGAACCTGCCAGAATTAAGATACCACATACAGGAAAAAAAAGAAAAGAAAAGAAAAGAAAATCTCACCAGCTAGCTTTGTCCCATGTTCCAATGGAGGATACATCACTTACCAAAGTGATAAGGAATGCCTTAGTAAGAGTGGCAGCACTATCTCTGGGAAGCTCGGTGGTGGCTGATCTCTGCAGCATAGGGCTGCCAACAGCAGATATCGTTACAAAATGGAGAGCAAGGAGTATGTGAGGGTTCTCATATAATAGGTTCCAAATGGAGATACTTGATCAGTGGAAGTGAAGTAGGTACAATTATTATTATTATTATCATTATTATTATTATTGTTGGGACAGAGTCACACTGTCACGCACCCTGGAGTGCAGTGGCATGATCTCGGCTCATTGGAACTTCAACCTGCTGGGTTCAAGCGATTCTCTTGCCTCAGCCTCCTAAGTAGCTGGGACTGCAAGTGTGCACCACCACGCCCAGCTAATGTTTGTATTTTTAGTAGAGACAGGGTTTCGCCATGTTGGCCAGGCTGGACTCGAACTCCTGACCTCAAGTCATCCACCTGCCTCAGCCTCCCAAAGGGCTGGGATTATAGGCGTGAGTCACTGTGCCCAATCAGTAGGTACAATTATTGCAAAAAAATATAATGTCAGAATGGCATCCAGGGTATTCTTACCTGGAGAGAGTTATGAAGATGGTTAAAGAATAAAAGAGTCCTATAAGGAACTAAATTTTGCCAACAATATGTGTAAGTTTGGAAGCCGATTTCTCCCTAGGACTTCCATATAAGAGCCCAGTCTGGCATACATCTTAATTCCATCCTTGTGAGACTCTCAAAAGAGAACCCAGCTGAGTTCATTAAGACTTCTGACCTACAGAACTGTGAGCTAGTGAGTGCTGTTTTATGCCACCAGATGTGTGATCATTTGGTATGCATCAAAATAAAGCCAAAGCAATCATTACATGTTGCAGTGTCTCCAATTTGTAGAATACATGGGTCCAGGAACTAAGGGTAGAAGTAGCCCAGCCTCCCTCACCACCACTCCCAATGATATACTGTGTTTCCTGTCCCCAAAACATTAGGCTCTGTCATTCTAGAGGGTCTAGTTCCCATAGGAGAAATCTATGCAGCAGGAATACAATGAGGTATCCAATCAATTTCAAGCTATTACCACAGACCAATGACTTCAGGGTTCCTGTGTCAAAAGCAGGCAA
>NW_012101732.1:1383067-1395238 GCF_000951045.1 Mandrillus leucophaeus
TTATGATACAAGATACCACTAACCTGGCAAGGGAATACTACTCACACACTAAGAAAGCTCTTAGAAATGTAGAAATAAGTGGTGAATACTAAGCAAAATAAAGATCACAGAACTGCTGTGGAAGATGGATGGCAAAGAACAGGATCAAAAGGTTCAGGAGAGTGAACCTGCCAGAATTAAGATACCACATACAGGAAAAAAAAGAAAAGAAAAGAAAAGAAAATCTCACCAGCTAGCTTTGTCCCATGTTCCAATGGAGGATACATCACTTACCAAAGTGATAAGGAATGCCTTAGTAAGAGTGGCAGCACTATCTCTGGGAAGCTCGGTGGTGGCTGATCTCTGCAGCATAGGGCTGCCAACAGCAGATATCGTTACAAAATGGAGAGCAAGGAGTATGTGAGGGTTCTCATATAATAGGTTCCAAATGGAGATACTTGATCAGTGGAAGTGAAGTAGGTACAATTATTATTATTATTATCATTATTATTATTATTGTTGGGACAGAGTCACACTGTCACGCACCCTGGAGTGCAGTGGCATGATCTCGGCTCATTGGAACTTCAACCTGCTGGGTTCAAGCGATTCTCTTGCCTCAGCCTCCTAAGTAGCTGGGACTGCAAGTGTGCACCACCACGCCCAGCTAATGTTTGTATTTTTAGTAGAGACAGGGTTTCGCCATGTTGGCCAGGCTGGACTCGAACTCCTGACCTCAAGTCATCCACCTGCCTCAGCCTCCCAAAGGGCTGGGATTATAGGCGTGAGTCACTGTGCCCAATCAGTAGGTACAATTATTGCAAAAAAATATAATGTCAGAATGGCATCCAGGGTATTCTTACCTGGAGAGAGTTATGAAGATGGTTAAAGAATAAAAGAGTCCTATAAGGAACTAAATTTTGCCAACAATATGTGTAAGTTTGGAAGCCGATTTCTCCCTAGGACTTCCATATAAGAGCCCAGTCTGGCATACATCTTAATTCCATCCTTGTGAGACTCTCAAAAGAGAACCCAGCTGAGTTCATTAAGACTTCTGACCTACAGAACTGTGAGCTAGTGAGTGCTGTTTTATGCCACCAGATGTGTGATCATTTGGTATGCATCAAAATAAAGCCAAAGCAATCATTACATGTTGCAGTGTCTCCAATTTGTAGAATACATGGGTCCAGGAACTAAGGGTAGAAGTAGCCCAGCCTCCCTCACCACCACTCCCAATGATATACTGTGTTTCCTGTCCCCAAAACATTAGGCTCTGTCATTCTAGAGGGTCTAGTTCCCATAGGAGAAATCTATGCAGCAGGAATACAATGAGGTATCCAATCAATTTCAAGCTATTACCACAGACCAATGACTTCAGGGTTCCTGTGTCAAAAGCAGGCAAGAAAAGGAGTTATCATCCTGACAGGTGTAACTGGCCCTGACTATTCAGAAGATGGGAGTTTTCTTACATATGGAAGCAGAGAAAAATATATTTGGCACCTAATTGATTCACTAGGGTGCCTATTATACTCCCCCTTCTCAATTTTGACAGTAAATGGACAAATATGGCATCCACATTTCCCAAAAGCATGGTAACCAAAGGCTTCAGGGATAAGGAACTGGGTTGTACCATTGCAAGTCCTTCAGACCAGCAGATGTGCTAACTGAGGGTGAGAGAAACTAGAGTTGGAGTTGACAGTAGAGATGGGAGAGACAATGAGTGTCTAGCTGTAGCCTCAAGATCAACAGTGGAGGTTAGGAGACTACAGTTTGTTCTACAAACCTTCCTCTTATAACTTTTCCAAGGCAAACAGACCAAGAATTCTGGAGGAACTGAACTGATGCTGAACTATGATGTTGCTTCCCAGAGAAAGCAAATGTAATACACAAAGCAAAGGAATCCAAGTGCTGCAAAATATGGGCTGTAGTTGTTGCTGTGGTGCCCTTTCTAAATCTCATACCACCACCACCCCCCCACAACACACACCTCCAGTTAGGACCAAAACGCTCCTTTTTCCAGCTGCAGGAAGTATTACCTGCTGGGTCCACACACTGAGTGCCTGTCTAAGAATTGTCCCCAACCAAAGGGAGCTGCCTCATCTTCCCCAAGAATAACTCACAACCAAAAACTTGTCCCCTCAATTTTGGACATCTCTAAGGGCAATTCTACCTCCAAAACTCCCTTAGAAATAAGTTGTTGTAACTGCATCAGAGTTCAACCCCTTCTCTGCCCAATCCTGCTTTCCTTTCTCCTCTAGATAAGCTGTTCTCAAGCATTCCTGGCAAACTTAACACACACAAAGCTCATAGTGCCTGGAAACCCAACCTATAATGTTATGTGTCCTCATGAATGAAGTGAGACTTCAGGAGCAGATAGGCCTACATTCAAACTAACCCCAAGCAGTGTAACTTTGAGGAAATTTACTGAATTTGTCCCTCAGTAAAAACGAGTGGAAATAAGGCAGTCCAATTAATGTGTAATCATATTGTCAGCCATTATTCTTGTCATTTGTCATTGTTGTCAAGGAATGCAAAAGGCAGAGGCTCTAATGGAGTTTAGACTGATGCATTGGGACTTCTCACAGCATTAACAAGGAAGCTAAAAGTCTGATATGAGCTCAAGGTTTCACCATGTCATCTTAAGAAAGTAGATATGAGCAGTGATCATGTTCTGAGCTTTGTTGTTTTGATTTTGGATAAAGTTGAATTTTGTACCTTCCTGCTGCTGCTAAAATATTCTAATGAGCTTAACTTATCTCAAGTTAGTCCGTCATCTCTTGGTAATAATGACTTTGCAATTTTTCAGAACACCATAAATTCACTGCTAGGAAATCACCTTTGGACATCAGTTGCCCCATCCTTTGGAAGGTGAAGCAGTGAGGTTGAAGAGCCTTGAGCAGATGTCCCCCAAACATTGGCACACACCTTGAACAGCTGCTACCTGAGCATTGCAGGCTGCCTGTTCTTTACCCCCTCATCTTCGCCCTATCTACTGTAGCATATTTTTGGAGACAGAGCAAGTTGTTTCAACACTGCAATAATTAAAGAGCAATCACAGAGGAAAGCAAACAAATTAAATCCAAATGCATGTGGGATGTGGCACATTAGGAGGCTGTTTGTAGTTGGCAGACAAGTATTTATTTTTAAAGTTACAAGAATGTGTTTTCCAACTTGATTCTCTCACTACCTAAAGGTCTGACAGTTTTGCAACAAAGGCCATGTTGACCCTCTTGAAGGAAACCCCTTGGGACTGATACTGGCTGCAGACTTCAAATGAACTCATTGACTTAATCATGGCACATGACCATGAGATAAACGCAAGAGCAAAAATATTGTTGTGCTCTCAAGAAGTCAGACACAGCCTCAAAATACAAGAAAGGACATATTGTCCATTGGAAAGGACATTAGCAAGAAAGTCAGGAAAACTGGAGACAGTAGAGTAGAGCACAGAAATCCAGAATTCAGAGCCTTCCTGCCTCTGAGCTTGAAACCTGACTGTACTCCTCATAAAACATTTTCATTTTCTTTTTCTTTTCTTTTTCTTTTTCTTTTTTTGTACTAAACTATTTGGTTCATCTAACACTCATGATATTTGCCTAGTGAGAAACTGGCAGAAAGGATTCTAAACGATATTTTGTAAACTTTGTGAGTTACATCTAATGACAGAAGAGCAACCAAACTAATAATTATATATAATGACAGAAGAGCAACAAAACTAATACTAATAATATGCTTTTTCTGTTTATACTTGTTTTAATTTGCTAAATATGTGTTCAACTATCTTTAAAACAGGAAAATGAGCAGAAAAATATAGCATTTAATAGAGGAAAACTAGAGGGATAATAAAGTAATCCTCTCGTTGATGGCATTTTAATCTCCATGACTTGAATGGGTTTGAGAACGAAGACAGCCGTCTGATGTTGGTTGAAATTCTAATGGACCATGTTTTTCATATAAAATTCTTCCTCTAATTAAAATGGAAATGAATGCTTCAGCATTGACAAAAGATTACTTTCAGTTACAAGTAACCAGGGACCTATTGTCAACTCATCATTGGCATCTGTTAAAAAGTGACCACTAGTGACTTCTGTGAGTCAAAAGTAGAGAGTGAGTTGCAAGAAACCAGAACACCCAGAACCCTTCCTTTCCACTACAGAAGTAACTTTCTCAAGGTCATGGGAATGCACATGTTCTCTCTCCTACTCTCTCTCTCCCTGTCCCTCTCTAACAGCATAAACAAACAGTCATTATATCAGTGATAGAGGTAACCGTGGCTAAGGAGATTTTAATTGTTACAACTATGTAAACAGGGAAAGGGACCCTATTTTATGCTAATAAATCAATGAGGAAAAATTGCCTATTCATTTTCGGCAGCATGTCTATAAAATGTAATTGTGTTTAATGGCTTATATTTCTTCTTCACTATCATACTTTATTATTTTAGAAATTAGGGAACTTAGCAAAGTCAAAACTGTATCTTCAGTGGCCAATACAGACTCTAGCAGGAGTAAACACAAAAATAATTTGAAGTATTAATACAATTTTCAAGGTGCATATTTTATTATAATAATAAATATTGACAACTAATAACAATAATGAAACAGCTCTACGTTAGGCCTTGAGCTGAGAAATGTTATGTTATTAGGGCCTTAGGACAAATTCAAATGAGATAGTAAAAAAAAAATACCACCATTCCTGCTCTACAAATAAAAATAATGGGACAAAGAGTGATTAGGTAATTTATATAAGCTCTCACAACTCATAAATAATGGAGCAAGTATTTAGACTTATATTGGCTCATAACTTGTTGAAAACATGAGTACGAAGGTTATGAGCTGGGTCTGATTGTGGGATGTTGCTTGTGGCTGAGTTGCTGGTTGTACCTAAATTTGCACCCTTCAACTATTCTGTTTGCATAAAAAACCTCTGGTTTTAGCTGGACCCATACTCATGAAGTTGGGAAAATACATCATTTCCCAATTTCCTTTGCAGCCAAGTGTGGCCACATGGTGAGTTTCTGGGCACAGAAAATCATAGAGATGACGAGCACCCTTCCAGGTGAGATTGTGCTGGTGTAGAGGACAGGTTGCGCTGCACCCTCCCTCCCATGTTGCTGTCTCCACTTGGACTTGCACGTCCCCTGCAGAGTAAGAGGCTTCAGTAGGTCTCAGTCTGACTGGAGACATGGAATTCTTTCCCAGCCCACAGCCCACCATCAGAAATTGCTTTCACTAAGACTGTCCATGATCATATTTGCTACATCCCAGCCTGACCCTTCTTGGAAATTGGAACCCATTAGCTCTAACCTCCTTCCAGAAATCTTTTCCTCTCCTGGATTCTGAGAAGGTGCTCTTTCCAGTTCTCTCTTTGCAGTTCTCCAGCTGCTCCTCCTTGTTGCTGGCCCCATTTACTCCAACAGTTGGGATTAACCAGGAATGCATTCTAGGCTTTCTTTTTTATTTTACTTGGACTTCCTAACCATTCCACAGAAGTAGTTGGCTTTATTACCATCTACACAGCCATACTTTTAAAATCCTTCCCTTCAATCCCCATCTGTCCACTAAGCTACAAACCCCTGGGTAGAATGGCTGCTGGAAGACCCCATCTGCAATGTCCTACATGCACATCTAACTTAAGCCTACCCAAATCAACTTTGAGATATCCACCTAGCCCGCTTCTCTTCCGTTACCCTTCCATCTGAAAGCCCACCTATTGAAAACACTCTTACCTTTACCCCTAGAAAAGGTCAAGTCAGGAGGGGGAGGCCAGCCAGGAAGCTCCTGCAGCAGAGGCCTGTGTATAAGGTAATGGTTGTGAATGTGGAAGGGATGGTATGACATGCAAACTTCCCAATACAAAATTAGTCCTAGAATCCCAAATGGCAAGTGGGCTGCATTTGTGATAAGAACAATGGGTGTCTACCGGGGTTCAGTCCCAGCTCCCATAGGCAGGTCACCAAAGTCACTTGATCCCTCAGTTTGAGAGGGCTCCCTAATTATTTGTTCTACTACCTGTGAGTAGGTTGACTCCCCTCAACTGTCAGTAACCCCAGCCACTGACCTCAGCAAAGGAATACAGGAACACAGCAAAGGAATACAGGAATATAAAATGCTTTAGCATTAAAAACAACAACGGCAATAACAACATGTGCAGTTTTATCATTTGTGCATACCTTTTTCTTAAACCTGCCTCTCTTTCAGGCCCATCAATGATATCTTTTGGTGATGTGAATTTTCAGTCATCAGACATGAATAATGCACTCATGCCCACTTAGCATTTCACTTTCTCTGTCCAAGGAAAATTATATTCCAGTCTAGATCAATGCTCTCTTTCCTGAGCTGATACCTTCATTGGTGCTCCATGCATCAGATGAATGGATGTTGTTAACAACAAAAAACAAATTAACAACATTTGCAGAAATATTATTGCATTGCTTCACGTGATGCTAGACCTTAGGAAAACCTGCATTACTTGCCAGAAAATGATATGCTTTCTATTGTTATTTCACTGTGGACTGTCCTCAAACCTAGAGCCCATTAATTAGTTCCCCACTGCCACAATTATTTGAGGGAAAGGAAGTTGGCCAAAGCAAGACGAGCCAAGACCCTCAGGAAGAAACAATACGATGTTGGAGGAAAGAGCATTTTACTCCCTCTTCTAGGAGACGCGGCTCTAAATGCATGACAAAGTAAAGCCAGCAGAGAGGTGAAGAACTGTCCCCGTGACGCTATTTGTCTCCCTGGATCTAACCACACCGGAAGGAGATATGGCCTCTGAAATGTTCAATTATGTCAGTCAATACATTCTTCTTCCCCCTAAGCTCCCTGAGCCTAAATTGCAGAGACAAGACTATTGAGAATGTCTCCTTGCACCCTCACAGGTGTGATGCTCTACTTTGTCTACAACTCAAATGTTCTGATTCATCTCTGTTTGCTTAAACAATTTGTATTAATTCCCTTAAAGGTTCATCTTCTCATCTGTAGAAAAATTAGAAGGTCTGAAAAGACCTATGTGTAGAGAACTTGCAAGCAGCGGTGAGCGAAGGGCCAAGTGCTGAACAGCACCCATAGAGAGCGGGTCAGAGCTCTGATGGCAGCCAATAGCCTGGGTTTCACCCTACTACACCCCAATCTCACTATGTGACCTTAAATAAGTTCTTAATATATCTGAGCATCAGATTCTTCCTCCATAAAATGAGAGTAATAAAAAAATAGTAACTTAGGTATTCTAAGGGCCAAGAGAGGTAACCCTTGAAAAGTACAGTTAGGGCTAATCAATGATTGCTGTTATCATTAAATGATCGACATAAATTTTAAAATTCCTTCATCCTTTCCTCCGTTAGAGGTTCCAGAGGAATCCCTAACTAGGATACTTCAGAGAAAAAAAAATATGTATATATGAATATATATGTATACACACACATACATAATACACTTTTACATACACATATACACATGTCTATACATTATGTATCATTACATCCTTCCACTTTCCTTTTTTGAGACATTACTATTGTCTTCCTTGATTCTCACAATAACTCTAAGGTAAAGAAAAATAGATCATCCTTCTTGACTGACAAATAAGAACCAGGCCTGGCAAAATTGAATTCTAGCTATTCCCACAGCCTGGTGGGCAGCAAGACCCTGGAAAATTTCCAAGTTTCCTGACACACAACCAAGGTTTTCCTTTCCACCCATAAGACAATAGTACCCAGATAGATTTTTCAGAAGTAAAAATTAATTCACTCAAATTTATCATCCAAAAAAAAAAAGCTTGGCTTTTTCTGAAACAGGAGAATTCAGTGCAAAAACCTTCTCATGGAGAGATGTGCTAGAGATTAAAGAAGTAACTGTCCTTCATAATTCACACCCAGAAGTGGTGAAAAATAATCTGTTATTATCTAGAGCAAAGAAAGAGTAATTTATAGCCGACCATGAATACTTAATCATTAGGCCCAGTGACGTTGCTCACATTAACACAGCCAAAATAAATCAGCCGTAAATCCGAAGCAGATTTCAACATGACACCGGGTAGATAAATCAGTGGGGCCTGGCATGAAAGAGTCTGTCTGTGAGACAGAATTATTAATACGTGGTAATTCTTCCCCCTGGCCTTCCCCGGCACCCAGGCGAAAACCACATCAGTCCAGTAACAAAAGTAACAGGACTGTACATTTTATAACCAGCAATTAGAGTTCCACAGCAATTCTAAACACATTAATTATTGCTAAAAAGCCCCAGGTTGTCTTTCTGTTAATTTCCCAGTGGATACATTTGCTACTATGCGACAAGTCCAGTAAAACTTCATTAATTGAGACTTCCCAGGGGACAACAGTCTGAGTTAGTGAAAAGTGTAAATTTCACATTTATAATCAAGAAAATGTGCTGCTTACTTCTGAGAACACAGAGTAATAGGAAGTAGATTAGCAAAAGCTTTATTTGAATCACTGTGTATATTTGAAAGCACAAGAAAAAATTACCTATTTTATCTAAAAATTATTTTTCTATAGCTTCTTAAATCTATTTTAATAAAAAATAACTTTTCAAATTGTAATTAGTGTAGCAATTATTTGCAAATAGCATTACAAATAATTTGAAAATTTTTTAAAGAATTTAATGTTTCTCTTCCACATTTACCATTAATGTCTTTTAATGTTATATATTCTGCTAAACAACTATTTGTGCTTTGGTAACCTTTAGGTCAGTCTTAATTAGTTCTTACTCTATAAAGTGCACTCCAAATTAATGTGATCATGATTCATATTTTTTCCCTCTTCTCTACTTTGCTCTTGGCTCCACTAACTCTTTTGTCATTTGATGAAGTCACATGGATCCTGCCATGGTTGCTGCTTCTAAAGATTTGTTAAAAGCTATTTGTTGTCTGTCCACACAAAAAGATCCCATTCTTCTCACCTACGTGTGCCTCATATAAAGCTTGCTCTTTCTAAGTGAGTATAATGGCAATTGCTCCCTGGCTTTGCTTTAAACATTCTTCATCCAAACGTGTCACATCTTGTAAAGTGGCAGGGAGAGGTCTTTACTTTCCAGATCTCCCACTTATCTTTTACTTTTGCGCACGTGGGTGGCAGCATCTCTCCACTCAGAGCACAATGAGAGCTCCAGGAGACCACCTGGTCCCATTCCCCAAGATTGCACAATCCACAGCCAGGCAAACTTCATTGAACCAGAATTCACAGCACATGGGCACAGGAGGGTGAACCAGCATGTCAGAGCACTTACCTCTCCAGACATCCTTTGAGTCAAGTATTTCCACCATTTGAGAGATGAAGAATTGAGAATTGCAATAATGACCTAGTCACCCAAGATGTCATAGCTATTACATGACTGAGTTAGGATTCACACCCAAGTCCATCTGAATTTAACCCTCATGGTCTCCCATGAGGAGAAAGAGACTTAACTCACTGACTCCATCAGAAATGTAATTCAGTTTCAATCCTTATTGGGAATTCAACACAGAAGACAAGCTCTGCTGGTGAGGAAATAAAGAACAGACTGTGGGTGGTCCTCTTTGAAAGGTGGGGATCTGACTGGAGTTAGGAGGGAGAACATCACACACCAGGTTCTATTGTGTGGGGGGGGGAGGGGAGAGGGATAGTATTAGGAGATATACCTAATGTAAATGACGAGTTAATGGGTGCAGCACACCAACATGGCACATGTATACATAGGTAACAAACCTGCATGTTGTACACATGTACCCTAGAACTTAAAGCATTAAAAAAAAAAAAAAAAAAAGAGTTAACAACCTGAGGCAGAAAGTATAGGAGACTGAGTGGATAAAAGCCCAAGGGAAAAACATAACAATGACGATTTTTAAATAAACCCCTAAAATCAGCTTTCTATTTTTGAATTTTTTTCCTAATGATAAAACTTCAGCCAAAGTAAATGGCAATCTTGTAGAACATTCTATAACAGGGACTAGTTCCTTAAAATAAGAAGGAATGAGGGGACAAAATGGTATATGATAAAGAACAAAGATTTTGGAATAAAGTAGTTTTGATTCCAAAATGTGTGTCATGTACTCTCTAGACAAGAGTGCTTTGTCATCTAACTCCTCAGTAAAACTTTGAGATAAAACCTATTCTGCATGATATTGTTGGGTAGATTAAAAAAGATAATGCATAGTAAATGTCTCCCTTTCTGTCTAGCACAGAGTTTATGCTTTGTGTAGAGGAATAAATTCTTCCTTTCTTATTTTTATTTATTTGCATCTAAAAAGTCATATGTGTCAAGAGACCCAGATTCAAGTATTGAATGACCCAGAGTCAGTCAAGGATAGCAGCACATTATTGTGGAAACATTTGGGTTCTTAACTATCTCTATCACTTGGGACACCCATCTTTATGAGAGAAGTGGGAATAATAATTCTTACCATAAGGAGTTGCACATATAAAGTGTCTAGAATCATACCTGGCAATTTCCTGCCATTGTGACTTCAAAAAAAATGATGTTCATAAATTCTGTTCATTTATAGTGATTTGGTTTGGTTATGTCCACACCCAAATCTCAACTTGAATTATATCTACTAGAATTTCCACGTGTTGTTGGGGGGCCCAGGGGAAGGTAATTGAATCATGGCGCGGGTCTTCCCTATGCTATTCTTGTGATAGTGAATAAGTCCCATGAGATCTGATGGGTTTATCAGGGGTTTCCATTTTTGCTTCTTTCTCATTTTTATCTTGCCACTGTCATGTAAGAAGTGCTTTTGCCTTCCACCATGATTCTGAGGCCTCTCCAGCCATTTGGAACTATAAGTCCAATTAAACCTTTTATTCTTCCCAGTCTTGTGCATGTCTTTATCAGCAGCATGAAAACAAACTAATACATATAGAATGTCAATTTTCTTAAATTTTTCTACAAACAATTATTAAGCACCTTCTATGTAATGATTCTGGAAGTATAGTGATAAACAGATTGAAAAGGTCTGTGGCCTCATGAATCCCATTCCCATGGGAGAAGCCATAAGACATAAGTAAGTAGCCAAATAAAATAACATGAGACAGTGATTGAAGCTAAAGAGAAGATAACAAAGATGCTAATCAGATGGGAGTAGTGTTGCTTAAGGATTCTTCTAATTCTCATATCCTGTCACTAGTATTGCACTTCCCACTAGAACCTGGACTCCAGTCTCCTGGATTCACAAGGAAACAGAACAAATAGGAGACACACACACACACACACACACACACACACACACACACACACACACCGTATAAGGAATTGGTTCACATGATTATGGAGGCTGAGAAGTCTAAGATCTGCAGTCAGCAAGCTAAAAGCACAAGAGAGTTGATGACATAACAGTCCAAGTCCAATGGCCTGGGAACCAGCACAGCTGATGGTGCTGGAGTTCCAGCTCAGATTGAAGTCAGAGAACCAGAAAAGCCAATGGTAAAAATTCCAGTCCAAGTCTGAATCTGAAGGGAGGGGAAAATTGATGTCCTAGCTCAACAACAGTGAGGCAGGCAGAAAACATTCTTCTCTTCTTCAGTCTTTTATTCTATTTAGGCCTTCAATGGATTGAGTGGGACCCACCCACACTGGGGAGGGAAATCTGCTTTGCTCAGTCCACCAATTTCAACATTATTCAAATCTCATCCAGAAACACACTCAACGACACACTCACAAATACAGTTTAGCCAATTACATGGGCACTCTGTGTCCCAACGAAGTTGGCACATAAAATTAACCAACACACTTTTCTTCCTGAGGTTGTCTAGTCAGCATTTCACTGGACGGTATACCACTTCTCCTGTCAACTGTTGAATTCCAACTAGGACTTTGATCTACCTTCAGGCAACCTATCCCATGTAGAAAAATCGCCATCATTACCATCACCTGAGTTATCAACATACTTGTAAATTCCCAGAAAAAGATAATAGAACTTGGCCAGGCGTGGTGGCTCATGCCTGTAATCCCAGCACTTTGGGAGGCTGAGGTGGGTGGATTACCTGAGGTCAGGAGTTTGAGAACAGCCTGAGCAACACGGTGAAACCCTGACTCTACCAAAAATACAAAAATTAGCTGGGCGTGGTGGCATGCACCTGTACTCCCAGCTACTTGGGAGGGTGAGGCAGGAGAACTGCTTGAACCTGGGAGGCAGAGGTTGCAGTGAGCAGAGATCACACCACCACACTCCAGCCTGGACAATAGAGCAAGACTCTGTCCCTGCACT
>NW_012101732.1:1398233-1403784 GCF_000951045.1 Mandrillus leucophaeus
GGCCTGGGAACCAGCACAGCTGATGGTGCTGGAGTTCCAGCTCAGATTGAAGTCAGAGAACCAGAAAAGCCAATGGTAAAAATTCCAGTCCAAGTCTGAATCTGAAGGGAGGGGAAAATTGATGTCCTAGCTCAACAACAGTGAGGCAGGCAGAAAACATTCTTCTCTTCTTCAGTCTTTTATTCTATTTAGGCCTTCAATGAATTGAGTGGGACCCACCCACACTGGGGAGGGAAATCTGCTTTGCTCAGTCCACCAATTTCAACATTATTCAAATCTCATCCAGAAACACACTCAACGACACACTCACAAATACAGTTTAGCCAATTACATGGGCACTCTGTGTCCCAACGAAGTTGGCACATAAAATTAACCAACACACTTTTCTTCCTGAGGTTGTCTAGTAAGCATTTCACTGGACGGTATACCACTTCTCCTGTCAACTGTTGAATTCCAACTAGGACTTTGATCTACCTTCAGGCAACCTATCCCATGTAGAAAAATCGCCATCATTACCATCACCTGAGTTATCAACATACTTGTAAATTCCCAGAAAAAGATAATAGAACTTGGCCAGGCGTGGTGGCTCATGCCTGTAATCCCAGCACTTTGGGAGGCTGAGGTGGGTGGATTACCTGAGGTCAGGAGTTTGAGAACAGCCTGAGCAACACGGTGAAACCCTGACTCTACCAAAAATACAAAAATTAGCTGGGCGTGGTGGCATGCACCTGTACTCCCAGCTACTTGGGAGGGTGAGGCAGGAGAACTGCTTGAACCTGGGAGGCAGAGGTTGCAGTGAGCAGAGATCACACCACCACACTCCAGCCTGGACAACAGAGCAAGACTCTGTCCCTGCACTCCCCTACCCCCACCCCGAAATAAAAAAGAGAGAGAGAGATAACAGAACTCTAAGCACCTAGTTTGGTGGTAATGCTAGTGGTGGTGGCATTGGTGGTGACAGAGGTGATGATGATGTTGGTGGGGTCGTGATGGTGAGAGCACGGTGGTAGTCGTAGCACCAGTAGTGTGAGAAATAGAGATGATGGTAGTGTTGGCTGTAGTGGTGGTAGTAGTAGTATTGGTGGTAGTGGTTGTGATGAAGGTAATAGTAGTATTGGTTGCAGTGGTGACAGTGACTGTTTAGTGATAGAGATGATGGTGGTGGTGGTGGGGGTGGTGGTGGTGGACATGGTGCCTATGGTATTTGTTTATGGTGGTGTTTTAAAAAGGAAAGCCTCTGAACCATCCTTGGACAACCCTGTTTCGAACAAGCTAAAGACCCTCATTCAGATAGAACATAATAATTCACACCTCAGTCACATCCATAAAATGAGGATAATGAGCCCCACCTCAATCACATCCATAAAATGAGGATAATGAACCCTAACACAGGTTTATTTTCCACATTATGTGAGGTCATGTCATGGCAGAATTTAAAGACATAAAAAGCTTTACACATTGCATCCTTATAAACCTATATGCCAAGATCACAGAGAATCTGTGCTTGTTTACTGTATTCACATTTGCCTAGAAATCAGTAGCCTCTGCCTCTAACTCTTCAGAGTAGAACTTTCTGAGTGCAGATTCTCCGATACTTTATTTTTCCAGAGGAGGTACCTCGGGCCCAGGCCCTATACAGAGCACCCTTGGATTACACAGCCTAAGTCTCTGCCTACACCTGCCACTCCCACGACCAAGCCTACTTAAATTCCAGATCCTGTTAGCATTCCTAGCAGACAATTAACCAAGAAAAAAAGAACTCTCCTCAAAGGTTCCTCAATAAATGTTCAGTAAACAAGAGGTGTGAGGGAAATTAATTATAAACACTCTGCACTGTGCCTCTCCAGGATGAGAAGCAAAAAAAAAAAAAGGAAAGGAAAGAATTTAAAGAAAAAAAAACTTTTCAAATGAAATGCTTTTTCATTAAAAGTTCTCCTGACATAGTCCCCCAAAGGATGTAAATGTTTCAGATTAAAGCCATAAAATACAGTGATGTCTAGAGGCAGCTCCCACTGGATAAGGGGTAGTTATGAGCTCCTGAAGCTAATAAGCCTTTTCTTCAGAGTCAGCAGTTGACAATCAAACATGCCAGGGCCTTGACATCTGTCGTCCACTAAAACAGCAGTTCCTGCTGGATGTACAGATGTGTTAGTCAGAGGAGAAAGCACAAGGTTCTATGGGACGTGCTTTTTATTCTGGCAAGAAAACAATGTGGACTCCCATCTCTCATCATAAATAACTCCAGACATTTTCTCAAATACATTCGCATCACTCTTCCTTTCTTTCTTTCATGCATCCATCTCTTACTATTTTACTTTTGCATTTGATGTACATCTGCTATGTCCTGGACACATTGCTTGGCACATTTAGGATAGAATGAGTTATGCTGGAGCAACACATATATTCCCAAATCTCAGTGGGCTGACACAGCGAAAGCTTGTCTCTTGCTCATGTCACAGTCCTCTGAGGGTAAACTAACTCTTGGTGACATTACTCTAAGTGATGACTCAGGGTCATGAGTGGCTTCTGTTGGCTTGCACCACGTAGAACACATGGCATCCAAGTAGATTGCAGAGAGGGAAGGAAGGGCACAGGATTCTGCAGGGCATTTTCAAGGGCTAAGCTTTGAAGTTGCTTGTCTACATTGTACCAGGCAGGACCCAGTTGTATTTCCCCTCCATAACCATAAGGATGGGCCAGGAGTGGTGGCTCACACCTGTAATCCGAGCACTTTGGGAGGCCAAGGTGGGCGGATCACCTGAGGTCGGGAGTCCAAGACCAACCTGACCAACATGGAGAAACCCCATCTCTACTAAAAATACAAAAAAATAATAGCCAGGTGTGGTGGCACATGCCTGTAATCCCAGCTACTCAGGAGGCTGAGGCAGGAGAATTGCTTGAACCCAGGAGGCGGAGGTTGTGGTGAGTCGAGCTCCTGCCATTGCACTCCAGCCTGGGCAACAAGAGCGAAACTCCGTCTAAAAAAATAAAATAAAATAAAATAAAATAAGGATGGCAAGTAGATATAAAGGAGCACATGGATATTCAGTGGACACCAAAGGCTTGCCACACCATGGTTGAAGAGTGTGATCCAAACCTTTCCCTCATACTCTGAATTCTGTAACCATGTCCCACTTCTGTCACCTCCTATATGACGTATGCTTACACACATGATTTTGATGAGGACACATTGCGCTGCCCCCGACCACTCACACTTAACATCCTCAGTTTTGAAAGGTGGGAGAACAGAGTGGTTAAGAGCTGATTTGGGATTACGCCCAATCCTCTCAACTTGTAAATTACATACTTGGGCAAGCCTCTTAACTTCCTTGAGCACTAGTTTTGTCTTCCATAAAATCACAATGATCATACTTACTTATACGACTGTTATAAAGAATGTAAGTGAAATAGGCTGGGCGCGGTGGCTCACGTCTGTAATCCCAGCACTTTGGGAGGCCGAGGTAGGCAGATCATGAGGTCAAGAGATCAAGACCATCCTGGCCAACATGGTGAAACCCCATCTCTGCTAAAATACAAAAACTTTGCTGGGCCTGTAGTCCCAGCTACTAGGGAGGCAGAGGCAGGGGAATTGCTTGAACCCAGGAGGTAGAGATTGCAATGAGCCGAGATTGCGCCACTGCACTCCGGCGTGGTGACAGAAAGAGACTGTGTCTCAAAACAAACAAAAAAACAAGCAAACAAAAAAATAAGTGAAATAATGTAAGTAAACAGTTCAGGAGGAGTTTTATACAGAAAGCTAACAATATTTAGCATTACCTGTGACAGGTTTCTACTCTTTGACAATTATCTCATCCTCCTTATCTTACTAAGAGTGGACACTCAAGGCAAGGATCTGTTTAGTCATTGTTTCTTTTACTGACAAAATAATATACAGTTGACCCTTGGACAACAAGGGTTTGAACCATGAGGGTCCACTTATGCACAGATTTTTTTCAACCAAACTTGGATTGAAAACACAGTATTTGAAACCCATGTGTATGGAGGGCCAGCTGTGCTGGCACTGTGTGTATCAGTCAGCAGTGCAACAGGGAGCTCTTGTTTTCAGGTCCACAAGTTAGTCGGGAGGCTGGAGATCCACACGTTCATTCTGGGGTCCAAGACTGAAGAGTAGCAGCTATATCCAAGAGCATGCTCTTCTCATGGGAATGGTTGGAAGCACAAATGGAAACACACAATGCTTCTTATGGTCTGGACTTGGAACTGTCACTTTGTTGCTTCCACCTACATCTCACAGGTCAAAGGCCGAGGCAAACCACAAGACCATATCCAACAGAGACACAGTAAGACAATACTCTCCACCCCCCAGAGGATGGACGTGCTAGATCTTAAGACAAGCACACAGGAAGGCGTTAAAAATCAGGAAGAATTATGCAATTGACCACATCTGTCATCTATCTCACCCCCTAATTCTTATTAAAATTATTCCCAAATTTGAGGAATAATGTAAAGCTAGAAATAATTTCATCTAAACCCCCATTTTGTAGATAAGAAATCAAAGGCTCAGGGAAGGCACTGACCTATCCAGTGATACAGAGCCAGTGCTTTACTTAGGTGATGGGTTGACAGGTTCAGCAAACCACCATGACACACATTTTCCTATGCAACAAACCTGCACCTTCTGCACATGTACTCTAGAGCTTTCAATTAAGTTAAAATTATTTTTTTTAATGCCAGCTCTGATGGTGAAAGAGATTGCCCTCAAAAGTGCTAGAATAGTTGGAAACTATTCCGTGGCATCCCCAAGCCCGTCTCTATGCAGACATTTTGTGATCAAACTCACACAGCAACCTTGCCATGTAAGTCCTGTTTTCCCCACTTTATTACAGGACAGGTGAATCAAATGCACAAGCAAATCACTTGAAATGTAGATTTTTTAAAAAGAAACTGTGCTTAAATTATGTTTTCTAGTTTGCATCATTTGGATTAGAGTTTGTCTTAAATGTATACTAGAATGCATTTACTCAACACTTTAAAAATCAAGTGAAACATAAGAAAATGCCCAATGAGAAGAAAGTTCAAGATAGGGAGGCAATGACCAGAAGAGATAAAAAATGTTTCTTCTACTAACATAACAATTTGTGAGCACTTAATTATGGCTTGATTTTGCTGATTGCAATTAGAACGTTTTCTCTGTCGGGGGGATAGCATGTCAGAATCCCAATCTAAGTTAAGTAGACATTGTCTTTAATAAGAAGGCCTGGCCGGGCGCGATGGCTCACACTTGTAATCCCAGCACTTTGGGAGGTCGAGGCGGGTGGATCACATGAGTTCAGGAGTTCGAGACAAGTCTGGCCAAATTGGCGAAACCCTATCTCCACTAAAAATACAAAAATTAGCTGGGCGTGGTGGCGGGTGCCTGTAATCCTGGCTACTTGGGAGGCTGTGATGGCATAATTGCTCGAACCCAGGAGGTGAAAGTTGCAGTGAGCTGACATCACGCCACTGCACACCAGCCTGGGCAACAAAGAGTGAAATTCCGAAGAAGAAGGAGGAGGAGGAGGAGGGGGAGGGGGAAAGGGAAGAGGAGGAA
>NW_012101732.1:1404147-1452551 GCF_000951045.1 Mandrillus leucophaeus
GGGGGAGGGGGAAAGGGAGGAGGAGGAGGAGGAGGAGGAGGAGGAGGAAAAGGAAGGAGACTCGTGAAAAACAAAAATCCCTGTGCCAAGCAGGGATTCTTTATACTTGTCCCTAGTATAAAACAAGCCAGCCTGTACCCCAAGAGCTGATGATCGAAAGGAACAGACAGGACAAACACACACACACACACCCCTTCTCCTTGGCATCCATGGGGGATTGGTTTCAGGACACCCTCAGATACCAAAATCCAAAGTTGCTCAAGACCCCTATATAAAATGACATAATATCTGCACGTGGCCTATGCACATCCTCCCACAGACTTTAAATTATTTCTAGATCATTTATATGAGCTAATACAATGGCTACACAACACTTCAGTTGCACGCATTCAATGTAGCATTTGGCCAAGTTTTGCTTTTTGGAAGTTTGTGAAATTTTTTTCGCCAAATATTTTCAATCTGAGGTTGGTTGAATTTATGAATGTGGAGCCAATAGACATGGAATGCTAACTGTGTGTGTGTGCGTGTGTGTGTGTACACATGTGTCTGTATCTGTGTTGATATATACACACAGTCATTAATCACTGAACACTGGGAACACATTCTGAGAAATGTTATTCCCACAGTGTTATTGTTAGGCAATTTTGTCACTATGTGAACATCACAGGGCGACTTACACACATCTAGATAGTACAGCCGACTACATACCTGGGCTCTTTGGTATAGCCTATTGCTCCTAGATTACAAACTTGTACAGCATGTTACTGAATACTGTGGGCAATTGTGTTTGTGTATTTAAGTATAGCTAAACATAGAAAATACAGTAAAAATACAGTATTATAATCGCAAGGGACCACAGTCGTATATGTGGTCCATTGTTGACCAAAACATCATTATGCAGTGCATGACTGTATATATGTGTGTGTGTGTATGGATGTGCTTTTATATATACATATATGAACATATCATATATTATACTCATATATGTACATACATACATATCATACATGTACACATAAATGTACATATTATATGTAATATATTATTATCGCCATATTAATGCATTTTACATATATATCTCATAAGGCAATAGAGTCAAATACACTCATGCTAAACATGTGCATATGTTACATCACAGGAATCTTTCCCCTACATGGACCCCTATACACAAATATACTTGATAAATGGTATGTTCGGAGAAGCACTATTCATAACAGCTACCAAAAAAAACCTGCCAAAAATATGCATGAACCAAAAAATATGTAAAGAAGTTGTGGCCTAGTCACTCAATGGACCACTGTATAGAAATAAGAAGAAACAAAGAACAAGCAAGCTCAGCGACATGGATGACTCTCACAAACTATGTTGAGCGGAAGAAGCCAGGCAGAAAAGAATGCATGCTGTATGATGCCATTCACATAGAGTACAGAAGCAAGGGAAATCAGTCGGTCCTGAGAGAAATCAGGATGACAATTACCATAGGTATTGCTTAGGGTGGGGAGAGAGGGAATGACACGAAGAAAGCATCAGGGGGCTTCTGGACCCCCTAATAATAATAATGTTTTCTTTCTTGATCTGGTGGTGCTGGTTGCAAGGGTAATTTCAGTTCTAAAAATTCCATTGACCCAGCAATCCCATTACTAGGTAAATACCCAAAGGAATATAAATAATTCTATTATAAAGATACATGCACACCTATGTTCGTTGTAGCACTATTCACAATAGCAAAGACATGGAATCAACCCAAATGCCCATCAATGATAGACTGAAAAGACAAAATGTGGTACATATACACCATGGAATACTATGCAGCCATAAAAAGGAATGAGATCACATTCTTTGCAGCGACATGGATGAAGCTGGAGGCCATTATCCTTAGCAAACTAACACACTAACAGAAAACCAAACACTGCATGTTCTCACTTATAAGTGGGAGCTGAACAACAGCAACACATGGACACAGGGAGGGGAAGAGTACACACCGGGGTCTGTCAGGGGAGGGCAGTGGGGGGAGAGAGCATTAGGGAAAAGAGCTAAAGCATGTTGGGCTTAATACCTAGGTGATAGGTTGATAGGTACAGCAAACTACCACAGCACACATTTACCTACGTAAGAAACCTGTACATCCTGCACATGTACCCCAGAACATTAAAAAACTAAATAAAATAAAAAATAAAAATAAAAAACGTATAGTACTTCCCCCGTCTCTCTTGCTTCTGGCCACGCGATGTGCTTGTTCTCCCCTCGCCTTCTGCCATGATTGTACATTTCCTGAGGCCTCCCCAGAACCAAGCAGATGCTAGCATCCTGCTTCCTGTACAGCTTGCAGAACAGTGAGCCAATTAAGTTTCTTTTCCTTATAAATTTTAAAAAAACATTAAGTTGTATACTTGTGATATGTGCAATTTTCTGGATATTATACATCACTTAGAAGTTTTTGAAAAATGCAGTAAAGTAAATAATGACTCCCATCCACTTTAGCTCCTTCATATTCCCTGATTTGCTTTCTCTGTCCTGGGCATAGCCAGAGCTCAGGTCTCTATAACATACCACTGTATCCTGGGTTAATAGAGCAAGTAGCCATTTTTATTCCCATAACAAATCAGCAGGCTGATAAACAAGTGTATTATTGAATGTGCATGTGCCTGTTTTTCTAGTTGTTTTATTTTCACTTCTTTAACATAAAAACCAACACACGCTGGGTCTTAAGAGTCTGCTCCAAAGAAAGCCTATCAAGTTCTGATTAGCTGCAATCGAGAATGAATCTTTTCAATGAATGAAAATGAAGCAAGCTTTTATGGACCTATTACCCGAGGACATACAGTGATATTTTTATTCCCCATATTTGACCTTAAAAATGTTTTGTAGTTTGTCAAGGATATAATTTTCACCCAGTCAGGCTGCAGGGGCAGCTAATTAAGTGGTGTTTAATGACATTTGTTCCTTAAAGGGGCCCTGATTAAATGTACCATGTAATTTTTTTACCAAATCAAGCAATTCACCCAATTTTCAAATGTGCTTAATAAGCCAGGCCCAAGTCATTACAGTCTGCCAGCTGTGTGGCTGATGTGGTCTAGGCTGGAAGATTTTAAAACTTGCTGAGAACGTCCTGCCTCCATTCTTTGTTCTGGCTGTTCCTCCCACCCGGAATATTCTTCTTCACTTCCCCTTACCTGAATCACTCCTACTCCTCCTGGTGGGTCAATCTGAAATCCCATGGGCTCCTTAAAATTTCCCCATCAGGAAGGGAACATCACACACTGGGGCCTGTCGGGGGTTGGGGGACTGGGGAAGGGATAGCATTAGGAGAAATACCTAACGTAAATGACAGGTTGATGAGTGCAGCAAACCAACACGGCACATGTATAACTATGTAATAAACCTGCACGTTGTGCGCATGTACCCCAGAACTTAAAGTATAATAATACATTTTAATAACTTAATTTTAAAAATAAATTTTCAAAAATGTTTCTGATTTAGCCTGTCTCAGCTCTCCCTCCTCCAAGCTCCTATAACGTCTAGAGCATGGCCCTGATCTCTGAACTTGTGCCTGTATCCTAAGTTCTTTACTCCCCTTTCATGTATATGCCTCTTATGACCCCAATTAAATTATAACCAGTGTGAACTGAGGAACCATTTTTAGACTTCTTCTAAGTGTCAGAGCTTTACACAGTCCTAAGGACACAGAACAATCTAGATTTAGAGAAAGCAGGGCAAGTGCTCTAGGAGGAGATGCAGATGTCATAATCCTGACCCTTAGTGGCGGCATGGCCTTGGACAGTTAATTATTAATTTTCTTCTCTAAAACTGAGGTTCCTCACCTTTAAAAAAATGTTATTCTTTGTATGAAATCTAGTAGAAATTACATAAGAAAATGCAGTGGCTCTCATATGCTAGTTTGCCTAAGAATTACTGGAGTGATTATTAAAAATGAAAAATCCTAGCCCCCTAGAAATTCTGACTAGGTCTAGAAAGATGCCCAGAAAGATCTAGAAAGATACATTTTTTATAAGTACCACTCAACCATGCATGTTATGCTCATGGAGGTGTTTCAAATATCAGTCTTTGAGAAACACTGAGATGCAAAATAATAACAACAATTACTATTATTATAAAGCCAAATTATGTTGAAACTTAAAGTGGCCTAACAGGTCTTCAATGCACCACCCAACTGAAGAACAAATTAAGAGATAAAAAGGCACTGAAATGAATATTGGTCACAATGTCACCTTTATTTTTTAATGAAAGCTAATAATGAAAAATGTGGCTTTTATATGTGAGCAAGTGGACCTCCTAATACTGAACTCTAGGATTAGAAAGACTCATTCATTCTACCCCTATACGAGTATCTTACTCCTGTAAAATTCAGAGCATGGAGCCACAGAGCTCCCTTCACAATCACCATCACCACACACCTCAAAAAACAGTAAAAGGTAGAGTAAAGATATGTAATTCCTTATCCCAAGCCTACCAATCAGGGAGGAGGGAAGCTAAGAGTATTACTCCAATAAATGTCCCTCTACAGAGAGGAAACATCAGGAATAAGAAACTGGTGTTTCTCCCAACACTTAACATGTGTGCTATGATCTGGAAGATTGTGCCCCCCCAAAATTTATGTTAAAATCTAACCATCAATGTGATGGTACTAGAAGGTGAAGACTTCGGAGATCATGCGGATAGAGGCCTCAGAATGGGATTGGTGTCCTTATAAAAAAAGAGGCCTGAGAAAGGCCACTCACCCTTTCCTTAAATGTTAGTGCCCAATATATGAGGCAGGGAAGACTAGAGTTCACGCTTTCCGCCACGCGAGGACACAGCTAGAAAGCACCATCTATGAACAAGAAAGCCGGCTATCATCAGGAACCAAATCTGCAGGAATCTTGACTTCAAGTTTCCAGCCCCTGGAACTGTAAGTAATTAATTTCTGTTGTTTATAAGCTACCCAATCTATGATATTTTCTTATAGCCAAATGAACTAAGATAGGGTGCCAAGATACACTTTACAGTTACTGTATCATTTAATGCTCATAATAGCCTCTTACGGGTGAAGCGAAGCGCAGAAGTATTAATCATCCAATAGATGATCAATAAATAAAATTCTTCTTTCCATTTCTACCCATTTCATAAGCAAAACCACATTGATCTATTCAACTTCATCCTTACATACCTCTTTTTTATTCCAGTCAAAATGATCACCCCATTGCCATCCACACTGCCATACTCAGGCCCCATCCTATCCCCCCCCCTTTTTTTTGAGGGGGGGACAGAGTCTTGCTCTGTCAGCCAGGCTGGATGGTACAGTGGCACCATCTCGGCTCACTGCAAGCTCCACCTCCCGGGTTCAAGCGATTCTCCTGACTCAGCCTCACGAGTAGCTGGGACTACAGGCGTCCACCACCATGCCCAGTATTGTATTTTTAGTAGAGACGGGCTTTCACCGTGTTGGCCAGGCTGGTCTCTAACTCCTGACCTCAGGTGATCCGCTCGCCTCGGCCTCCCAAAATGCTGGGATTTACAGGTGTAAGTCACAGCGCCCGGCCATCGCACCACTTAATTATCGATGTTCTTTCTGCCTATGAGGCTAGCAGAGATGCTCACAGTCACAGGGCCACCCCTGTGGAGTCAGGGTTCATCTTTTTCGAGTGGTTTTCAGCATTGGTGCTCTGCCAAATAAATGCCAACCCAGATTAATCTAGTTAGACCCAAAATGCAGATCAAAAGCCTGTTATATGTTAGAAATGAAAATTTTTTTACGGGGCACACCCCACCTTTTGAGGATCCATCCTGAACCATTCAGTGGAATACTGTTCTGTCGCTGTGGTTTGTGTGCGGCTCAACCCCTTTGACTCCCAGTAGGTGTGTGATCTTTGCCGAGCCCGTCAGAGGATACCATCTGATGGACACTATGAGTGGTTAAAGGAATGGACACGTGACCCAAGTAGACCCAATCAGAGCCCCCCTGGGCACTTTTGCCTGAGCTACTGAGCAACACCCTCCCTCCTCTTCTCAGGCCTCTGACTTTAGGACCCATTCAGCTCAAGGCCATTGGCCGCCATGTTTTCCTGCCTCACAAAGGAAGCAGAGTGAAGAGACTGAGGGACAAAACACTGGGGCAGTGATGACCACCTGAAACCAGCTAGGCTGAGAGTCTGCCCAAATCCTAGACTTCTTTCTTTATGTGACCCCAGAAGCTTCTTTTCTGCTTTGTTATTTGCTTGGCATTCTTTTAGTTGCAAAAGAAAGAGCCCTGGATGAATATCATGCTTCCACGCCTTTCTGCAATTCACACCCATGGCCCAGCACACAGGCGGGACCAACCTTCCCTATCCTGTCCCTGGCCATGATTCTCTCTTGATGCAAGTCAACCCACATTAACATAAGTGCACTAGACACCATCGTGTTAAGCCTTAGAAATGCAATAAGGAGCAAGAAAGATCCAGGTCCTTCCCTGGAGCTGTCAGAGTCCAGGGGTGTTCAGAGAAATGAAGCAGTTCATAAGGATAGAATGTGCTCAGGGCTGTGGTGGTGGAGTACTCAGGCCCCCTTCAGCCCAGGCCCTAGAAGGTTTCTGTCCACTTTCATCGGAACTCAGACTCATAGTGCCCTGAGGCCCATTCCCAGGTCTGTCCTGCTCTTTGTAGCTGTCTTTCCTCTCTGGTTTATCAGTCCTAAGTTTGCACAGCCTCCTGCAGACACTTCCTCTCCATTTTCTGCGATCAAGGAGCACATGAAGCAGGAGCTAAAGTCTCAGAAATTCCTTAATTTTCTTTGTTTAAGAAAAGATGAAGAAACTGCCCCTTATCTGGGTTTGGGAAAGTGAAATCACCACCAACCCGAAAGGCCGTCCAGAGCCTCATCAACAAAGCCCAGGTCACGGCTCCCCGCAGCAGGGACTGCTCCAAACTCTCAGCTCTCCTTGGCTTTCCCAACCTTCCGGTGGGAACAGAGGCCTAGGAAAATCCTTCCCAATCCTGCAATAAAGAGGCAAGATATGCAAACATAACTAACAAAGGGACCCCTGAGTTACCCTAACTTGCTGGATGTTTGGATTTCCGATTTACTAGCTGGTAACTTAGAACAAGTTACTAACATCTCCAAGCCTCAGTTTACTCATTTGCAAAACAAGAGCAATAATGGATTCTCCTTGGCAGGACTGGATGTGAGGCATATAGACGTGAAGTCAGGAAAATCCGTGAAACAGTCCTTGGTATGCAGCAAGGCCTGGAACTTGCTAGTAATTATCACAAGAGGCTCATACCACATTCTTCCTAAAGAAGAGAGGAGGAGAGGGAGACAGGATAGGCTTTTGAAGTGGCTCATGGCTGGGCGACAGAAATCAAAACACTTTTTGAAGATAGAGCCGCGTCTGTGGCAGAAAGGGAACCACTGAGCAAGAAGGCATGCACACTTCAGTGACTCAAATCCCCACTGTAGTTTTGCTTTTAAGGTTTAAGGAAAAACATCAACCAAACAAAACTTTCTTTTTTCATTGTGTTTCTTTTATTCCTGGGTCTCTGTTCCATGCCTCACTCACCCCCAAATCCTTCTCCCACAAGATCTGCTGTAGTCCACACTCCTCCAAGAAGTTCCCTGACTGAAGCTGTTGTTAGCTTCCTGATTGTAATACAGAGGTACAGATTCGGAAAGTTAGCCTAGACCACGGGGGTCACCCATGAGACCACCCCCACAAAAGCAGTCTCCATGACAGTTCCCACCCGCTGGGAGGCTACTATTCCATTTGCAAAGACACTCCTTCCCAGAAAATCCTCCTACCTAGCTAGAAGGCTGATAGTGCCATGCTTCCCGTTCTCTTCAATCCTGGCTTCATTCTCATGGGAACTTTCAATTGTCCAGCCATCCCACTGCATGATGACTCTGGGCCTCCCTGAGCTGAGCTGGCATCCCTTCCCGGGTTGTACTTCTCAACTTTGTACAACCTCCACCTTACAAACTCTCCAACACTCTCACAGGATGTCATAGAGCAACAATAACACCTACTAACACTTGTTGGGAATTTGCTGAGTCCTGAGCACTGTGCTAAACCCTTAACATGCACTGCCTATTTTAATCCTTAGAAGGACTTAAGAGACAAGGACCATGACTAGATTCACCTGTTAGATGAGAATACTAAGGCTTGCAAGGCTAAGGGCATGCCAATAAGTGGCACACAACTAGTAACTGGGGAACAGGGTTTGAATTAGCTCTGTCTGACATCAGAGCCAGAGCTTTAAAGTCAGGCAAATACACAGATTTGGAGAGACGCTGACTCAAACAAGAATGTGGAGGCAAGGTGGAGCACGTGAGAAATGTTTACGGGAAGAAATTGACAGGAACTAGTAACTGGTCAGGCTCTGCCTGTGAGGAAAAGGGAGAAGTCACAGACAACTCCTAAATCTGTGGCCAGAGCTGCTGGGTGAAAATCGGATGTCTTTTACTGAGGTGAGCCTCGTGTTGGGTAGAAAGGATGATGCGATCTGTCTGAGGCGTGTGCGAGGCCAGGAGCAAAGACAACGGACTCGTGTTGCTGACACCACCACAATTCTTTGAGCTTCCATGAGCCCCTCAACCTTTCTAAACCTGTTTCCTTGAGGTTAAAATTATGATAACAGTCCCAATGCTTACCTCACAAGGCTGCTGGGAGGACCTAATGGTACCACATGACATTCATTTATAAACCTCATGGTCCAGCAAGACAGGTAGATAAATAAACAGACAATCACGATACCATGTATAGGTGCTATGATAAAATATTCACACAGTCATATCACTGTGAATATCATACCATTTGTGACATCATACTGTCTGCCTGCTATGTGTTAGGCAGACTCTGGTGACAGTGGGCAAAATAGACATGGCCCCTGCTCTCAGAGAGATTCCTGTCTCACTGGAGAGATAGACATTAACCAAATAATTGTAAAAACATGCAGCAAAATTGTGACCGTGACCAGTACCAGGAGAGAGGACAATGAGTTATGAACATCTATGTTGGGCCAGAGAAGCAGGGGATAGGAAGTGCTTTTTAGGAAATCATGCCCACGGGGATAGCTGGCATGTGACTGAGCATTAACCAAGCCAAAGAGAACTCGAAAAGGTCCTTGCTGGCCTGCCATGTTTATGACAGACTTCCTAGAAGAGTTACCTCAGCTGGGTTGAGAGAAGCAGCAATCAGTGAACAGATATTATCAAGCATCCATGATGCATCAAGCCCTGGGTCCCCAGAAGAGTTGAACATCTGAGGCTACAGCAATTGGGAAAGAGCAAATAGGGATGGGGCTGAGTGGCAGGTTCAGGAAGTGTCATCGATTAGGGAGGCTGGAGCATTGGATGCACGGAGTGAAATCGTCAGGGGCATTGCCTAGACCAGGCCATAGAGAGCCTGCACATCAAGCTCCTGTCCTAAGGGAGCTCACTTAGTCTCAGAAAATATAGAAAACCTATGGTCCCACCACACTAGGTGGCAGAGCTGGAATTCAAACCCCAATGGCCGAGCTCCCAAACCAGGGCTTACATCCCAGCATGAGACGCTTTTCTTAGACATTTCTTAGAAGTCTGGCAAATAACAACAATAATAACAACCAAGATAACAACAATTAATACTTACTGCATACTTACTATGTGCCAGGTGCTATTGTAAGCACTTTATATGTTTTTAATTCTTTTAACAAGTCTATAAAATAGATATCGTCATTATCCCCTATTTCACAGATGAGTCTATCGATGCAGAGAAAGGTTATATCATTCAGCGAAGGCGACACAGCTAGGAAGAGAAAGTGCTGGGTTCTAAACCAGCAGCCTGGCTCCAGAGTTCATAATCTCATGGCCTATGTTCCGTAGACATGCTGCACTGATGGCCCATCTTGGCACTGACACACAAGTCTCAAGGCAGCCGCAGGCAGGTGTAGGCCTCCTTCCCCACTGATGTTGAGTTTGACCTTGTATCTTGCTTCACTGAATAGAATGTGGCAAAAGTGATTATGTGTGAGTCCCAGGCCTGGGCCTCAAAAGGCATCATATGTTTCTGACTGACCTGTAGGGACCAGCCTCACCAGAAGAAGAACACACGCTCACTAGCCAACTTGTCCTAGAAGAAGAGACACATGGAGTGGAGCTGCCCACTCAACTCAGACTCATGAGGGAGAAATGAATGCTGACATTTATGCCATGAAAATTGTGGTTGGTTGTAAACAGCAATGGTTCATTAATAAAGAAAATGAAATACAGTGATACAGAAAGTTACTTGCCCCTGACAGGCTATAAAGTGGAAAAGGGGAAAGTTGCAAGGCTGGATGCAGTGGCTCACACCTATAATCCCAGCACTTTGGGAGGCAGAGGTGGGTAGATAGCTTGAGCTCAAGGGTTCAAGACCAGCCTGAGCAACATGGCAACACCCTGTCTCTACCAAAAGTACAACAAATTAGCCGAGCGTGGTGGCGCACACCTGTGGTCCCAGCTACTCGGGAAGCTGAGGTGGGAGAATCACTTGAGCCTGGGAGGTGGAGGTTGCAGTGAGCCATGATCATGCCACTGTACTCCAATGTGGGTGACAAAATTAAGATCCCATTTCAAAAAAAAAAAGGTTGCAGACATAAAGCATGGTGAGGGATAGATGGATGGATGGATGGATGGATGGATGGATGGATGGATGGATGGATGGATGAATGGATGGATGGATGGATGGATGGATAGATTAGATAGATGATAGATAGATAGATAGATAGATAGATAGATCTAATGACCTAATTAAGGTGTGTGAGTATGCTTGTTTTCATGTGTACTTTTATTGTGTGCATATGAATAGGTCTGAAATTATTCACATAAACTGTTACCAATGGCTATCCCTGAGCATTATCATTCCTAGACCGTATCTAACTCAAATTGTGACCTTGGCCCAAGACCTTTTTGGTTTCTGTGGACTTTGGTATCCCAATCCACTGAAAGAAGGGGTAGTCACCTTCTAGTTCTGACATATTATGGTTCTGTGAATAGTAACACCCATCTTGCCAGAATTCTATAATGGTTACTTAATACAATAAGAAAGATTTGTTATGCATTAATTGAAGATCACTTGGAGAGCCGAGAAAATAAATTCCAAACAGGAGTCATTCTCAGGCCTTATCCTCCAATCCACTGTTCAATATGAGCATAAATGACCTGGGCCCTTGGCCAATCACATCATAAGGCAAAATGTCATGACTGTGACCCAGCTGTTAGCTTTCCCCAGTAGCACGGGTCTCTCTTCTCCTGAGATGCAGGAGGGCCCACCAGCCTTAACTCTCAGGATTTATGAAGCATTGAGGAAGTTGTCTCTCCCCTCTGTAGATGGAGAAAAACCACAGAAAAAGAATCCTTTCACTCCCCCTACCATGTTACTGAGACTGAATATATTAAAATATTAACATCACCAAGAAGAAAAAGGACCTTGCTTTTCACAGAAGTTCATAAATTCCTTCAGAATTTAGCAGACAAGTATCCCCACCCAGGACCCCTACCCTGAAGAACAATTCATTGCACTTATTCAAGTCACATGTAATGAGTCACAATGGACCATTCCCTGTGCTTAGGGACTGTAAGACAAAGGGAGTAATGAGACAGAGAAAGAAAGGAAAGGAGAAAGGAAAGAAGAAAAGAAGGAAGGGAGGAAATAACAACAATATATATAGTTCAATAAATGTTAGCTTAACATATTTAAACCTACGGAGCTCAGAAAGCAGATCTTATTTCTGAATTATAGATGGTAAAATATCCGATGAAGATAGTTATCTCAGTGGCCTAAGGACACTTATATAAACATCAAGACTTAGACTCTAACTCATGCCTATCTAATTATTTACTTTTATTAAGTTCCTTTCAATCATTTTCTCAGACACAGTTGAGGGGACTGAAAATTTTGCAGGTTACATGTTAAAATACATTAAAATTGAAAATGGGCATACTCTTCAGCCCAACCTTCCTTTTCAGTGTGTGTCCAAGTGAAACACTTTCACATATGCACAGAGGCCAGCACAAGGTATTCTTGAGGCACTGTTAGTAAAAGCTGAAAACAGTCTGTGTCATTCTCACATCGATGTTCTCTGTGCTGCCACCAGAGACTACAGAGAGATACAAGAGAGTGTCCGTGACAGCAGGTGATGCCTCTTACACTGATATGACATCATCATCTGCGGGAGAGGCCCATCAGCACATCGCCCCTGCTTCCATGCACTCTCTCTCCCCAACTCAGCCCACTTGGTGTGGCAGATCTGCAGAATCTTGACCACTACTTGGGTCTGAAATGTCCATTCTAGGAGCTAGGTGCACACAAGAGGCATTAAGTCTGTTCTACTGCTCTGACAATCAGGCTGTGGCCTCTGGGGTGAGTGAAAAAGCTTCCCCAGAGTCCAGGCATGTTTGCCTAGTTCTGGGGACCGTCATTAGGAGGGCTCCTGCCTGCAGACATAGAGATAAACCACATCCTCCAATGTCAGAATTACATGTAATAAAGACATCTGGGCCCCCAACTGCCTTACTCCTTAGAGGATACTCTCTTGGGTCAGAACCCAGGTTGTCTAGAGTAGGTGACTCACTAGGCCCGTGGACATCTCCAGCATCTATCTGCAGATGACAGATGAGAGGGCACTGGCTGAGGCACAGCTAGGAAGAGATGGAAGTAAAGGAAATGAAAAGATTGATTTCAATGAATGCATAGAGAGGAAAACCCACCAGAAAGGTGATATTTGTGCTAAAGACCTAAGGACTTTCCTAGCTAAGACAAGAAAGAAGAAAATCTAGAGTCTTCTTGAGAATAGTACTGGAGGTGAGGTGGAATGTTCACAGAACAGATACCACGTAAGAGAGGATAGAACACAGATTTGAAGGGGAAGAGGTGTGGAGAGGAGTGGGTAGTGTAGTTTGAATGACAAGGAGCCATTGCTGCTGGAAGGAGGAGGACACTATTGGCTGTTAAAATAAAACAATGGGGAATGATGAAAGGAGTTTACAATGAAAATAACATGGTAAAGAACAAGCTTTCTTAAAAAAGGAGAATGTGGTGGAGGATGAAAGGTGGAGGGACAGCCAAGACACTAGAGGCGAGGAAGGAGAATCAAGACAGTCCAAACAAGAGTAATTGCAAATTGAATCAGAGGCAACACAGAGAGAGCGAACAAACACAGATGGATTCAAAAGCCACTGTAACCAAGTAGGCGGTGATTGCATTTCTGACTCTGCCACTAGCCAGCTCTGGGCCTCTCAGAAAAGGGTTTCAACTCCCTGCTTAGGAACAATGCTGGATTCACTCACAAGGTGGTTGTCACATAACATAAAGTTCCCTATTTTCCATTTTAAAGTGCATAATCCGATGGCTTTTAGAGTAGTCATAATTTTGTGCAACCATGGGCACCAATTCCAGAACATTTCCATCACTTCAAATGCAACCTTATCAACAGTTACTTCCCATTCCTTTGCCTCGGCCCCACCAGCCCTTGCCAACCACAGATCTACTTTCTGTCTCTCTGGATTTGCCTGCCGTTTTTGAGTTTACATTCTAGTGGCAGAGAGAGGAAATAAATGAGGAAGCAAATAAACAAGACAATTGCAGATGGTGACAAGTTCTATGAATGAAAACAGGGCAATGATAGAGCCCAGCAACTAATTGGGGAAAGAGGAGAGACTGTAGGAAGGGTGAGCAGGGACGTGATCCTTAGAAAGAAGCCAATGCTGGCTGTGATGTGAGAGTGAGCAGGAGCCCCCAGTACAAAAGTCTAGAAAAAAAAGCACCCCAAACAGAAGGAACAGCAAGTGCAAAGGCCTCGAGGGAGGTGCAGCATGCACAGTCAGATAGGGCCCGGTGGGGTTAAAAGAAGTGATGTCAGAGGGGTGAGCAGAGGGCAGAGCAAAGGATATTTTTTTAGAGGGAGAGAAAAATCATTTTCTGCCTGGCCCTCTCTTCCACACTCTGCTGCATCAGGTTACCAATCCACAAAGCTGCATTTGGCTGGGAGAGGTGGGCTGAAAATGCATCTTCAGGCAGCTACACAAAAAGAAATCATCAGAACTTTTGAAAGAAAATATGGAGAAAAATAACATCTCACAAAAATATTATTTCTCTTGGTTCTTTTCTGTGCTTCCAGAAGCAGAAAAATTTACTTCTAAATGTTCCTGCTGAGTCTGACTTTCTTACTCGCCTTAGGAAGGCTGCATCTGGGCCAGCTGGGATGCAGGCTGCCTTCAGTCATGCTGGAGTTTCTCTGCGTAGACAGCGCAAGGTCAGGCAGAAGCTTGATTTCCCCACAGATCCCAGCAGCAGCCCCATCACCTTGATTGCTCCTAATCAGGGCAAACTGAGAAAAGCAAAGCAGGCACATCTACTCTCCTTCTGACACTTAAAACCGGCAAAACTACTTTAAGTTTCATATGGAACCAAAACAGAGCCTGTATAGCCAAGACAATCCTAAGCAAAAGGAACAAAGCTGCAGGCATCACGCTACCTGACTTCAAACTATACTACAAGGCTACTGTAACAAAAACAGCATGGTACTGGTACCAAAACAGATATATAGACCAATGGGAAAGAACAGAGGCCTCAGAAATAATTCCACACATCTACTACCATCTGATCTTCAACAAACCTGACAAAAACAAACAATGAGGAAAGGATTCCCCATTAAATAAATGATGTTGCAAAAACTGGCTAGCCATATGCAGACAGCTGAAACTGGACCCCTTCCTTACACCTTATACAAAAATTAACTCAAGATGGATTAAAGACTTAAACGTAAGGCCTAAAACCATAGAAACCCTAGAAGAAAACCTAGGCAATACCATTCAGGACATAGGCATGGGCAAAGACTTCATGACTAAAACACAAACAGCAATGGCAACAAGAGCCAAAATTGACAAATGGGATCTAATTAAACTAAAGAGCTACTGCACAGCAAAAGAAACTATCATCAGAGTGAACAGGCAACCTACAGAATGGGAGAAAATTTTTGCAATCTATCCATCTGACAAAGGACCAGTATCAGGAGTCTTCAAGGAACTTAACAAATTTACAAGAAAAAAAAACAACCCCATCAAAAAGTGGGTGAAGGATATGAACAGACACTTCTCAAAAGAAGACATTTATGTGGACAACATACATATGAAAAAAGCTCATCTTCACTGGTCATTAGAGAAATGCAAATCAAAACCACAAGGAGATATCATCTCATGCCAGTTAGAATGGTGATCATTAAAAAGGAAACAACAGATGTTGGAGAGGATGTGGAGAAATAGGAATGCTTTTACACTGTTGAAGGGAGTATAAATTAGCTCAACCACTGTGGAAGACAGTGTGGCAATTCCTCAAGGATCTAGAACCAGAAATACCATTTGACCCAGCAATCCCATTACTAGGTATATACCCAAAGGATTATAAATCATTCTACTATAAAGACACATGCACATGTGTGTTTATTGCAATACTATTCACAATTGCAAAGACTTGAAAGCAATCTAAATGCCCATCAATCACAGACTGGTTAAAGAAAATATGGCACATATACACTATGGAATACTATGCAGCCATAAAAAATGATGAGTTCGTGTCCTTTGCAGGGTCATGGATGAAGCTGGAAACCATCATTCTCAGCAAAATAACACAGAGCCAAATACCGCATGTTTTCACTCATAAGTGGGAGTTGAACAATGAGAACACATGGCCATAAGGAAGGGAACATCACACACTGGGGCCTGTCAGGGTGTGGAGGGCTAGAGGAGGGATAGCATTAGGAGAAATACCTAATGTAGATGATGGGCTGATGGGTGCAGCAAACCACCATGGCACATGTATACCTATGTAACAAACCTGCACGTTCTGCACATGTATCCCAGAACTTAAAGTATGATTAAAACAAACAAACAAACAAACCTGACAAAACCCTGCCATCAACGTGGTCACTCAACACCAATGAAAAGGTGTGTTTTAAGAATCCAATACATTGTCACAAACTGTAGTCACCATGCTGACCCATAGATCTTCCTCCTGTACTGCAGTAATTTTGCACTCTTTGACTAACATCTCTTCAACTGCTCCAGCCTCTGGTAACTTCCATTCTACCCTCTCCTATGAGAGTGAGTGTTAAATGTTCTCACCACAAACAATGGCTATGTGAGCTAACGCATATGTTATTTAGGTAGATTCAGCCATTACAGCATATACATACATACATACATATATATATATATATATATATTTTCAGACATTAAAACATATAAGCATATATAGAGATATGCTTTAAAATATCAAGTTGCATGTGATAACTCCATACAATTTTATCTGTCAGCACTTTAAGAGGCCGAGGCAGGCAGATCACTTGAAGTCAGGAGTTCGAGACTAGCCTGGCCAACATGGCAAAACCCTGTCTCTACCGAAAATACAAAAATTAGTTGGGCATTGGGTGGACACGTGTAATCTCAGCTACCCGGGAGGCTGAAGCAGGAGAATGGCTTGAGCTCAGGAGGCAGAGGTTGCAGTGAGTGTGAGATCACAACACTGCCCTCCAGCCTGGGCAAAAGTGAGAATCCATCTTAAAAAAAAAAAAAAAAAAAATGCAAAAGTAAATTCCAAATACAGAATGCTCCCCCTCCAGCCTGGGCAAAAGTGAGAATCCATCTTAAAAAAAAAAAAAAATGCAAAAGTAAATTCCAAATACGGAATGCTCCAGTAGCAAAATTACGAATGCCGACATTGATCCATCCTGTCTTAAGAAGGAAACCACACACTGGTTTAAGTCAGAATGAGATGTCTACATGTCTTAGTCAGAAACGTCCGTAAAGAACGGTGCTGACTAGTCCTGCATTCTGCCCTTGTGGCATAGTTAGAAGCCTGAATTCAAGACCTAGCTTTGCCGCTTGTCATGCATTACACCTTCGACAAATACTTTGTTTAATAAATACATGTTAACTAGAAACTACTTTCCACCATCATCTCTCTCTTGAGTTGATGCAAAAGCATCCTAGAGGGCTCTCTAGGTACATTTTGACCCCCTCCATCTGTTCCTCATGCTGCCATCAGAGCCATAAAATCCTCTCCTGCCTCCTCTCTCTGCAGATCCTGCTTCAACGGTCAGATCAAGCCTCAGAATTACTTTCATTTTGTCCAGCAAGTCACACTTCATTTCACTTCTGTGCTTTTGCTGGTTGTTCCTTCTACCTGGGGCATCCCTATCCCCTCAGCACCACCCTGTGTGTTTCACTGGGCCAGCTCCTCTCCCTCCACCAGGTCTCAGCTTTGGGAAACATTCCCTGACTATTCATCTGAATCAGTGACAGTTCTTCAAAGTCCCACGACACCTCTTACTACACAACTCCCAGGATGTGGTAGCTTTTTTGTTTTATCTCCCAACATACAGAATTCTATGAAAGCAGAACCCCTTGTTCACCATGGATCCTAAGTGCCTACGAAGTTATCTGGCAAAGAGTAAGTGCCATAACATTAGTTTTTGAATAGATAGATGAATGGATCGATTGAATGAATGGATAGGATGGATGGATGGAGGGAGGAAGGGAGGGAGGGATGGATGGATTGACAGACGGATGGACGATGAATGGCAAACTCAATGATAGTCTCTGAGCATAAAAAGGAGAAAGAGAACAAAGCCTGTGTCTTCCAGGATCTTACAAAGAAGAAGCAACAAGAAGCAGCCACAAAGAGGCAATGTCACCTGAGTAGGAACATGTGAAAGAAGGGGAAGTTTAGCCAGCCCCTGCAAGAGGCTCATGACAGCTTCTAGCAGGAACCAGAACCTCAGCTGAGTCTTAAAGAATGAATAGAAAGGAGCAAGGTAAGGAAGAAGGAAGGGAAAAGGCAGCCTGGGCAATGTCAGGAATCAAAGGCCAGGGAGCCCCAGAATCCATACATTTGTGGGAAGCGAATTCTGTACAAAGAGAGCATCATATATGTGGCGTGTATCAGGTGATGAGGCTAAAGTACAGAATCAACAGAGGTCAGGGCTGGAGATTCCAATCAGATGGCCGTCTGCTTAAAATGGAGGCTAAATTCAGGAGAGAAGATGAAAGCATCGACCCAGTGCACATGCAGAAAGGAAGGACTCTGAGGAACACAGACGTTTAATTAAGGGATAAGGGACAGAATGAAGAGAGGAGGAGGGACACATAATGGAAAGAGAGAAGGGCCAATCAGAGAAAAGGAGAACAAGGGAGAGTGCTGATGTGGAAGACAAGGGCAAGGGCAGTTGCAGAGTAAAGTGGGTGTGGCTAACCTCATCACTGCAGCAAAGATGGCATGACCTAACCAGAGCGGTGTCAGTGAAGTGCAGAGGTTAGGGAGAGTGGGAAGTCAGACAGTCAGACTTTAGTACATGGAGAAGGACAGGGGAGGTGAGAAAACAGATCCAGTAAGAACTCCCCACTGATTCAAGAACCTCCATGGAGAAGGACAAGAGGAAGAGAGAAAAACTAAAAGCAGAACATAGAAAATGTAGGAGCAAGAGAGAATTTCATTTTGGAATTGAGAATACTTAGTCATCTTTGCAAGCTAAAAGGAAATTGTGAGGAGGGAACAAAAGATCAATGAGACCAGGGAGGAAGGGACAGGGGGTAAGAATGTACAGAAGTGGCTAGGGTCTCACACACACAGGTGAGGGGCTGGCCCGGTCAAGAGGAAAGTGATAGCCTCAGAAGGGGAAATCACACAGGGTGTGGAGGCAGGTAAGTATCTAGACAGGGTACTAAGAATGGAGATAATTAACTTCTCTAAGCTATGGTGTTCTTGTCTGCTGAAGGTGGAGCATGTACTTCCAGTGTGAAGTGGGCTCGTATGTGAGAGCACTGTATAATTCTTGAAACTGTCCTTTGCTGTGACCATGTGGAATGTGAGTCTGTGAAGTTCAAACATGCCTTCAGAAATTCTCACATTTTAAATTAATTCAAGGAAATGAAGAGGTTTTCATGAAGATGAGCCATCTTAATCTCTATTTTTTCAGTCAAAAAATACATTAGATGAATCAAATGAGTGTTAACGGGGCCTCCCTCATCTCAAAATGTAAGCTCTGGCAGCACTGGACTGCTTACAGTAAGTCCAACCTAATGAAATGGGCATGTTTGCAAATCCAAACATGTCAATAGCAGCAATTTCATACAGTTCCATCTAAGAAGCCCCCTGACAGCCCAGGCCTTTACTCACCCAAAACCTTCATTCAAGCTGTGCTCCCCACTTTAAAAGTCACCTTCCCCTCCACCCCCATCCCTCCCTAAAGTGCCAGCTAGCTCCTAACCTTATTCTTTAAGGCACAATCTAGCCATCACTTCCTCCAAGATTTCCTTGAGAAGTGTATTAGTTATCTGTGCTACATAACAATATTACCACAAACTCAGCAGTCTGAACCAATATATATTCATTATCTCACAGTTTCTATGGGTCAGGAGTCAGGGCATGGCTTAGCTTGGTTTTTTGCAAAGCTGCAATCAAGGTATTGGTCTTTGCTGAGGTTTCATTCAAAGACTACCCAGAAAAGGATAGGCTTTCAGGCTCACGTGGTTGTGGACAGAATCCATTCCCTTGCAGACTGTTGAAACTGGACCTCACTTTCTTGCTGGCTCTTGGTTGGAGGCCACCCTCAGTTCCTTACCACCTGGGCCTCTCCATGGAACAGTTCACAACAAGGCCACTCACTTCATCAAAGACAGCAAGGAAGAGTCAGCCGGCAAAATGGACATTACACTCTTAGGCAACATAAATATGGAATATCCTTGCTGTTTTCTATGGTTAAAAGGAAGCCACAGGTTCTCCTGGGGAGGTGATTACACAAGGACATCAGCACAGAAGGTGGGGAAAAGCAGGAGCCATCAGAGTTTATCTACCACAGCCAACAAGGCTGAACTATGGATCTTCCTCTGTGTTGTCGTGGCCCTTTTTTTAATTACACAATCACAGTGGTTTTCTGCTTACATATTTTTCTCACCCATTAATTTGTGAGCTTTCTTCTGGGAGACATCATATCTCACTCATTACATTGTCTTAACCAGTACAGTGCCTGGCACATAGCAGACACTCAATATGTACTTGGTAAATTCACCAATTAATGGCATTGCTGGCAAATTGACTAATCACTGGACAACCTAGACCAAAAAGTATATTATAAGATGCATCAATTTTCAGTAAGGCTTGGGTAGGATAAATCCAATTATTACATCCCACAGTTAAATTACAAAATTAACAGTGGATGAATGAAATAATTAAAGGATAGTGCACTAATGAGCAGAGATATCAAATGAGATTGTATGATACTGCCTCAAAGACTGGATTCTGGTCTGTGTTTGTGAGGTGTGCATTCTCCTTTCAGAATTAAACCACCCAGCAAGAAGTTACCTTACATATGAGAGTTTTGAAGCTGGTACTTCTAATCTTCGTTATTAAAAGAGAGAAAGACCAAAAACAAGAGTAAGAGAGGATAGAAAGAGAGAGAGAACAAGAAAGGACAAGAATGAGAGCAAGAACAAAGGAGAGAGAGATCAAAATATTATAAGATACTTAGTGCACAAAATGTAAAATACTCCAGAGAAAGAGATAGGGCTTATAGAAGAAAGGAAGTGAAAGAGGGTCAAACTCAGCTTCCAAAGTAAAGTGACTAAATCAGAAGGTTAACTCATATCCCTGCCTGGGAATCAGGGAGTCCTGGCCTATAGTAAAAAAAAAATTCTCTTTCATGCAGTGTCTACTCTATTGTAGGCACAGGGCTAGGAGCTATGGATATGGTAGTGATAGATAAACAAGATCACCACACTTATAAGGCATATACATCAGCACTGCTGAAGACTAACCAAAATAATAAATAAATCACCACAATGGTTTCAAACTGCGATTCTCTATCCAGGAATAAACATGGCAATAATGATAAAAGCCATTCTCTCTATTCACTAATTTTACTCTGTCAGCCAGTTATCCAGACTTTGTGACCATGTTATTTTCAACTATAAAGTATGACTGCCAATCCCTATCTGCCAACTCAGCATGAGGGTTAAATGAGTTAATAAAAATAGAACAAGTGGCACAGCAAGTGACATTGAGAAGACCGTCAAAGCTTTTGCTATGCTTTCCCAATTTAATTGTCCAATGACATTTTCAATTTAGGTGCCCAGCATTGTGCTGGACCATTAGTAAGTGGCCAGTGTACATGAGTTGAGCTCTGAGGCTGGGTATCTCGACAGGGGATGCAGGCAGCATTGCTGCTTCATGCAGATGCCTGTTCCCATAAAGAAAACCGTTCTCTTTTTATTTTACAAGCCCAGGGGGTTATTAAATTAAATAGTTCCCTTGCTAATAGCCAACCAGAGTATCACCACCCCCAAGCCATTCATGCTAAAATTACTAACAACCTTATCGATTCTGAAACCCAAATGGATACACAGACAAATCAACAAAGCAATATGTCTACATGGTATTGTTGTACAAAGGAGGGGAAAAAAAAACTGTCAGGGGACCTGGTTTCTAGAAGTAATGTGCCATTGACTCATTGTGTGATCTTTGGGGGAAGAAAACATTTTCCCTCTTTGGGTCAAAGTTTGCTCCTCTTTAAATAGAGTAAATTAGAATACATGCTTGGATAGTTTCCTCATTTTAATGAATGGTTTATAGAATTATTCTTTCTCTCTGGAAAGAGAAAGCGAGCTGGTGAGGTGAAAATCACTAATGCTGTCTAGCACATAATTCAGGTGCTTTTCTTGCAGATGCGTGGTGGGATGACTATTTCCTCCCCTGATGAAGTTAAATATGTCCATTTGACTTGTTTTGCCCATGAAATGTGAACAGAAGTGACAAGTACACTTCCAGGCATAAGGTTTAAGGAACCGTGCATGAATCATCTCTCTATCTTTTTCCCTCTAACATGAAAATCAGCATCTCAAAAATATTTGAGATGGTGGCTGCTCCATCAGCCTGGCCCCTGAATGGCTACGGTGAGCAGAGTTCTCCTTGCCAACCCATATAAGTGTGCTGAGATTGTGAGGTTGTTGTTACTGCAGCACAACCAACCTATCTGGACTGATGCAGTGAGCGACAATGAGAGAGAGGAGGATCATCCATTTCCAAAGCAAATGATTCTAGTCAAACAAGCGATCAAAGAAATCAAGAGCTGAAATTATCTTGAAAGAAATTCAGGGCTCAGATCTCAGAACAGGTCACCAGATTGTGAAAAGGGTCCCTAGAATACCTCTAGAACTTATATATGCAGACCCTAATTCTCCAGAAACTTCCAGGCCTGGAATATTCTGTGATACAGTGATGTTGTGGTTCAATCTGGGAAGACATGGATTATCCGTGTATGAGTCTGTTTACATGCTGCTGATAAAGACATACCAAAGACTGGGCAATTTACAAGAGAGAGGTTTAATGGGACTCACAGTTCCACATGGCTGGGTAAGCCTCACAATCACGGCAGAAGGGAAGGAGAGGCAAGTCACATCTTACATGGATGGCAGCAGGGAAAGAGAGCGCTTGTGCAGATAAACTCTTATTTTTAAAGCCATCAGATCTCATGAGACCCATTCACTATCAGGATAACAGAAAGGGAAAGACCTGCCCTCATGATTCAGTCATCTCACACCAGGTCCCTTCCACAAGATATGAGAATTATAGGAGCTACAAGATGAGACTTCAATGGGGACACAGAGCCAAACTATATCAATCCACAAGAGGGAGCATTGGAGTATCTGAATCGTGTGTATCTCTAATAGGTTGGACAGCTTGTGTGTGCTCCTGGGCAGTTGTGCAAAGGAATAGATAAAGCTGACCCACGGCATCTTTAAGTGCTTGGTGCCTAGCAGCAGACCAAGACCATCTGGAGAGGAGGGCTGGTAAACTTTTCAAATTCTGACAGTCTAAATTTGAGATTCAATTATGCCTAGGAAAGATAACCCAACAAAAGCCACGTTACTGGAGATCTGTCTAAATAGCAAACAATAACAGGGAGAGGAGTGACTTTGTATAAAAGATGAGTGTGATTGTGAGAAAGGTATTTATCTTTCCTTGAATTAGACCAGTGCCATGAGCCTAGAGGGAATGGGCTTAATAAATGGTGGCGGGTGGAATGTAGGTTAGCTCCAGAAGGAGAACATTTCGGTGAGGGTTATGAAACACCAGAGTAAGTGACTGATGAGGCTGTGTCATTTATTCCCCCAAAAAGATCACTGGGAAGGAGATGGAAAGTCTTTGTCAAAGTCAGATGTTGAGGAACAAGTCCAGGCCTAGTCAGGTGGGAGCAGAGGTTGAGGGGTCTCAAAGTGGGAAGTGAGGGGCAAAATCGCACTCCCCTTTCTACCCAGGTTTTCAAGAAAAAGAAATCAGATTAATAGCAAAGAAGATGAAGGTCAAAATATCACCTTTTTAAAACATAACTTTAAACGGATGGACATATCTAAAAGACCAAATAGACCTGTTAAATGAGCTGCAGAATGGGACCTACTTGTCCTCTGGTCCCAGACAAGGGTGACCTGGGACAGCCTTTGTGCTGCATGCAGAGACAGAGCACTGGAAGAGTCCTCGGCATCATGCTCTCTGCATGCAAATCACTCTCTATGGGGAAGGTAAAGTCTGAGCTGAACATGCCCAATTTAACCTTATCTATCCTCCAATCAGAGAGGTCACTATTGTGCCTGGGACATAGTAAGCAAAAAATCAAAGAACGTCACATCCAGTGGGCTCCCAACATGGAAGAAGGAGCAGGAAAACCCCTCCCAGACATCATGCTCCCTGCCTTTTCTCCCTGTCTTCTTCTCATTCATGATATCAATGTGTTGTGCCCAACACCTTCATATTCATCATTTTACTTAGTCTTCTTACAATCATGGATGGAAGGTATTACTACCATACACAACCCATAGATGAGGAAACCGAAGCTGTGAGTGGTGATCAGCTGGTGGAGAGAGAGCCAGGAGTGGTACCCAGGGCTTCTTATTTCACCTTTTTCATCCTTTTTTCCATTGCTTTATGCATGAGTCCCACAAAAGAGTAGACTCTTACCCAGGAAAAAATCTTATCAATAACTGGTCACAATTTAGGCATTCACATTTATATTAAATTCTTTTTCACCCCTAAAAGCCAACACTGACCATAAGACCCCACGATGGTTTTGGAGAATGGTACAAGTGTCAGAGAGACACAAAATAGGAAAAGAAGACAGAATCTTAGATGCCCACATTTCTGACCTCTTTATTTTACAGACAAAAGAGATGCTGAAGAGAAAAGGCAAGGAGTTTGCTCGGGCACCCAGCTGGTGAGCCCCAGGGTTAGGAGCTGAACCTCATAGCTGTGACTCTGCATCCTTTCCTCTTTACCACTTTTCTTTGCTAGAACACAGGCACCCATGGGCCTGACACACACTGAGATGCACATGTGCACCTTGGCACCGGCCCTGCAAGGGTGTGGAGCTGAGCCACAGCTCACACACCCATCCCCCAGGTGACCTTGGACACTGAGTCTCAGTGGTTTTCTTACTCCGAGACAAAAACCCTCATGATATCTGATATGCTTTGGCTGTGCCCCCCACCTGAATCTCATCTTGAATTGTAGTTACTATAATCCTCATGTGTCGTGAGAGGGACCCAGTGGGAGGTAATTGAATCACGGGAGCGGTTACCCTCATGCTGTTCTTGTAATAGCGAGTGAATTCTCATGAGATCTGATAGCTTTATAAGGAGCTTTTCCCCTTTTGCTGGGTACCTCTCTTTCCTGACACCACGTGAAAGAGGATGTGTTTGGTTACCCTTCTGCCATGATTGTAAGTTTTCTGAGGCCTCCCCAGCCCTGCAGAACTGTGAGTCAACTAAATCTCTTTCCTTATAAATCACCCTATCTCAGGTATGCCTTTACCAGCAGCATGAGAATGGACTAATACAATATCAGAACGAACCAGTTTGCTCCCAAACTTTTTGATGTGAGGGAGAATAACACAAGTAACTAAACAGAAGAAATGTTTGGAGTTTGGGTGGCTTTTGCACAGTGGAGTGTGTCCAGGGAATGTGGATGTTATTGATTCTGTGCATAATTAGACCATTTACTGTGCTTTCGTCCAGGGCTTAGGTGGCGCTGCCCTTGTTCCCTGCAGCCCCGGCCAGATTTATGGCTTGAAAAGTTTTTTTAGTCCCTTTTATTTTTATGCGTATCTAATTTGTGACCAAGATGGCTCAAGTTTAAAATCAGTCCTGGGGCCCTGGAGAGCGCCTCATTCATGAGCCCGAGGGAAAGGCCCCAGGGCCAAGCCAATGAAGAGATGGGACTTGCTTCTGACTGACCTACATGCTGCTGTCCAACAGGCTTTGGAAGTACACTTCTATACTTTTCACATGAGGAGAGTTTCCATTTTAAGTTAATAAACCCCCTCAAGGAAGGAAATGTAGCAGAGCATACAAACAACTCATGACTGAAACATTTCGGTCCAGAATTTTGTCCTCAAACTTGGCAATAATGCAGCAGGAGGAAAAGAAAATATCAATGGATGTGTTGCTCCAGTCAGTGGAAGATTTCATTTGCTTAACACTTGCTGGGTCTGTGCCTTCGTGCCTGATAATGTTGAAGATCCCACCAAGCCAGGGAATGTCCACCTACTGTGCGTATCACACCATGGAGGGAGGAGAAAGATGGGAGACACAGAAATGGATAAAGAGGGAAAGAGGCGAAACACCACTGCAAGGTGAACAGCCTGGGTTACTAGCAGAAAAAAATAAGTCAGTCTGTAAACATTTATGAAGATCTGTGAGGGACACTACCTTTACCCTGGAGCTAACCCATGACCCGGAGAGCAAAACTCTTGCCTTTACAGAACACATATTCTTGTGGAATGAGAGGAGCTATCAGCAAGTAAGCAAATCATTTCATGGAGTGTGTTAGTCTATTCTCCCACTGCTATAAAGAAATGCCTGAGACTGGGTAATCTATAAAGAAAAGAGGTTTAATTGGCTCATGATTCCACAGGCTGTACAGGAAGCATAGTAGCATCTGCTCAGCTTCTGGCGAAGCTTCAGGAAACTTACAGTCATGGCAGAAGGCAAATGGGAAGCCAGCACTTCACATGGCCAAAGCAGGAGGAAGAGAGAGAGAGGAAGGAGGTGGTACACACCTTTAAACAACCAGATCTCATGAGAACTCACTATGGTGAGACCAGCACAGAGGGAATGATGTTAAACCATCCATGAAAATCCACCCCCATGATCCAATCACCTCCAACAAGGTACCACCTTCAACACTGGGGGATTACAATTTGATGTGAGATTTGAGCAGGGACACAAATCCAAACTATATCACCTAGTAAGCAGTGCTAGGGTAAAAAAGAACTCAGGCAATTCTAATTAAGAATACCTGGTGGGGAGGGAAGGGGAGAGTGGAGAAAGAGTCAAAGCAGTGACTGAGCTGAGCCCTTAATTGTGAAAAGGAGCCACCATTCAACTGTGAAAGGGAAAAATATTTCCAGTTGAAGGGGAGAGGAGTTGTCAGAGTTCTGAAGTGAGAATGGATTTGGTGTGTTGGACAAACAAGAGGAAGGCCAGTTGGACTGGAGTGAAATGAGGAAGGAGACAGTTGTCAGAAGGGAAATCAGTGCAGTGCGCTTGGGTGGCCCCAGGTGCTGGGTCAAGGCAATGAGACCCATTCCAGATACAAGCCTCTGGGGTGACCCTGCCTTGGTCAGCACTGACTCAGTATTGGACACGGTGTCTTTAGGATAGAGATGGGGTGCCTCTGGCTGAGCGACATGGGGAAGCAGGAGCAGAGGAGAAGCAGGAGGCTTGGGATTCTCAACCCTGGCTGCATGTTGGAATCCCCTGGAGCTTTAAGAATACTGATAGCTTAGTGTCACCCTCAAAAATTCTGACTTACCTGGTTAGGTGTTCGGCTTGCTATTTGTATTATCACTCCTGTGATTCTAGGGTGCAGCTAAGATTGTAAACTACACCTAAATGACAGAGGAGGAAAAAGGTTTGGAGAAGACAGATTCATAATCATAAGATAGCTCTCATCCCCAGAGCTTCTCCCTCCCACTGCAGACTAGATGTTCTCCAAGAATCCATCTGCCCAACTCTAAAATACTCACTGATTCTTTCACTTTGAATAAGACATGAAACCCTCGTGTACACCTGTGAGGCTGAGCCAGAATGAACCTAGAGGGCTACAGCCGGAATGTGGGAAAATAATCCACATCTTTCCTTCCTACTGCATAACTCCTGCACCATACAACACCACCAAGAGGGGATTTAAAAACAGGACCTGCAAATCCCCCCAATGTGCCAATCTGGCACACCAAGGCCAGAAGTTTACGTACTGGCTCCAATGTGAACGAAGACAAGGCAGCTGTGCACACACTCTCCTCTTCACATTTTCCCATGTACACAGCTCCCACCTCCAGCTCTTGCACCACATTTTCTACTGGGGTCAATATGACCCTCTTTCTCTTTATGTTGTGACCCACTTTGAGGACAGACACCCTCATCATCTGGTCATTCTTCTCAACGTAACATATAGCAAGTTACAGATGCCATCACGTGCACTCTGTATGAAATAAGAAATGTGCCCCTCCTTAAGTGGGCAGTGTTAGAATTGAAAGTGATATGGTTTGACTGTGTCCCCATCCAAATCTCATCTTGAATTATAGCCCCCATAATTCCCATGTGTTGTGGGAGGGACCTAGAGGGAGATAATTAAATCATAGGGGTGGTTCCCCCATACTATTCTCTTAGTAGTGAATAAAGTCTCATGAGATCTGGTGGTTTTATGAGGAAAAACCCTTTTTGCTTGGTCCTCATTTTCTCTTGTCTGCCACCATGTAAGACATGCCTTTGGCCTTCCACCATGATTGTGAGGCCTCCCCAGCCACGTGTGACTGTGAGTCCATTAAACCTCTTTTTCCTTATGTATTACCCAGTCTCGTGTATGTCTTTATCAAAAGCGTGAAAACAGACTAATACAGAAAATAACCTCAAAAATTAGGCTTTTGACAATTAGGGAAATCAAAACCCAGGGAGAGTAGTAACAAGCTGCCTTTACATTGGGCTTTGCCATTTGCACACTCACATCCATTTTCTGATGTACTGTTCATGCTCCACCCACGTGGCAGTGCTCTTCTCATTATCTACATTTGAAAATAAGAACTGACCTGGCGTGGTGGCTCACGCCTGTAATCCCAGCACTTTGGGAGGCTGAGGCAGGTGGATCACAAGGTCAGGAGATAGAGACCATCCTGGCTAACACAGTGAAACCCTGTCTCTACTAAAAATACAAAAAAATTAGCCAGGCATGGTGGCAGGTGCCTGTAGTCCCAGCTACTTGGGAGGCTGAGACAGGAGAATGGCGTGAATCCAGGAGGTGGAGCTTGCAGTGAGCCGAGATCACGCCACTGCACTCCAGCCTGGGTGACAAGGCGAGACTTCGTCTCAAAAAAAAAAAAATTAAATAAATAAATAAATAAATAAATAAATAAAATAAGGAGATCATGCCTGTAATCCCAGCACTTTGGGAGGCCGAGGTGGGCTAACACCGTGAAACCCCGTCTCTACTGAAAAATACAAAAAACTAGCCGGGCCAGGTGGTGGGCGCCTGTAGTCCCAGCTACTCGGGAGGCTGAGGCAGGAGAATGGCGTGAACCCGGGAGGCGGAGCTTGCAGTGAGCCGAGATCGCGCCACCGTACTCCAGCCTGGGCCACAGAGTGAGACTCCTCCGTCTCAGAATAAAAAAAAAAAAAAAGGAGAACTAAGGATCGCAGAAGTTAGCTAACTTGTCAAATGCTGCTAGCTTAGAGGGAGCCATGACCCCATCCAAACAGTCTGACAAAAATTCTGTTCTTTCCACTACTCAAGGGTCTTGTATTTTGGCTGTGACCTCAAAAGAAAGCTGACCATTCACAAAGTTAGATTTAAAAAAATTCTTTAGGCCAAGTCACTTCCCTTAGCAATACAAAACCAAGTTCTTTGGCTTCTAAAAATCTGGGTAATGGCACATCACACAACATTTCATCAGGGGAGTTCAAGGGAATACTTGGAATTAAAAACAAACAAACAAATAAACCTTAGAGAATAGTATTAGGAGAAAAACAAATGAAGTCAACTCTTTGAAACAGTGTTTTCCCTTTGTGTCAGCAATTCACTGTTTCCTGATATGTGTGCATGACCAAGCTCGTTAACCATGTTGGAGTTGAGTGCTCGCGCCACGGAGCATGATTTATTTCACTTTGGTTTCATATCTTCTGCAGATTAAGGCTTTCTTTACATATTACATTTTGCATTTTAAGAAAACGCAAAACGATTATGTGTTTTGTGAGTTGCTAGGTTTTGTTCTTTTTTTTCTCTCCAATCTTGCTAATGTTGAAAAAACCATTCTGACTCCCTGGCGCTATCCTCCACGGCTGTAAAATCACAAATCAGGCATAATAATTGTGTTCTCCTTAAGGATGCACCCAAGCATTTCAGCCAGCCTAGTGTACCAGTAATGAAATTTGCATTGTGCTTACAAAACTGTGGTATTGATATAAATGGACTTTTGTGGCCGAATGACTGAGCAGCAGTTGCTGGACCTTGGTGTGTATGAGCGCTTATTCTATTCCTGGGTCCCTGAAAAAGGCCAGCATGGACCTCCCTGAATAACCATGATAGTAGGAGAGGACTGAAGCAGCTAGTGTTGCTGCTCATCGCAGTGAGAAATTTGTCTGGACCCAAGCCACTTCCTTTTCTCTGTTCTCTTTACCCTCCCCTTTCCCACAGCCACAGGCCTCAAGTCATTCATTCACTCAGGCTCCCTGCAGGAGGATATTACTGAATGCCTGCAATGAGTGGGCAACTGCAGAGATCGCTGCCTGAACCCATGACCAGACATGAGGGTCAGAGGGATGGATGGGAATATAGTTCAGCCCCATAGCATATATGAGAAAATATTCAGATGTTTTACTCAACAGCAAGCTCAAAGTGAGGCTGCCTCTCTCTATCGTGAGAACTAACATTTCATGTGCTGCTGTCTTGACATCTTTGATCTTGATAGGACCCCAAAGACCTAACCATGAGTCACCCTGCTCTCCCCAGATATGACCGTCATTCAGGAGGAAAGGTTCTCCACTCAGCTAGTTTCCTTCATCCACCAGACATGCCGCGCTGCACCCACCCACTCCTCAACCTAACAGGTTGCTTCTCCCTGCCAGCCATTGAATCATTCAAACAACCAATCATATACATCCTCCCATGTGAACCAAGGGTTGACCTGTCCTCTTGTTACTACAGAGCCCACCTCCCACAGTCCCTCCTGGCCCATTTATTTCCGCCGCGTGGCTCCGCATAGCATGCGGCACCCTCTTCTTTGGGCTCTGGGTGTATGTGAGTAATAAACCGCCGTCAGTCTTATCTGTCCAGTGTCAGGCATTGTGTGTTTGGCTGTCAGGCATTATTTAGGGTGGGGGATCCTCCTCTCACTAATGGGATGAAATGGAGGCAAGCAAAATATCGCTTTCCAAAAATCCCCACAATTCCATTTTAGATTCACTGATAGAGAACAAGGAGTGTGGTTACTCTGATCTGCATTCACCTGGTCAAAATGTACCTAGAGTCCAGTTCAGGCTTTTTCAGGGACATGGATGGAGCGGGAGGTCATTATCTTTAGCAAACTAACACAGGAACAGAAAACCAAATATTGCATGCTCTCCCTTCTAAGTGGGAGCTAAATGATGAGAACACGTGGACACATACAGGGGAACAACACGCACTGGGGACTTTCAGAGGTTGGAGGGTGGGAGGAGAGAGAGGATCAGGAAAAAATAGCTAATGGGTGCTAGGCTTAACACCCGGGTGATGAAATAATCTGAACAGCAAACCGCATGACACAAGCTCACCTATGTAAGAAACCTCACTTGTGGCCCTGTATATAAAAGTTAAAGTTCAGAAAAAGGTGTATATTTAGGGAAAGCTGTCGGTAAGCTGGAGCGCGCCCAGACACTGGCACACACTGCTCAGCTGGATGGGAGGGTGTCAGGGAGACACACTCAGACTGGACTCCTTAGCTTGGTAGTGAGTTGGGGGGAATAGAGCAAGACTGCAGAGTAGGAGATCTGGGTGCATGGCACAGTAGGGAGCTATAGCAGAGGCTCACTGGCCCTGTCCCCAGCTTCTGCATGCTCCTCCCCAAAGGAGTCACACCTAGAATGTTATTCAAAATACGATCCATGGGTTACTAGAGCCACTTCACACAAACGGACAGCCAACAGTTTAGGGCCTTGGAGCAGTGCATCACCCACTGAGGGGTGTGAGGGTATGAAAGCTCCCTTGCCTCAAGGTGGGACAGACTCCAAGGGTAGTTACACTCCAGGGCTCTCTTGGGCATTGGCTCAGCCGAGGGGTCTCCTGTAGCTGCACAGATCTTGCTCACTCTGCTTCTATGTGGGTTTCTCGAAGGCACTTCCTTGATAAGTCTCTCTCTCTCTCTCTCACACACACACACACACACACACAGACACACACACACACAAATCTCCATCCCAGAGAACCTGGAGAACCTACATCAAACCAGCATCAGGGCCTTGGCTCTATCAAAGAAACAGATAATGCACCGGAACCTCAGACCGACATGAATGGACAGAGAGGCAGGCCAGGCTGAAAGAAGGGGCACCAGACAGAGCAAACAAAGTTTTAACCAAGAAATTGTAACCTAGGGAGCTGATGCATTGTCACAGGGATCCTTACAGGGCCACTAGGACCCTGAAGTGGGAAACAGGCTGATAAAAAAAGTACTTAAATGTAGAAGGGATCAACTCAGGTTTGTTCAAATGTATTTCATGGGAATCCTAGCTGATTGTCTTATGGAAAAGAAAAAGAAACAAGGTAACTAAATTCTAATATTTGAATAATATCCATAAATAAGAAATTATAAATGTTCTCTGGGATTCCATGGGTGTAATGGGATCAATATGTGGAATGAGGTGAAGATGGATTCACTCTCGATTTAAGGAGGATCACTCTAAGAGTCATGGCTGTTCAAAGACGGCATGGCCCCTCAGAAGTTAATAAGTATTTGGTCACTGGAAGTGGAGCACAATTTTTAGAGATATTATTGAGGGCATGAAAGCATCTCTTAAAAGGATGTGGAATTAGACAACTTGTAAGATCCACTCCAGCTAAAGACTAATAAATCATAGTGTCTCACTCTTCTCCCAGCTCCACCAGGTTCCAGGGGAAATAGACCAATGCTTCCAGCCCAATTTATTTCCCTTGGGGTTTCTTTAGCACTTTCAAAAAATTCAACAACAACAACAACAACAAAACCCTAAAAAATGAAGAGTATGCTAAAACAATGGACACAACTTTTTTATATTACAAACTTTATAAATAATAATTGAATGGTCAGAGTAAGGAAAAAAACATTATTTTGCTACTACAGATTATGTAAAAAAAAAAAAGAAAAACAAACAAAAACCAAAAAACAAAACATCAATTTAAAAGGAAAAATTGCTCTTCCCAAAATAGGTAAGTAGGCAACGTTACACTGACAGTTTTGCTGTGAACAGGTAAGAACTTCATTACATGCTAGTCTTGCTTCACAGACTGCTGTTTGGGAAATTTTGCTCTTAAAAATACCTCCACTAGAGTCTCATTGTGTGGCTGTTTCTGGCTTTCATGATCTAAAGGATGTCTTTAGGTAATATATTTAGGTAATAAAAGGAGGTCTCTTTCAAACTTTTATAACTAAATGCAACTTCCCAACAATAATCAAGTGAAATCTATTTTGCCTCCTGCAATACTTCACTTATCATTAGTTCCTTGAGTTTATAAAACATTTTCACATCCCTTATTTCACTGGATGCTCATGACAACCATATGTTGGTAGGCAGAACCGTATCATTATTGCGTGTTTACGTGTAGCTGGGTCCTAGCTGGGTGTGAGATGTTCAGTGTGTGAAGCTGGACAACCTTCTCCTCGTTTAGCTAGGTCTGTTTATTTGCATTGGGTGCACTTACCCTTGGGAAATGACTTTGTAATATATCCTGCCCAAGGATAGAGGGGGAGCTCAGGAAAGCTTTTCTAGAGGAGCATTTGCTGGAGAAAAAGTGGTCTAGGTGTTCTAGGCAAAGAAAAGGCGAGTAGTCAGGCAAGCTTCCCAGAGAAGGGAAGGAGAAACACAAGAAGTGTTGTAGGAAGAAAGAGCAACAGGTGGGACAGGCCACAGGCAAGAGAGCTGCAAGATGTTCCAAGAGTTAGGCAAGATGAGAAAAGCTGGGAGAGAAAGCCAGAGAGAGAGGAAAGCTCACACCACACCTCAATGACTCCTCTCCCCTGCAACCGTCTATCCTCCTATCTTCTCCAGAGCCATAAATGAGACCAAGTATCCTGTTTCTCAGTCCAAAACCTGGGCCATCTCCCTTGCCATCTGCTTTTCCACAGCCCCTCACCCACCACCAGTCCCCGGGTACCTTCCATCCACTTCCAGAGCTGCACTTGGGGATGAGCCACCCTCATCTCTCAGGACCTCCAGAGCCTCCTAACGAGGCTTCAACCTAAAGGGGTGTCTCCAAGGTCAACCTTCACCCTAATGGGGTTCCCCAAGGCCAACCTTTGCCTTTTTCCAGTCCACATCCACAGAGCAACCTAAGTGATATTTTAAAGACAAACCTTATCAATTCACTCCCTATGTAAAGCCCTTCAATGCTTCTCCTTTTGTTTAGAATAAAATCCAGCCTTTGTACAGTCAGCCCCTCCTTGTCACTCCACCTTGCCTCACATCATCTCTGCCCTACTGGCTCACTGCGGCCTCTCTCACTGCCACCTGGGTTCTCAGATGCACCACACTGCGTCCCTGGTCATGTTGTGCCTGGCCCAGAGCCCTCCCCTCTCCTCGCCCCTCCTGTTAGCTCATCTCCCAGCTGTCAGCTAAGGCATTATTTCCTCAGGGGAAGATTTCTCTGTCCCTAAACTAGGTTAGCAATTTAGTAATCCCACTCACCGTCGTTTGCTTTCATAACACCAATAACTTCTCATCCTTTACTTATCTCTACTGGAATGAAATCATTATTTGTGTCTTTCTCTTTGACTCAAGCATAAGTTCCCAGGACAGGAACCATATCTGGAAGAACAAAATGAGAGCCATGTATACCCAGGGCCAAGCCCAAGGACTAGTGCATTCTAGGGGCTAAATAAATGGTTTGGGAAATAATTTTAAAAAATAGAAAAAGAAAATTTATTTTAAAAGGATCAAGAAAGACATGTCTACTAAAGAATTCGAATGAATCAGGATTATAAGGAGGACTAGATGAAGGGTTTTAAGGATCTGGAAGCTTTTCAATTCAGAGACAGATGGAGAGTGGACTGGCTAGGCATGGAGACCCAGGTTAGAAGAATGCTAGTGTGGTGTGCTGAGTGGAAATTACTGAGGCCTCAAAGTGGGCAGTGGTCACTGAGCATATATTGGACAAAAGAATGAAGGGCAATAAAATGGATAGAGTTTGCAGAACTCATCAGTTGGCCAGAGTCCACAGGTCCAACAGGGGCAGAGTCAGGACATAATTGGAACTTGGGCAAATGGCAGGTCGGTGATGCCTTGATCCAAGATAATGGGACCAGGAGCAGTAGGAGGCTTATAGGATGCATTAGTTTCTGGAGGCTGTGGTGACAAATGGCCACAAACTGGGGGGCTGAAACAACAGAAACATGATCTCTCATTGTTTTGGAGGCCAGAAGTCTGAAATAGTTTGTTAGCAGGGTTGGTTCCTTCTGAAGGCTTCCAGAGAGTATATTAGTCAGGGTTCTCCAGAGAAACAGAACCAAAGGATAGATACATACACATATAGATACACAGATAGGTGGAGATATAAAGAGATTTTCTATGAGGAATCAGCTCACATGATTATGAAGGCTGAGAAATCTCACAATCTGCTGTCTACACATTCAAGACCCAGGAAAGCCAGTGGCGTAGTGCCAACCAGTCCATGTCTGAAGGCCTGAGAACCAGAGGAGCTGATGGGGCAAGTCCAGTTTCAGGGCAGGAGGAGACCTATGTCCCAGCTCAAGCCATCAGGCAAAAGGAACGTATTCTCCCTTCTTCCTCCTTTTGTTCTATTGAGGCCCCAGTGGATTGGATGGTGCCTACCCATACTGGGGAGGGCCATTTACTTGACTGAGTCCACTGATTCAAATGCTAATCTCTTCCAAACACCCTCAGAGATGCACCCAGAAATAACGTGTAATCAGACATCTAGGCACCCAATGGCCCAGTCAAACTGAAACATGAAATTAACCTTCACAGGGAGAATCTGCCCATACCTCTCCCCTAGGTTCTTGTGCTTCCTGGTGTTCCTCAGCTTGTAGACACATCACTCCAATCTCTGCCTTTTTCTTCATATTGCCTTCTCCCCTCTGTGCCCTTGTGTCCCAAAATGTCCTTTCCTTTCTCGTATAAGAACACATGTCATTGGATCCAGGATGATCTCATCTCTTGATATCCTTAACTTAATCACATCTGCAAAGACCCTTCTTCCAAATAAGGTCACAGCCACAGCAACTGGGGGTTAAGACTTGGACATATTTTCTGAGGGGACATAATTCAACTCACTACTCAGGAAATGTGTAAATGTTGACTCTCACAGGCCTGTTGTGTCACCTCTTGAAGGCATGGGATAAAGAGCTGACTGTCTGGAGATCATTCAAGATCAGAGTGAGCTGAGGTTAAAAAAGGAAGACACTAGGAACTAGAAAGTCTACCCAAGAGAAACAGACAATATTCTACGGGCATCAGAAAACTGTAGACCAACTGCAGAACTGTACCTAAGAAGCTCATTAAGACATTTAATCCCCAACCATTTCTTGCTCAATAATAAGTTTACTCCACATAGTCACATCACAACTACTTTTGAATGCCCTTTGATATCCAGGATAAATCTGGCATGAAATAATATACCAACTATGCTGTTGGAACTGTTCAGCTTCAGTATCTTGAAACTAGAAAGTATTGACTCAATCATTAGGATAATTCATCTTTTGTTTAGCCGTTTACTCCTTAAAGAATGATTTACTGAGCAGCCTAGGACATGCCAAGCACTATGTAAGGTCAGAAGATGCAAACGTGACTCAGCCAGATTCTCTCCCTCAGAGGATCACTGCAGAATGGGGTTCTCACCTTCAGTACCACTGACATTTTTAGTCAGCTTATTCTTTGTTGTGGGGAGGTGCACTGTGCATAGTAGGATGTTTAGCAGCATCTCTGGGCTGGAAACATTGAATGCCAGTAGTAACGCTGCCCCTCAGATGTGACAACCAAAGATATCCCAAATATTGCCAAATATTCCCTGGGCACAAAATTGCCCCAGGTTGCTAGCAATGGCCCTAGGGTGATAGGGGTGGCACTGGACAGCTTTCACAAGCAGGACAACCCTGGCACTGTCCATGAGGAAGAACACTGATATAGGGGTCTGGAGGCCCAGGCTATGAGGTGGGGGAAGGGAGGTGAGGCAGAGAGTAGATGCAGGAGATTTTAGAGGGGCCTGAGGGAGATGAGCTACGTACCAACTCATTCAGAAATCTTCCATATTTTAACAAAGGACATGCTATACCAAAGTCCAAATATGAAAATCCACAGAGCTGGGGCTCAAATCTGGCCTCATTGCTTATAAACCCAGCATTATTTTCTGCAGGGATCCAGAGTGAGCCTCCATGTGGCAGCACAAATGCTCTCACAGACACTCTCAGGGTTAGGCTGACACCACGGACATCCTCAGCAACAGATGGAGTTAAACAAAACAGAGCCCTGCACTGTTTCATATACAAGGATCTCTACTGAGTCCTTCTCTTTTCCCTTCTCATTTCCCTAAACCGCTTGATTTAAATACCCAGCTTTTGTATTAACTCACCAGAATAATTGACATCTCAATGTCTTCCTCTCTTTGTCACCCGTTACTAAATATACATTCTTCTCTGCAAAGTTTTCAGATTGACTGCTCCTGACAGACAACACAGATTTCAACATTTACACAGAAGTTGTCTGTCAAAAAAAAAGGAATAGAAAAAAAAATGCCCTATTTTAGGATGTCTCTTTGCTTAAAACGCAAGAGAGAGAGGAGGGAGAAATCTCTGCCTGTGCATAACAGCAATTTATGCCGGGATGCATAGTCTTGCTGGAGATGTTGCTAAGCAACTGCCTGGCGGCATGTCAGGGGGCACAGGGAGACAGAAGGTAGAAAAGGCACCAAGGCCTGGGCACTGCAGGACATGCAGAGACCCACTTGGGACATCCACCTTCTTCCCCATCTCCTGGCAGCTAGAATAACCTCAGAGGTGATTTTGCCTCTCTGTGGCCTTGAAGCCAATAAAAGAGATTTCACACCAAAAGCAGAGCTTGGAACACAGTCACTGTTGCTGGCATTTTTTCTGCTATTCCTTGTGTGGTAGATAGAGCTGAAGCTTGAGAGTTAAGCACGCTTAGTTCCTGCATCTGTAAAATGATGATGGTAGCTGTGCCATCACTGCATGGTGGTGAGACCTCTATTGTGCTCTCCGGTCATCTGTCCTTACCTCCCTTACAGCATTCACCAGCATGTTACATCGAAATTTTCTGTTCCTTTTCTGCTTTTCCCCAATGAGACTGTGTTCCAAGCACAGAGACTACATCTTCCTCCTCCGTCATTACTCAGTGAGGAATGCCTGGCATGCAAGAGGGCCTCAAATAATTTTATCTTTCCTGATCTGAACCAAGACCTCTAGAGTGTCTTGCAAAACCCCTCATACTCCAGTTTCACCTACATGTCTGCCCTCATCTCCAACTATCCTTGTACCTTCCACTCGGCCTCAACACAGTCTTCATTTTATTGGCACACTTCTTTCTACTTCCTGTGTAAATAAGGTTCGCTAAACCACTGGTCCCTCTCCCTGCTTAACTTCTGGTTAATTCCTACTCATCATCTAAAACTCCACTCAAGCATGAACTTCTCCATGAAGGCCCCATGTGGTTTTATCTAAGCAACCAACCTGCAGATGGAGAGTATGACATTACAGAGAGGAGGGGACAATGGCACAGCAGAAATGGATTCTGAGCCATTTATAAAGAGGCAGAGAGCTGTTCATTGGGAATCACTGCTCTTCTAAGTCTTGGGTTATCTATAAATATTAGGCTTGCTGAAGGTCACACAGAGAGTGATTGGGGGGCAGATCTAATTTCCTGCAGTTGGATTCCACAAAGTCAAGTAGGAAAGTAGCAACATAAAACCCACGTCTAACTCCTCCCAAATTTTCTGCATATCCCTCTGAATCATAAATTGCCTGTGACGTGCAACGCAAACCTTTCCTTCATTAGTTCAAACAGTCAGTACTAATTTATTAAGCATATACTTTGGACTGATAATAGTGGAAGGTACCAAAATATCATGCATTTATTTGCTCATTCAATTCAGTCATTTATACATCATTCAATGAAAGACACTGTGCTAGTCTCTGAACATTCAAAGATGGATACCCCCAGCCCTCAGGTTGCTCACAAGTAGACACTACAACAGAATTTTGAGCTGGTTTGTTTCCCGTAGGCAATGGGTCTTCTCTCCACACCTGGTCCAGTAACACCTTCATAAAACCTCTAGACCTCACATTCCTGCCTTTCTATAGCTGCCAGCTTGGGGCTTGAACCACAGGAAGTGGTGTATAATCTTCTTGTTGGTAGAACTTGAGCTCTTATTGGTTTGTTTCTTTAATTGAATTTCCTGCGGTTTGATCCCACAAAGCCAGGTAGGAAAGTAGTAACTAAAGCACCCACCACATGCTTTGTCTTGTGAGTCTCCTATATTTTCTCACTTAGTCCTCACAACAATTCTTTGAGGTGGGAATCATTATCCCTGCCTTCATATATATTAAAAAACTGAGTTCACAGAGAATCAACATCTTGCCCAGAGCAGAACCAAAAATGAAGAGGGGGGGTTTTCTCCAAAGTCGGTTTACCTTTCATGAGAGCATGCTGCCCAAACAGGTTCGGAATTCTGTAGATACAGAATAGGAAAAAAGGATCTCAGAGGAAGGAGCAACACAGGCATGAAGGTGCATTGAGTTAGGGAAACACGATGTGTCAGGCATAGCCAAGGCAGAGTGTGAATGTAGACTTACATGGAAAATGTGGCTGAAAAGAACATTGAGGGCAGAGCATGAAATGCCTTGAAAACCTTTGCACGGTGCTCAGCTGCATGGTTCTGCCTACAAGTACTCAACAGTAGCAATTGGATATTTTCTCTATTGTAAGCCAGACCTAATTTTCCAGAGTGGACCTAGGAAAGTATTTACTTTGCAGTTCCTGTATTCTCAAAAGCTACCCTTATCTGTCTTCACACCCACTACTGCCCCCACTACAGAAGCTACCCAGCTTTTACTGCAGTTATCACACTGCATCCCAACCGCTTATGACTCCATCTGGGCTTGCTTAGCTGTGATCAACTTGAACAAAGGCATTCTGTCAGGTGCATCACAGCAAAGCTACCTCCTAGCGTGATGCTTAGATCATGACAAGTGCTAGCCTTATACTTAATTAATAAGCTGTATTTGTCCCTTCTTACACTACTATAAAGAGCTACCTGAGACAAGGTATTTTACAAAGAAAAGAGGTTTAATCAACTCACAGTTCCACAGGCTGTAGAGGAAGCATGACTGAGAGACCTCAGGAAGCTTACAATCATGGACAAAGGCAAAGGAGAAGAACTTTTTTTTTTGAGACAGAATCTCACTCTGTCACCAAGGCTAGAGTGCAATGGCATGATTTCAGCTCACTGCAACCTCCACTTCCCGGTTTCAAGTAATTCTCCTGTCTTAGTCTCCTAGTAGCTGCAATTAGAGGCATGTGCCACCATGCCCTGCTATTTTTTTTTTTTTTTTTTTTTTTTTTTGTATTTTTAGTAGAGACAAGATTTCACCATGTTGGCCAGGCTGGTCTCGAACTCCTGGCCACAAGTGATCCACCCGCCTTGGCCTCCCAAACTGCTGGGATTACAGGAGTCAGCCACCATTCCTGGCCAACAAAAACCTTCTTCACATGGCAGAGTAGGAGACGGCAAGTGAAGAGGGAGGTGCTACACACTTTTAAACAACCAGATCTCATGAGAACTCACTCACTATCACGAGAACAGCAAGGGAGAAATCTGACCCCATGAGCCAATCACTTTCCACCAGGGCCTTACCCCCAACACCAAAGATCATATTTCAACATGAGATTTGGGTAGGAACACAGAGCCAAACCATATCATAAGTGAAGTAGTGAATTAGTGATGTATTTAAAGCAAGCCATCTCTCATCGCCATCCATATAACAACTCAAAATCTTTCGTAAAGACCATCTTATCCCTTGAATGTAAACTCCCTTTGGAAATGCATGACAGGGGATATGGCACAGTTTCATTCAGCTCAAGGTGATTTGGAGTGTATGTTTGAATTTGACTTCTCTGAGAATGACATCCCACCCAAGGCAAAAAGGGGGTATGCCTGCCGGGTTGGGGAGTAAAGGAATCTGAGCTAAGGCTGCTAATTGGGCTGTTCTTAATTACAGTCATTCTTTATGCTGGGAAATCGGAAGGGGAGGCAGGGAGCGCAAGGGCTTTATTTTTAACAACCACACTTTCTGCGAGATGTGTGGCCCCCATTTACAGCAGCAAATGGAATTCGTGCCAAGGAGATGGGGCTCCATTATTAAGTGCAAATAATTAGGCCCTTAGTTCCTGGAGTTGGGAAAAGGAGAGCTCTGTGCAACACAGGGGTGGAGAAAGTACCATTCATTTTGAGTTTTTCATCATTTAAAATGATAATTAGTGGGAGATAATATGCCTCAGTCGCCAATTTTGCCTCTGATTATTTGCTTGAATATGGTAATTGTATGGTTTTGTTTTGCCTTCCCTTCGATATGCTTCCTAAAGTCCTTGTGATGTTTAGGGGGTTGGGGGACTCGTTTTTATAATATCTCTCAAAGTAACCATGGAAATATATAATTAGACATTATTCAGGATAGAACGACCCAGGTTGCAGGAGCATCTGTGGTACAGTGCATTTAACTATGCAACGACTCTCTCTTAATACCAGCAGGACATTATTTTCCCTGATTTTATAGTCGTGTCTTATGGGACTTTATCTTATAGTCTTGTCTTATGGGACTATGGAGGAAATAAGTCCAGACAGAAGACCTGTTTTCTGGTAATAGCTCTGCCCTGTGTGCAACTGGTCCTACATCTCTGAAAGCAGGTGGGAAGGGAACGTAGGAGGTTTCAATTATATTACTAAGTGCTTGCATTTGTGTACCTTTGTACTTCTTCACTGCGAGTGGAAGATCCTGTAAAATCACTTCTCTACATTAAAATGCCTGAGTATCCCCAAAATAGGAGGAGGGAGAGTTCTGTTTTTATTAAAATATAAATATGTATTCTATATGTCACGGACACGTAAGAATACTAGAAGTTATAGTTATATGTTCTCACCACCAGACACAAAATATCTGTGGTCCAGAGTGGCTCTATGGATTCCAGTAAAGGACTAGGTTATATCATTTGCTTGGCAATCTGGAAAGATATACTCAGTTTGGAAGGAGGGGAGCTAGGAAACTAACAAAAGTGATGGGGAACAGAGGCAGAGGAGGCCAACTTCAAGGCGAGGAGGTTGCATTCCCTGGCCATTCCCTTGTGGATGGGGACCTAGTTAACTTAAGGAAGGGAGCTGGTCACCCGGAAAGATGGAGGCACAATTAGAGGATTGGGACTTTCAGTTCCACCTCCAACCCCCAGGGAGGCAAGAGAGGCTGAAATTCAAGCTGATCACCAATGGTCAATGATGTAATGAATTATGCCTATATAATAAGGCTCCCATACAAACCCAAAAGGACTGGGTTCTGAGAGTGTCCAGTAGCTGAACATGTTCAGATTCTTGGGACACTAAGACTTCATCCAAGGTTTAACGTCACACCAAGCAATGGCATCATAAGAATGGGATGGGCTCAGCTTTAGGAGGCCAGTTTCTTCAGGGTAAATCCAAATTCCTGGGCATAGCACAGAAGGCCATTAGTGATCTGAGCTTGGCCTGTCTTCCCAACATTCCCACCTTATCTCTTTCATTCTAGTCCTACCTCTTCAGTTCCCTGTATTCCATGTTTCAGGCACTTTGGATGTCTTGGAGAGTCTAGAAAATTGTCTTTCTTTCCCCTGTCCAGAATGTTTTATCTTTCCTCTTCGTCTAGATAACTATAAACCACCCTTTAAAACAAAGCTCAAATATCAGTTCCTCTGGAAATCTCCCCAGTTTGGGTCAAATTCACTTCCTGAGTACAACCACAATATTCTGAATTTATCCCACTATTGCACTCACCAAGCACTTAGTAGGTGCTCAATAAATGTTTGATTCATTAATATAGCTTCCTCCCGTGACCTGCATAACATCTCATCTGTTCATTCTGTCAGTTGAGTTGGGTTCATTTTTCCCGTATCCTAGTTCACTGGCTGGAGGTATTCTTTATACCTCTTTGCCTTGAGTTCGTTCCAATTCTAACTCAACACTAGTCAGTTTAACCTATGTCAACCCAACTCAACTCACTCCAAGTCAAGATCAGAATGAACAGAATTAAAGCACACATAGCTGGTTTTTGTCTCAGAATTGGTTGTATGGGGAGAAATCCCATACACATTTTGATGACCAGAAGTGAAGTGGGGTAGAATATGCTGTGTTATGTTGATGGTGTAAGAAAAGAAAAAAACACTTTTTTTCCTATCCTCACAAAAAGAAACACTAATTCCAAGTACTACTTAAGGAGAAAGGGAGGATTCATACTTTCTCTACCCAGTGGTCTTGTCTTTGTACCCGGACAGAGTCAGAGCCTCGTGAATAATGCTAGGTTCTCATTCTCATCAGGGAAAAGTGAGATGAGGCTAGGATGTGAAGCCAGGGCCAAGCTTCCAAAAAGATGATTCTTCCTAGAAGGGGCTGAGTGGGATGTTAAGCATGAGAAATAACTGTGTGCCTGAAAATGTCTAATTTTGTTGTTCTAAAGTTTATGTTATTAACTGGTGCTCTCTATTGCAGAGTGATAAAACTGGATCCAAGACTCTGTTGAACCTGGGTTCGAATCCCATTGACTACATATCATCAAAAGCTTACTAGCTACTTATATTTTCAAGGAGGAAAATAAATTTCTGCTTCGCTCTCTAAGAAGGAACATTGCTGGAGAAACACTTTCACCCTCTCTCTACCCATCACTCACCTAGAGGAGGGGAGTGAATGGAGATGTTGAAGGAGAGTTTTCTGGCATACAGGGATTAACTCATTCTGACCTCAAGGGTCAGCCTTCTCCTCTACCATAAGCTCATATTACACACATTTTGGCCTGACCAATGGACCTAAGAGAGCTGGTAAATTCAATTCTGGAGTAAAGACTTAGGACACCTGCCATGCCACATATCTAAACTCTAGTATCCAACCAGCCTTCTGTGTAATAACGCTGTCATTTTGAATGAAATTTTTTATTTCCTATTTCATATTAACATTTTGAATGCTATCTTTCTGTCTCCCATTTCCTGTTTCATCGATATTAGATGCTAAAAGCATGAAGGAAGTTACACGTCAGCTCCATCCTCCCCAACAGATGTGTAAACTTGGCCATCCACACCATCACTCCAGGTCTCTGTTTCCCCACCTCTAAAATGGGACTAGCACTTCCTATCATCAAACTATTGTGGGAAATAAAAGGAACAGCATATGAAAAATAGTCTGGCACCAAATAGAATGTTAGTTCTTTCCAATCTCTACCTTAGAAAAAGAAATATATTGATGACCTATGGTGTTCTTGATGTGTTCTCTTTCTTCTCCCAGTCCCATTCTACTCTCACCTTATATTCCCTACTTTAATTAAAGAAATCACTTTCTACCCATTTGTGGCAGATGGAAATCCATGTTGTTGACACTTAAACCCTTACCTCCAGGACAAATATTTTTCTCAAGCACCCAACCTGGTATCTCTACAAGAATGTCTCATAGCACCCCAAATGTAACATGTACCAGAATTCATCTCCTCCCCTCAAGCCCTCAACCTGTGCCTTTTCTCAACCTCCCACACAGAAGTCATAATCATCTGGCCCACATGCACCACAAGCAAATTCTACTGAAGCCAGCTCCAGACTGAACCCCCCCACTCCTCCCGCCCTGAGTCACATCTTCAGCAATTCCCAGCTAGACTCATCCAAGAGCTTCTTCCTCCTCTCTCTATCCATCATGCACCATAGAAAGCTCTGCTACAATAGCTACCAGCTGTTTTGTAAGTGTGTTCTACTCCTTATCATCGTCCCTTCCCAAGCTGTACATTTCCAGAGGCAGGACCAGTGATTCTCCTTCTCTGCATCAGCATTGTTTTCTACACAGACCTTGCCATAGAGAAACACCTTAAAAGTGTTAGTGAAATTGAAAGTAGATTGATCTAACCTCTATTCCCTGTTTTCTCCTATTGAGAAATAACCTTATTTTAGTGGTGGCAGTGAAGAGTTGTCAGAAAAGTGACATTAGATATTATTAATATTATGAAGTGAAAAATTATGTTGGCCTGTGCACAGTTGTACTAGCTTCTTTGCTTTCTAACCCAGTGTTCTAAGGGATCTCAAGTAGCCAGCTGTTAAGCTTCTTACATAATAAGCCAAGTGCATCTGTCCAGGTTAAGGTTGGTATGATAATAGCCACAGTCACCAAATTCTATTTGCAGAGATCTCCAAGGGAATAAAACACCGCTGGTCCTAAAAAGCAACATGTGGAAAATCTAATGCTCTATCTCCAACTCAACCTTGGCAGTGTATTCAATACTTTCTATAACAAAAAAAGAAAAAGAAAAAAAAGAAAAAGAAAATGTGCATTTCCCTATTTGAATAAACTGTAAACAGCCTCTCCTATCTAGTGCTTATCCCATATGCCCTTCTTAACTGATTTTCCAATCTCCAGGCCACAGAAGACTATGGTTGATCGACAAGAATAGGTTAAAGAATGTTGGCAATACTTTTTTTAAAAAACAAGAGAAAGAACCCTGACACCTCCTTAATATTTATTAGCATGAAAAAGAACCCAATGATGTAGCATCACCTTGGCAAATAAAAAGGAACTGACACATTGGCATGTCATCCTGGCACATGCCATCTAAAGAAAGCACTGTGTGTATTAAATGTGGAGATTTGCCTTTTATTTCATTGTCATGACCTTATTAGGAAAGAGCCTCCCTCTTCCCAAAAGGGACTTCTGCCCAAGATGCACAGCCCATTTACCATTCATTTCTGCCCCTTTTAAAAATAGCTTTTTGTTTTCCCAAGACCATTGGCAAGCCCAGGCTCATGTGGAGTCAACCTTGTGCCAGACACTGTTGGTGACCTCTTCTAACCACTCACTACCCACCTCTATACAGGGAGGGTGCTTCCTGAATCCCGGGGCCACCTGTATACAGGAAAGCTGGAAGACCCTGAAAGTTTCCCTCAATAGCGAAAGATGCAGAGTTGGTGGTTAACTACTGCGGCATCCTTGCACACCAGGTGGGAGGACTCGGAGGTTTATGCCCTACTCTGGCTCCCAAAGTTTTCCCAAAGAATTCACTCCCATTGTCCATAGCAGTCACTTTCTTGACAACATACACTTTGCTGGCTTCCTTCTCTTGCTCTTTTATATTACCCCTCCCCTGCTGTTGTTTCCCAACATCATCTTCTAAATGAATCACCTGCACTTAAATTCTAGTCTCAGGGTCAGCTTCCAGCCCAACTCCTGCCTGGATCTGAAAGAAAGTTTTGCTTCAGGAATTCTCTCTAGAGGGGGTCACCTTCCTGAGGAGCACAGCCCAGATCTCTGAGGTTTTGTTCAGCCTCATCCTGCAGACTTATTCCAGGCATGGGAGGATTTCTATTGCCTTTGGATGCAGGTTCAGAGCTGAGCAAGGGGACTTTCTATAAAAGAATGATTTATGGAAATGAAATTGAGGAGCACGTTTGCAGCCAAAGCATCAGCACTCATAGGGCTGAAAAGACAGTCGCTGATACCTCAAATTCCAAAGCTAACAGGCAGCTTATTCCAAATTGTATTTTTAGTGACCATGGTATGTGTACCAAATTCTGCCATATATAAGATTCCTTCTAGAGGAGAGTTCAAATTATCATATTTTTTAAATGTAATATCATATTTTTTAAGTAAAAACAAGAACACAGCAATTTGCACTCTTTCAACAAAATGCAGGTGGTTAACTCAAGGAAGTATCCCTTGGACAAAGTGTCAAGAGAAGAGCATGCACGAGGCTTTGGAAAGGAGCATCACATACTTGCTTTGTGAACCCAATGCCGTTGGCATGGAAACAACATCTCTCTTTAGAACTTTAGTTCTGAAATGCCTTCAGGTCAGTACCATGAAGATATTATCTAGCAGTCCACAGAGGTGATTCAAAGTCAACATATAATCTTTATGGTGCTGGAAAAAGAAAATATCCCAAAGGCTCAACAAGGAAGCAGAGGGTAGAATAAAGATAGTTCTCAAACCACTTCCTCACTCACTCAGCAATGCCATGCATTCTCCTCCATAGGGGGTTGCCTGCACTGCTCTACTGCCTGGAGTTCTCTTGCAGCTCCTCAGTCTAACCTTTTATGTGTGAAACTCCTATTTATTTTTCAGATCTCCACTCATTTGTCACTTTTCCAAGGACATTCTCTTAGACTGTCAAGATAAAGGGCTAGCCCCCTTTATACAGGTACCCCCTTGCCCTCTCTGCTTTCATTTTATAGTATTTATCAAAGCTGATGTATTAGTGTGTTTTCACACTGCTCTGAAGAAGAGCCTGAGACTGGGTAATTTGTAAAGAATAGAGGTTTAATTGACCTGCAGTTCCACATAGCTGGGGAGGCCTCAGGAAACTTACAATCATGGCAGAACGCAAAGAGGAAGCAAGCACCTTCTTCACAAAGTGGCAGGAGGGAGAAGAGAAAGCGAAAGGGAGACAGCCCCTTAGAAAACCATCAGATCTCATTAGGACTCACCATCACAAGAACAGCATGGGGGAAACTGCCCCAATGATCCAATCACCTTCCTCCAGGTCCTTCCTTTGACATGTGAAGATTACAATTTGAGATGAGATTTGGGTGGGGACACAGAGCTAAACCATATGAGCTGATAACCATGCATCCTTTTGACATATGTCTGTCTCTTCTATAAGCTCCTTGAAAGCAGGACCACATCTGTTTCTGCTCTCCACTGAATCCCCAGCATCTACTTTAGAACCTAACCTCTAACTGGCACTCAACAACAACTGCATAATTAATGCAAGCATGACTCTCCGTTTCCACCAACACCAGAATAGGCTGCTGAGACACCTGTCTCATTTCCCAATTCAGTGTTCCTCAAAGTGGAGCATGAGTTCCAGAAAATACTAATATGTTTTATTACAAAGGAAAAAAAATTATTTCCTGAATCTGAATCTGGATTAAGTAAGTCTAGAAATGCAGATTTTAATAAAATTTCCCAGGTTTCTTTACTTCTCACAGCACTTAAAATACAGATGTGTGTGATGACTCTCACGATGGGAATACATTAAGCAAAGATTTCTAGCTGGGCTCCTGTACCAGCCCCAGGCCACTTGTCCTCTGAGCTAACCCTCAGCCCTGTGTTACTTGTGCCAAATAACCAATCACAGAGTGCAGACTGAATCAGGAAATACGTGTTCAATAAATGCTGAAGGAAAAGAATTGTGGAAGAAAGTTAGGGTAGTAGTAGGCATGGTTCACAGAGCCATGAGCTCATACAATTTGGGAGACAACTTTAAGAAAAAGAATTCGAGTTGGGCGCGGTGGCTCACGTCTGTAATCTCAGCACTTTGGGAGGCCAAGGTGGGCTGATGACCTGAGGTCGGGAGTTCGAGACCAGCTTGACCAACATGGAGAAACCCCGTTTCTACTAAAAATACAAAATTAACTGGGCATGGTAGCGCATGCCTGTAATCCCAGCTACTCAGGACGCTGAGGCAGGAGAATCGCTTGAACCGGGAGGCGGAGGTTGCAGTGAGCTGAGATTGTGCCATTGCATTCCAGCCTGGGCAACAAGAGCAAAACTCTGTCTCAAAAAAAAAAAAAAAAAAAATACAAAAATATACTATTATTTTGGATTTCACAAAACCATACAACAATGTGAATACATAGATATAAATCTGCTTTGAAATTATACTCAAGTTTTTTGATTGTCTCTGGGGTTCTCTGGCAAGGCATTCCCACAGAAGTGTTCCCGATTTACTCAAGTTTAGAGCTTTTGAGGTAGGCCCCATGTCTTTTTCAGCTTGTTTCATCCACTGCTCTCTCCAGTCACTACTTGTATCTGAGCAACAGTCTAGCACACAGTGGAGAGTCCATTAGTGGCTGATTTATGAGGAAGGAAGGAAGGAAGGAAGGAAGGAAGGAAGGAAGGAAGGAAGGAAGGAAGGAAGGAA
>NW_012101732.1:1452601-1454074 GCF_000951045.1 Mandrillus leucophaeus
AGGAAGGAAGGAAGGAAGGAAGGAAGGAAGGAAGGAAGGAAGGAAGGAAGGAAGGAAGAGGGAGGGAGGGAGGGAGGGAGGGACAGAGGGAGGGAGGGAGAGAGATCTGGTTTATTTTCAAAGCACCATAATCTTTAGTGTTTTCTCATTCCAGGAAGCTCACTTGACTGAAGTGTGAGAGATTTATGAAGAATCTCTTTTTTTAAATTAATCAGAGCACAGCATAAAGATTAGAAATAAATTACATTCTTCAAAATTCCCTTATGTGCAAGAGAGACTCAGCTTCTCCTCTTGAATCTATCAAGTCCTCTCTCTTTCTCCTGCAGTTTCAGTGGCTGTTTACCCCCTCTGGTTCCTATCGTGTCTAGGTAGGCCAAGGAGACTCCACCCTGGAGACGCACATAGGAGCCTGAAACAATCATTAGTCATACCAGCGGATAACCCAACTCCCAGGAGGACTTCCAGGGAAAACATGGGCGTGAGAGTTAGTAGTTGTGCATTGCAATCACCTGGCAAGCGTGTTCAAAACATGTATCTCCAGGCCTCATCTCAGACTAATTAAATCATAATATCTAGGCCAGCAGTGGCCGGCAAAAGTATCTTTTAGGAGCTCCTTACATGAGTATAATGTGCAACCAGGTTGGAAAACTTCTAGCCTAGAGAAATGGAAAAATCTGCTTTTTTTTTTGGGCGGGGGGGGGGCGGGAACAGAGTCTTGCTCTGTTGCCTAAGCTGGCATGCAGTGGCACAACCTTAGCTCACTGCAACCTCAGCCTCCCAGGTTCAAGCAATTCTCCTGCCTCAGCCTCATGAGTAGCTGGGACTACAGGCATTCACCACCATGCTGGACTAATTTTTGTATTTTTAGTGGAAACAGGGTTTCATCATGTTGGCCAGGCTGGTCTCGAACCCCTGACCTCAAGTGATCTGCCTCCCTCTGCCTCCCAAAGTGCTAGGATTACAGGCATGAGCCACCCTGCCAGACCCTGAGATCTGCTCTTAATTCACTGTGTGAACGTAGTTAGGCCCATTTCATTATCTGGGCCTCCATTTTCTCATCACTGGAATCTGTGAGATGAACAGTATCATCCCTAACTGTTTAGAGATAAACAGATTAAGGTCCCATTGCTTGGTAAGTGTGTGTTTCAACTGTTTAATGAGTACTCCTCTATATTTTCTACTCTTTTTATGTAACCCAAATTTTTGTAGTTATAACAGAAGCAAGACACTGTGGAGAGTGCAGAGATGAAAGATGTGGCCTCTTCTCTCAAGCAGTTTATAAACAAGTTCTAAATCTGTCAGCTGCCTAAGAGTAAAAGGCAGAGAGAGGCATGTTGGATGGATGGATGGGTAGATAAGATAGATGACAGATAGAAAATGTCTTCCTTGTGATATATTCCACAGATCGTCTGGATTCTTCACTTTCCTTTGTAAATCCTAGCACTATTCTGACATGAATGGTAAGTGGGTGGG
>NW_012101732.1:1454220-1530176 GCF_000951045.1 Mandrillus leucophaeus
GGTTACAGGAAGATAAAATTCAAAATATCAGAATTTTATTTTTGTGTTTATTTTGTGTTACCATAAACAAAGGTTGAGTAATTACAGGTCTTGGTTCAAGAAACACTATCAATGATCCACGCTTATTTTCATGTCATTCCTTATAATTTAATCACATAAAAGCAGGTATATATCTATTGCCCAACCCATGAATAAGAACCTTACCATTTACTTAATTTAAGGCTCTCCTCTTCCAATTTCCTTGCCTTTCTCTCCCAACCAAGTCCAAAGATAATAATTACTTTAAGTTTTGTGGATCTTTAAATTTACTTTTAGTTTATAAAATCTTCATCACCTACTCACATGTATACAACATAGGCATATATATCTAAACTACAGATATTATTTAGTCTTGCTTATATCTTAACTTTACAAAAAGACTGTCAGACTGAAAACAGTCTGTTTTGCTTTTCAACCAAACATTATGTTAATAAGATTTATCTCTGTTGGGCGTGGTCATAGTTCCTTCATTTTTACAGCTGCATACTATTTTATTATGTGAATGTACCATTATATCTTCATCTACTCCCATTTAGTGAGCACTTGGGTGGTTTCCAATAGTATAATAATGCAAAAGTACTGCTATTCCCATTCTTAAATATGTCTCCTAAATACCTGCGCAAGAGTTGTCCTTTGGTGTATACCTAGGGGTACGATTCCTGGGCAACTGCCTACGTGAATGTTTAATTTTACAAGCTAATGGATAATTGTTTTCTAAAGTGGACAGGTTAATTTAAAGTCAACCATAAAGTATAAAAAAACTTATATTAGAATTTAATTATTTGTTCAACAAACACTTACGGTGAACACATCAGATACTGTGCTTGATGCTAGGGACAAAAAGGATGCAACAACAGAGAAGGTACCGCATCTCAATGGGGCTACGCACAAGCCAGGAACGAATTAGAATAGCATCGTGAGTGCAAGGAAATGTGGTTATTATAGTCCTGACAGAGCAGAGAGAAAGAGCCTCCAATTCTAACTTGGAAGTCAAAGATAAGTATTGCAGCGAAAAGGGGTGATAGACAACATCTAGTCCAACACATTCATATTCTAGGCAGGGACATAAATGCCTGAGTGAAACTTGGGGAAAAGATAGCAAGGGATAGTCGAAAAAATTCATCCATAAAATAAAAATAAAAATAAAAATCTCATGATTACATTGTGGTGACTTTTAAATGAAATGCTTCATATAAAGAGTTTAGCAGAGTTCCAATCCATGTAAACAACTAAGTAATGTTAACGATTATTTTTTCAGCCAAGATAGTGCCTCAATTGTCATTCAGACAATTGAGTGATTGATGTTCCATTCACTAAGATGAAGAGCAGAGGGAGAGGATATCTGGGGATGGGGAGATACTCACATGCAGAGGGCTGCTGGATAGAAGTCTGAAGTCAGAGATACACATGTTGGTGTCATTAGAGGGAGCTCTGGGGAAAGAATGTGTAAATGCGAAGACTGAAAGCATAACCCTGCAAAATAGGAATATTTAAACAGAAGAAGAAGTAGAGCCCACAAAAACCTGAGAAGTGGAATGAAATCTACCAAGAGATTTGGAGGTGGGAGGAACATGCACGGAATCTAGAGAGCAGAGCATTTTAAGGAGGAAGTAGCCCTGCCAAATGAAGAAAGGGTTCACGGAAATCACCACCAAAGATGGTTTGGGAAACCTTGGGAAACTTAATGTCAGTGGAGTTTTGAAGGCTGAAACTTATCTATCCCAGGTTTCAAGTAAATATTAGATGAAGAGGAAGGAATAGCTGACAAGAGAAAGAGAGGTAACTAGAAGCAGCATTGGCTCAAATAAATGATCTATGTTAAAGATGCAGAGACTTAAACATATTAATAGAGTGAAAGAAAGAATCTAATGAAAAGAGAATTTGAAAATACAAGAGAAGGCCTTAACTGACAGAATAAAAACCTCCTGAGTGGCACGTATTTAAACCCTCTTCCTTTTGACTGGAAGTTTGATGAGCTTTGCTTTGGAGCTAATTGACAGTTTCCTTTAGCCCCTAGCCTATTCAGAAAAAGAGGTTATTCTAGATAATCAAGTATTATCTCTGAGTCTTTCAGATACAATATTTGTAACTTTTACTAATGCAGTATTCTCCATTGTTTCCTAGAATCTGAGAATAAGAATCATCTGCTATCCAACCATTTGATTTTATTAATGAGAAAACTTTGATACTAGAATTTTAATCCACTAAACTAAGATGATGAAAAATATTACAATAAATTAGTGATGGAGATAGAAATGATGTCCACGGCTTTTGAATCCCTGTTTAAAAATAGTTTATTCCACGTATACCCAACACATAAAACAGACAAAACATCTGTCCTTGTGGCTAACACGACATTATTTTCACAAGACCAAATTGTCCTTACATATTTGCTTTTATGTCTCTTTTAAAAAATACGGCTACATATTACTGAGGCTCCTTCAGTGAAGACTAGAACTAGTTCTCACCTTATTTTCCCATTAAGACTTTGCACCCTCCATTTGTTTAAGTTCTATCAGCTTAGTACTACTCATAATATTAGACAATAGGTAGAGTAAATGAGGGTCCCATTTCTTAGGACATCATCTGAGCCATTACTCTGTCATCATTCTGCCAGATTCCAGCAATGTGACCATAGATCTCCACTTCCTTTCCTCTAACATGCTAATATGTTTATTATCATTTATTTATTTACGTATTTATTTGAGACGGAGTCTTGCTCTGTCGCCCAGGCTGGAGTGCAGTGGTGTGATCTCGGTTCACTGCAAGCTCCACCTCCTGGGTTCATGCCATTCTCCTGCCTCAGACTCCCGAGTAGCTGGGACTACAGTGCCACTATGCCCAGCTAATTTTTTGTATTTTTAGTAGAGACGGGGTTTCTCCATGTTAGCCAGGATGGTCTCGATCTCCTGACCTCGTGATCTGCCCGCCTCGGCCTCCCAAAGTGCTGGGATTACAGGCGTGAGCCACCGCGCCCAGCCTAATATGTTTATTATTATGTAAACAGCAGAGGGGATAATATATCTGAATTTTCTGGCATATAGTAGATCTTCAGTAAATACTAGTGGGAGGTAAGTTTGAAAATTTTTAAGACAGATAAAGAATGTTCAAACAAAAACAAAACAAAGAACTGAAAGAAAACTTAGAGATCATTTTGCCCAACAAAATTGCTTTGTGGAGGCTCTTCAACCCAGGGAAGCAAGCCAGGAGACCCACCCACAGTCACACGAACAATCAGCAACCTCACCGCACCTTGAACTTGGATCTTCTAATGTTTAGCCAAGAGCTTCTGGTTGAGGTCAAATTGTGTTGTTTTGTGAAGGGCAGTCTAAGGAATCTGGGCTTCAAACAATGGAGACCTATCAAAGGGTTACAAGGAATAACATGATAAATTGCTCATTAGGGCTTGACACCGAGTGCGTGTAATAATTGGCAAGGACTGGGACTGAGGGAAGAGCTCCTGCCTTGTGGATGGGAGGCTCCATTTATCTGGTGAGCTCTCTCTATTTCTAAATTTAATAAACCATGAAAACTTTGACTTCCCACAGACACCCTAAAAATAATCAAAAAGATCACAAAAATGCCAACAGATGCACAAATTCAGTTTCCACATGCCTGCCCCAGCTCCAGCAGGACCCTGGGTACCTGAAGGCACTTGGTATGCACTGAGCTGATCAAAAAACATCAGTGAAAACATATTTCATCTGTGGACATAATTTTTTTTTCACTACACAGTGACTTTCACTCCCAACTGAAAAAAAAAAGTACTCAAAAAAGAGAGAAAAAAATGAAAAGCAAAGTCTTTATATCAAAGCCTTATTGATTTTTTTTCATTTACAAAACTCGACCATGCCTGTCTATTAAAAATAGAATGTCTAAGGGCCTGAACTTATGTCCCGCCAAGAACCCAAACTTTCTGCTGACTTCAAGGCAGGCTTCTCAGTTAGAACAAAAGCAGAAGAGGCCAAGAAAGGGCTAGGAAATCAAATCTCACATCCAGGTCTTCAAAACATTGCTTTCTTATTCTATCATCACCTTCCACAAAGTTTTTGAGTTGAACTATCACACGAGAGGTATCAAAGGGCTTTATGAGAAATGCCATGTGTGAGTGAAAGCAAGAGACTCAACAGACATCTGAGTACCTATTTTGTCGCAGAGGCTGCACTGGAAGTGGTAGAATAAATGACTCTCAAAACTGCCTCTGAAGACTAATGGCCCATCCCTCTCCAGCAGCCGCCCTATACCCCAACCATCTGAACTGCAATTTGCAGCCCAACTGCAAGTGCGATGTTGACCCCCAGCATCTCCAAATCATTGCCTCTATTTTTACGCTTTCATAGTTCAACACTCAGCCTAAGTGTCTGCAATTACTCTGGACACTCTGAAATTATGTTTAACTGTCTTCTTTCTCCATGGAAATGGGAACTCATTCTGCAAAGGCACCAGGCCTTGTTCACTTTGGACCTCCTGCATCTACCATAGAAGTGAATGACAGGTGTTTCTTGAAGAATGCAAGGACAAATGAAGATTGGATGAATTAGACACAGATTCTGTCATCAATTAAGCATCTAGGAGGGGAAGTAGCAACAGCCCCAAATTAACAGAAATCCCAAGCAAAGTACTAAATGTGATGAGGAATGCTCAGAAGAAAGCCTTTAAAATCAGAGACTGGAGAGTAGCTACTGCTACAGGATAGGGTAGGCTTCATGGGAGGAAATGCCATGTGAAATTGACCTTAGAGGAAGTCTAGGACTAAACTAACTGAACCAAGCAGATGCTTGTAAAGATTAAATGCAACATAAGCAAATCCCTGGGTCCATAGTGGGTGTTTTAAAGAAGGCAGTTAATAATAATAACATTCTAGTACCAAATAACTATGACAGTTGTTAGTACTTCCATTTTATTTCTTTTATACTTTTACCATCCTGGAATCTCTGGCTATATGAGTTTGAAATTGGTGTATCTTACCAACCACAAAGTCATATTAACAGCCTTTGCCCAGCTGGGCATGGAAGATATTGAGCTCCTGGCTTGTTCAGCTTTGGGCTTAGCATTTATTCATAGAATTTGGTTTAACTGGAAAAACCATAGTGGTAGTTCATACTCTACTCTTTATGGCCAGAAATCAACTCAGATTTTTCATTTTCCCAACAGGAATGCTCCAAAATTGGCATTATTTATCCAGATGCCTCCTTTAACCCTCCCTTTAACCAGATGCTCTTGCCACTAAAAGAGGACACCAAAGCATACCATGAACTTTCATCTCAATGACATTAGAGTAACAAACAGTAGTAAAGGGCTCTTGCTCTTCAAATAAGATATATAATGTGTGTTCTGCCTACTCCTAAAATGGTTATGGATTTTTTTTTCAACCCATATATATTTATAAGGTGCCTTTATCATTATTGGTTCTGAACTTAGCTGCAGTGAACACTGACTTCATTCTCCTAAATGTTATTCTGGCTCCAGTTTCTCCTTCTCCAGTCCATTCTCACATGACACCAGCATGGTCTAGCTGAAACACAGATTTTCTCATGTCCCCTCACCGCTTCAAAGCCCTCTATGACATCCCATTCTCTTCTGCAGTGGTTTTCAAACTGGGTTCCACTCAGTCTTAGGGATTTTTCTGTCTATGAATGACGTTCTTGAAGAAATAGAATGGATGGTACAGCAGAGACACGGAACCAGAAATGGCAAGTTCACAGCTTTTAAATCAGTGGCTTATTGATTAAAAAAAAAAAAAAATTCAACAAAACTCATTGAAAAGTGTTCAAAGCCTTTACAATCTTGCTATTACTTCCCTACCTATCCACCTTTTGCGTGCCATATATATATATAATGCTTCCACTGACAACTCTACATCTTAAAATTCCTTGCCCTAATACAAGTCATTAATATCTACTTACAACCACTCATCCTACAGTCATTCTCCCATGGTAAACTCATATTAATCCTTTAATACTCAGCTCAAATGTCTTGTCCTCTGTCAATCCTTTCTCAGCTCCCCCAGGAGACGTTAGATGTGCCCTCCTCTTTGTTTCTTTGAGAGTGGCCCCATCTGAATACTTTGATATCTACTCCTCACAGTTACAAAGTTGAGTAGAAAAACAAAATGAACCTAACACAAAAATAGTCATAAATAAGCTTTAAAAAAAAATAATAAATTAAAAAGAAAAATAATACAAAACAAAACAAAAAAAGAGTTCCTGATATAACCAGGCTCTATCATGAACAACTCTGTTTTCTTGTTGATTAATCTATGCATGTCAAGTATTTCAAATGTTATACAAATACTTTGGGAGCTGTTTACAAAATACAATTGTAACTTTTTCAAAGACATAGAATTTCATGAACTCAATAAAAGTAATGTCAGAGAATTGCCGAAAGCATAAGATATCTATTGACAAGTTAGAATAGACAATTATCAAGTAAAAAAGACAAAATCTACACACTGAACAGGCACTTTGAAAGAGAATAATATCAATATTAAAGGATTAGAGTGGTCATTGGTAAAATCGATGATCCCCTTAGAAAGCTTGACACTTTAAATTAATAACACTAAGCTAACCACCATAACAAACAGCCTGAAATCTCAGAGGCTTAACCTAAATGCAAGTGCCTTTCTCACTCACATGGTCTAACGTGGATGGATCAGGGTGTGTTGGGGAAAGAGGCAGACGTTCCTTCGTCCACTCAGGCTCCCTCTATCCGTGGAGCTCTGCCATCTTCTAGAGCAGGGACAGGAAATCTGTGCCAGGTAGTAAATACTTTCAGCTTTGTGGGCCACTTGGTCCCGGTCACAAGCACTCAATTCTGCCATTGTAGCATGAAAGCAGCCATAAACAATACATAAATAAATGGGCATGGCTGTGTTCCTATAAATCTATATTTACAAAAACAAGTGGTGGGCTGGGTATGGCTTACTGTCTATGGTTTGCCAGTTCCTGTTCTAGAGCTTCCTCCTCCTCTTTACTCAAAAGGTAGAGGGGTCCGATTGCGGTGGCTTATACCTCTAATCCCGGCACTTTTGGAGGCCAAGGCAGGCAGATCATTTGAGGTCAGGAGTTCGAGACCAGCCTGGCCCACATGGTGAAACCCCATCTCTAACTTTAAAAATTAGCCAGGCGTGGTGGTGCACTCCTGTAATCCCAGTTACTCAGGAGGCTGAGGCAGGAGAATCGCTTGAACCCAGGAGGTGGAGGTTGAAGTGAGCTGAGATCGTGGCACTGCACTCCAGCCTAGGTCACAGAGCGAGACTCTGTCTCAAAAAAAAAAAAAAAAAAGGTAGAGGGGAAAGAAAGAAGAAGAAAAGCAAGACACACCTCATGAGGCTGTTAATGCTTATACATTCCGTGCTAGACTACTAGCTCTGTTAGGGATTTTTGCCTGATTTGGCCACTGATGTACCCTGAATGTCTACAGAAGTGTATGTAGGTGCTCAATAAATACATATCCAATGAAATGATTGAATACATTACTATAATTTTATAAGACAAAATAAGTACTTAACCAATTAATGCATTCTAAAAATTAAAAGTAGTACGTAATGTCTGTTGATCATTTAATACAGGTACTGCTCTAAAATCCATTTTGTGTAATACACCATTCAGTCTCTGACAACAGCCCTCAGGAGTAAGTTCTATTATTACCATCTTTTTCATTCAAATGAGAAAACTGAGACACAGAGATGTTGATCATAGTTCTAACGTTACCGAGCTATGATTCCTTATTCTTGAAATGCACTTTTTAAATTTCTAATTTCATGTTTCCAAAATCTAATCTCAGTCATCTTTTTTTTTTCTATACCACTTCATATGACATTTTCTTCTTTTAAAACCAAATTGCTTTCAGGTGTCTTTTCTTAATACCAATTTTTCTCCCTTAGTGAGAAGTCCTTGTTATTTTATTTTATTTCTTGCTGCAAGTATGCCACTTATCAATGTATTGTCATTCAGCTGCAAATTAACCTCTCAATGACGGCTCTGAAAAAAAATGGAGCCGGGCCCTTTAAATATTTTTCCATTGTTAACTTTACCAATAGAGGGTGCTGAAAAGACATTGCAGGAAGAAACGTACTCCTCTTGAGCTTCTCCTGCACCTCCCAAGGTTGTGAGGGGTTAGTGAAAAGAAAAAAGCATACAGAATACCTGACACACAGTTTGTGCACAAGTAATGCTGTTTCCATTTCTTGATGACTGGTCACATCTGCCTTTAATATTGTGACTGATTAGCAACAGAATGTGGGGGTGATAGAAATGTAGAAATTTTTGTTTTCTTTTTTCCCCGTTATCTTTGGAGGAAAAAGACAACAAGAAGTGCCCCCCAACAGAAGTCTTGCAAACAAGAGGACTTATTAGATTGTTTATGATCATGAATTTACAAATCAATGAATGTAAACTTCACTATTTAGTCCTTTTTGGGGGGAATGCAGAAATAGAAACTGTATTATGCTGTATCCAAAACATTGTCCTGTGACCTCTGTTTGCTAGATCTTCAATCACCTGCAAAAGATTTTAAGTTTGAGTGTTTTTGTTGTCGTTTGGTTCATCTGTCTATTTGTTTTGCAAATTTAGAAAAACACTCTGGAGGAATTTAATAAAAGACCGTTTTTTAAGGAATAAGGAAAACCGAAGAGATCGTCAAAATAATAACTATTATTTATCAAGATTGCAAAGCAAGTCATCTGTGATTATCAAAGAAACTCCAAAAGTTAGGAGGTATGATTCCCACATTATATTACAGAAAAATAGTTCCAAGAGATTATGAAATGTACTCAATCACACAAAGCTAGAAAGTGACTTGGCGGGGATTAAAACCCCAGGTCTGAGGGACTCTGGACATGCCTTCTTGACCTGACACCATGACACTTCTCTCACAAATTGTGTGTGACAATAACGTTTGCTAAAACCAGATTGCAAACCCACGTCTCCCTGACTCTGTCACAGATACTCTCCTCCTATAAGGGGCAGCAGGACAGGAGGGAGGAGGAGAGTCAGAGCCAAGCACAATATTTACCACACATTTCAGATTATGACATACTCTAAAGCAAGAGTTTTGGTAGGAAGCGATAGAATTTCAAGACCAACTGGCTCAGCAAGTTGCAATAAAGGGAAATTACTGACTGGTGCAACTGACAAGTCCTGATATAAAGCTGGTCTCAGGTGTAGCTATCTACCTGAGCTCAGACCGTGATGATAGTGTTCCATCTTTCTGTCCACCTGTCTGTCTCTGGTTATCTTTGGTCACTGGCTTTATTCTATCTGACTATAGATAGTCCCCAACTTACAATGGTTTAACTTATGATTTCATTATTTTATGATGGTGTGAAAGCAATATCCATTCAGTAGAAACCGTACTTCACATTTTGAATTTCGACCTTTTCCTGGGCTAGCAGCATGTGGTATAATACGCTGTCATGGTGGTGGGCAGTGGGTGGTGAGCTGGAGCTCCCAGCCAGCCACAGGATCACGAGGTAAACAACCAACACTCTACAGTGTGCTGTGTTGACAGTGTTTTTTGGATACTCTGTTTAGTGTTTTCACATCCTGTCATGTCTTCAAAACACCCATTTGTGTACAGTATTCAACACTTTATTATAAAATAAGCTTTGAGTTCAGTGATTTTGCCCAACTAATGTAAGTGTTCTGAGCATGTTTAAGGTGGTTTAGGCTAAGCTATGATGTTCGGTAGGTTAGGTGTATTAATTGCTTTTTTGACTTTTCAAGTTATGATGAGTTTTTTGGGACATAACCCCATAGTAAGCCAAAGAACATCTATATAGTCAAGCCTTTTCCATGTGACATGCAAAGCAGCTACCTTCAGCCCCAGGCCATGTTTACAACCCTTGATTTAAAAGATAGCAACTATTGCTTATCTATTTTTGGGGGGGGGGGGTTCAGTGTTTTTTTCATTGATTCTTTCTCATCTTCATGAGTTTGTCTAGTTTGGATCTTTGAGGCTGCTGACTCTTAGATGAGGTTTTTGTTGGAATATTTTGTTATTGATGCTGTTGTTGTTGCTTTCTGTTTGTTTTTCTTTCAATGGTCAGGTCCTTCTTCTGTAGGGCTGCGGTGGTTTGCCGGGGGTTCACTTCGGACTCTGTTCATCTGGTTTGCTCCCGCACCTGGAGCTATCACTCAAGGAGGCTGGAGAATAGCTCATTTATTGCCAATTTAATAAAGTCTGGGCAAAGTCTCAAACTGACTGAAATCATTGGACTCTTCTAACCACCTGAATGTGTGAGGCATCACCAAAATCATCCAGAGGGAGAACAAAGTGCCCCAAATCATGAGCAGCCAACAAGAAGCTCTCACTGCACACAAAATACACACATGCATACAAGCCACATTACAACGTAATTCCAGCATCCCTAAGATAAAATAAGTGATAAAGCAGGGAACATTTTAACAAATAAAAGCAGCTAAATAGGGTGGCAGGGCCAGGATGGCCAACTAGAAGCCGCAGTGATCAGAGGCTCCATCGAAAAGAACCATAAAAGGGTATGAATCCCGCACCCGCAACCAAGGTATCCAGGTTCTCTCACCAGAACTGACTAGGTGGCCGGCGCAACCCACGGAGAGGAAGGAAAAGCAGTGTGGTTCAGCGGCCCACCCGAGAGCCTCACGGGGCAGAGGAGCCCCCACCAGCCAAGGGAGGCAGTGAGTGAGTGTGCTATCCAGCCAGGGAAACCATGCTTTTTCCACAGAACTGTGCAACCCACGGATTGGAAGATCCCACTGGTGAACCCATGCCACCAGGGCCTGGGGTCCCCACTCCAGAGCCACGCAGATTCTCAGTGGGCTCTCAGCTAGAATCTACTTGAGCCTGCGGAATTCTGGGAGGAAGGGGTGACCAGCACCAGCGCTGTGGTTCCCTGCTATCTAAGCCATTTAAATTCCTTGGAGGAGGGGCAGCAACCAGCACTGGGACTGATAGCTGCCTAACACACTAAGTTCCCTGGATAGGGGAGGAGCAGCAGCCATCTCTATAGCTCCAGGCTGCGTTTTTCCCTTGCTGGAGCCAGGAAGGCTAGATGGCTTGGTCCCAAGAGGTGTCCCCCACAGCCCAACATACCAGCTGTGGCAGACTGTGACCAGAGTGCCCCTTCAGGCCTGACTCTGACCCATCCCTCCTCACTGGGCAGGGCCTCCCTGCGGGAACTCCAACAACTCCAGTCAGGGGCTCAGGGACAGAAATCTTATCTCCTTGGGCCTGAGCCCCTAGGGGGAGGGGTGGCCACAATCTCTGTGAACCAGCAGGCTTAGCCTTTCCTCCTGCTAGTTCTGAGGAATCCGGGCAGCCCAGACAAGTGAGTTTTCCCTCAGCAAAGCTCATCCCCTCCACCAAGGGACAAAGTGATTCGTTAAAAGGGTCCTGTTCGCTGTGCCACCCAACTGGGTGAGACCCTCCAACAGGGGTTGTCAGGCACCCTATACAGGAGTGATCCTACTGGCATCATGTTGGTGCCCTTCGAGGTCAGAGTTCCCAGAAGAAGGAGCAGGCACCCATCTAGCTATTCTCCAGTTTCCTTGAGTGATAGCTCCAGGTAGGGGAGCAAACCAGATGAATGGAGCCTGAAGTGAACGCCCAGCAAACCGCAGCAGCCCTACAGAAGAGGGACCTGATCATTGAAAGAAAAACAAGCAAACAGAAAGCAACAACAGCATCAACAACAAAAAAATGTTCCCACAAAAACCCCATCTAAGGGTCAGCAGCCTCAAAGATCAAAACTAAACTCATGAAGATGAGAAAGAATCAATGAAAAAAACACTGAAAACCCAAAAGGCCAGAGTGCCTCTTCTCCTCCAAATGATCTCAACGCCTCTCCAGCAAGGGCACAGAACTGGATGGAGGATGAGATGGGTGAATTGACAGAAGTAGACTTCAGAAAATGAGTAATAACAAACTCTGCTGAGCTAGAGAAGAAGTTTCTAACCCAATGCAAAGAAGCTAAGAAACTTGATTAAAGGTTAGAGGAGCTGCTAACTAGAATAACCAGTTTAGAGAGAAACATAAATGACCTGCTTGAGGTGAAGAACACAGCACGAGAACTTCATAAAGCATACACAAGGATCAAGAGCAAAATTGACCAAGCAGAAGAAAGAATATCCATGTTTGAAGACCACCTTGCTGAAATAAGGCATGAAAACAAGATCAGAGAAAAAAAGAAGGGAAAGGAATGAACAAAGACTCAGGGAAATATGGGACTATTTAAAAAGACCAGACATGATTGATTGGAGTACCTGAAGGAGATGGGAAGAATGGAAATAAGCTGGAAAACACTTCAGGATATTATCCAGGAAAACTCCCCAACCTAGCAGGATAGACCAATATTCAAATTCAGGAAATACAGAGAACACCACTGAGATACTCCATAAGAAGATCAACCACAAGACACATAATCATCAGATTCTCCAAGATCAAAATGAAGGAAAAATTGTTAAGGGCAGCCAGAGAGAAAGGCCAGGTCATCCACAAAGGGAAGTCCATCGGACTAACAGTGGATCTCTCAGCAGAAACCCCACAAGCCAGAAGAGAGGGGAATCAATATTCAACTTTCTTAAAGAAAAGATTTTTCAACCCAGAATTTCATATCCGGCCAAATTAAACTTCATAAGTGAAGGAGAAATAAAATCCTTTTCGGACAATCAAATGCTGAGGGATTTCATCACCACCAGGACTGCCGTGCAAGACCTCCTGAAGGAAGCACTAAATACGGAAATGAAAAACCAGTACCAGTCACTGCAAAAACACACCAAAATATAAAGACCAATGACACTATGAAGAAACTGCATCAACTAGTGTACAAAATAACCAGATAGCATCATGATGACAGGGTCAAATTCACACATAACAATATTAACCTTAAATGTAAATAGGCTAAATGCCCCAGTTAAAAGACACAGACTGGCAAATTGAATAGAGTCAAGACCCATCAGTATGCTGCATTCAGGAGACTCATCTCGCTTGCAAAGACACACATAGGCTCAAAACAAAGGCATGGAGCAAAATTTACCAAGGAAATGGAAAGCAAGAAAAACAAGGGTTTCAGTCCTAGTCTCTGACAAAAGAGACTTTAAACCAACAAAGATCAAAAAAGACAAAGAAGGGCATTACATAATGGAAAAGGGATCAATTCAACAAGAAGAGCTAACTATCCTAAATATATATGCACCCAATTCAGAAGCACCCAGATTCATAAAACAAGTTCTTAGAGACCTACAAAGAGACTAAGACTCCCACAAAATAATAGTGGGAGAATTTAACACCCAACTGTCAATATTAGACAGATCAACGGGACAGAAAATTAACAAGGATATTCAGAACTTGAATTCAGCTCTGGATCAAGTGGAGCTAATAGACATCTATAGAACTCTCCACCCCAAATCAACAGAATATACAATCTCCTCGTGCCACATGGCACTTATTCTAAAATTGGCCACATCATTGGAAGTAAAACACTCCTCAGCAAATACAAAAGTACCAAAGTCATAACAAACAGTCTCTCAGATCACAGTGCAATCAAATTAGAAATCAGGATTAAGAAACTCATTCAAAACCACACAATTATATGGAAATTGAACAACCTGCTCCTAAATTATTCCTGGGTAAATAATGAAATTAAGGCAGAATTATTCCTGGGTAAATAATGAAATCAAGAGGTTGTTTGAAACCAATGAGAACAAAGAGATAATGTACCAGAATCTCTGGGACACAACTAAAGCACTGTTAAAAGGGAGATTTATAGCACTAAATTTACAGCACTAAAAGCTAGAGAGATCTCAAATCGATACCCTAACATCACAATTAAAAGATCTAGAGAAGCAAGAGCCAACAAATTGCAAGGCTAACACAAGACAAGAAATAACTAAGATCAGAGCAGAACTGAAGGAGATAGAGACACGAAAAACTCTCCAAAAAATCAACGAATCCAGGAGCTGTTTTTTTTAAAAAAAAAAAAAAAAAAAAACTAACTAAATAGATAGATGACCACTAGCTAGACTAATAAAGTAGAAAAGATAGAAGAATCAAATAGACACATTAAAAAATGATAAAGGGGAGATCACCACTGATCCCACAGAAATACAAACTACCATCAGGGAATACTATAAACACCTCTGTGCAAATAAACTAGAAACTCTAGAAGAAATGAATAAATTCCTGGACATACATGCCCTCCCAAGACTAAACCAGGAAGAAGTCAAATCCCTGAATACACGAATAACAAGTTATGAAATAGAGGCAGTAATTATAACCTACTGACTGATAAAAGCCCAGAACCAGACAGATTCACAGCCAAATTCTACCAGAGGTACAAAGAGGAGCTATCCATGAGCATGGAATGTTCTTCCACTTGTTTTGGTCCTCTCTTATTTCCTTGAGCAGTGGTTTATAGTTCTCCTTGAAGAGGTCCTTCACATCCCTTGGTAGCTGTAGTTTCCTTCTGAAACTATTCCCAATGACTGAAAAGGAGGGACTCCTTCCTAACTCATTTTATGAGGCCAGCATCATCCTGATACCGAAACCTGGCAGAGGCACAACAAAAAAGGAAAACTTCAGGACACTATCCCTGATGAACATTGATGCAAAAATCCTTAATAAAATACTGGCAAACTGAATCCAGCAGCATATCAAAAACTTATTCACCACGAACAAGTTGGCTTCATCCCTGAGATGCAAGGCTGGTTCAACATACGCAAATAAACGTAGTCCATCACACATAAACAGAACCAAAGAAAAAAAACCACATGATTATCTCAATAGATGCAGAAAAGGACTTTGATAAAATTCAACATCCCTTCATGTTAAAAACTCTCAATAAACTACATATTGATGAAACATATCTCAAAATAATAAGAGCTATTTATGACAAACCCACAGCCAATATCATATTGAATGAGCAAAAGCAGGAAGTATTCCCTTCAAAAACTGGTACAAGACAAGGGTGCCCTCTCTCATTCCTCCTATTCAACATAGTATTGGAAGTTCTGGCCAGGGCAATCAGGCAATAGAAAGAAATAAAGGATATTCAAATAGGAAGAGAAGAAGTCAGATTATCTCTGTTTGCAGATGATGCAATTCTACATTTAGAAAATGCCATTGCCTCAGCTCTAAAACTCCTTAAGCTGATAAGCAAATTCAGCAAAGTCTCAGAATACAAAATAAAAGTGCAAAATCACAAGCATTCCTGTACACCAAATATAAACAAGCAGAGAACCAAATCATGAATGAACTCCCATTCACAACTGCCACAAAGAGAATAAAATGCCTAGGAATACAGCTACCAAGGGATGTGAAGGACCTCTTCAAGGAGAACTATAAACCACTGCTCAAGGAAATAAGAGAGGACCAAAACAAATGGAAGAACATTCCACGCTCATGGATAGGAAGAATCAATATTGTGAAAATGGCCATACCACCCAAAGTAATTTATAGATTCATTGCTATTCTTATCAAACTACCATTGACATTCTTCACAGAATTAGAAAAAAAAAACTACTTTAAATTTCATATATGTCTTGTATAGCCAAGACAATCCTAAGCAAAAAGAACAAAGCTGGAGACATAACACTACCTGACTTCAAACTACACTGCAAGGCTACAATAACAAGAACAGCATGTTACTGGTACAAAAACAGACATATAGACCAATGGAACAGAATAGAGACCTCAGAAATAACACCATACATCTACCACTATCTGATCTTTGATAAACCTGACAAAAACAAGCAACGGAGAAAAAAATTTGTATTCAGTAAACGGTGCTGGGAAAGGTGGCTAGCCATATGCAGAAAAATGAAACTAGACCTCTCCCTTATACCTTATACAAAAATTAACTCAAGATGGATCAAAGACTTAAATATAAAACCCTATACCATAAAAACCCTAGAAGAAAACCTAGGCAACACTATTCAGGACACAGACATGGGCAAAGACTTCATGATGAAAATTCCAAAAGCAATTGCAACAAAAGCCAAAATTGACAAATAGGATCTAATTAAACTAGAGAGCTTCTGCAGAACAAAAGAAACTGTCATCACAGTGAATATGCAATCTACAAAATGGAAGAAAATGTTTGCAATCTACCCATCTGAGAAGGGACTAATATCTAGAATCTAAGGAACATAAACAAATTTACAAGAAAAAAACAACCCCATTAAAAAGTAGGCAAAGGATATGAAAAGACACTTCTCAAAAGAAGACACATATGTAGCCAACAAACATGGAAAAAAAGCTCAATATCATTGATCATTAGAGAAATGCAAATCAAAACCACAATGACATACCATCTCATGCCAGTCAGAAAGCCAATTATTAAAAAGTCAAGAAACAAGAGATGCTGGTGAAAATGTGGAGAAATAAGAATGCTTTCATACTGTTAGTGTGAATGTAAATTGGTTTAACCATTGTGGAAGACACTGTGGCAATTCCTCAAGGATCTAGAACCAGAAATACCATTTGACCCAGCAATCCCATTACTAGGTATACACCCAGTGGAATATAAATCATTCTACTATGAAGACACATGCACACATATGTTTATTGCAGCACTATTCACAATAACAAAGACATGGAAGCAACCCAAATGCCCATCAATGATAGACTGGATAAAGAAAATGTGGTACATATACACTATGGAATACTATGCAGCCATAAAAAAGAATGAGATCATGTCCTTTGCAGGGACATGGATGAAGCTGGAAACTATCATCCTCAGCAAATTAACACAGGAACAGAAAACCAACACCACATGTTCTCACTCATAAGTGGGAGTTGAAAAATGAGAACCCATGGACACAGGGAGGGGAAATACACACACCAGGGACTGTTGAGGGGTGGGGTGTTGAGGGGAGGAAACCTAGATGATAGGTCAATAGGTGCAGCAAACCACCACGGCACACATATACCTGTGTAACAAACCTGCACGTTCTGCACGTGGATCCTGGAAATTAATGTAAAATAAAATTTAAAAATCAGCTAAATCAAACCTATATTGTTGTTCTGGAAGCATCACAATTTTTTCATCAAACGAGAAATCCAAATAGGTATCTCACAGAGAGATCTGTCATTACATAATGCCTAAGCCTTGCCAGTCAGGATGCCTTGGCTTGTCGTGTGAGTTTGGGTGTTGTAAATTGTGTGTAGTGTGTAATTGTGTAAATTGTATCAAGGGATCATAATGTTATGATATTTTTGTGCAACCCTCAGTACCCTTTGCTACTGTATTTTAAGAAGACTATATGTCTTCAATGCTGAGTGATGTTTAATTGGCATCTAAAATGACACTCTAAGCTCTGGTATTTCTATATGTTAAACCAACACTAAATGAAAGCGTGTTTATAGTCCATGAGGCACACGCTTTCAAGATAATAAATTTTAAAAGGTTCAATGGCCAAAACATACCATAATTAGACAAGCATAATCCAAAATAGTTGATAAAACTTTATGAGAACTCTCAAAAAGACAAATTATTTAGCTTTTTCTAAAACTATGGTGTCTTATTTTAGATTTCCTTAAGAGCAAAGCCCAAGACATAAATTTGCAAAAACAGTTCAAAACGTGATCACCGGAAGCAGGAGAAAGGAATGGTGAGACAGGGAAGGAGGAAAAGCTATAAATTTGCGAGAACCTTGATCCTGGACTTCCGGCCTTCAGAACTTAGCAAATAAATTTCTGTTGTGTAAGTCAGCATTTCCCCAAGCTTTTTGGCACCAGGGACTGGTTTCATGGAAGACAATTTTTCCATGTACAAAGAGGGTGGGGTGGAGGATGGTTTCAGATGATTCAAGCACATTACATTTATTGTGCACTTTATTTCTATATTATTACATTGTAATATATAACAAAATAATTATACAACTCACCATATGTAGAATCAGTAGGAGCCCCGAGCTTGTTTTCCTGCAACTAGATGGTCCTATCTGGGGGTGATGGGAGACAGTGACAGATCATCAGGCATTAGACTCTCATAAGAAGTGCACAACCTAGATCCCTTGCATGAGCAGTTCACAACAGAGTTCATGCGCCTATGAAAATCTAATGCCACTGCTGATCTGACAGGAGGTGGAGCTCAGGTGGTAATGTGAGCAATGGGGAGCAGGTGTAACTACAGATGAAGCTTCGCTCACTCGCCTGCTGCTCACCTCCTGTTGCACGGTGCAGTTCCTAACAAGCCACGGACCAGTACCAGGTACACCACAGGTCCCCCAGACCCCATTGCCTGTCTGTGGCCCAGAGGTTGGGGACCCCTGGTGTAAGTGATGCAACCTGTCATAGTTTGTAATGGGAGGTGCTATGGTCAGAATGTTGTGTCCTCCCCAAAATTCCTATGTTGAAATCCTAACCCCCAAGGTGAGAGCATTTGGGGGTGTTAGACCATGGGAATAGAGCCCTCACTAATCTCAGGGAATGGGATTAGTGCCCTCATAGAAAAGGCCTGAGAGAGACCCCTCACCCCTTCCACCATGCGAGGACACATCATGAAGGTGCCATCTATGAACCAGGAAATAGGCCCTCACCAGACACTGAATCTGCCAGAATCCTTATCTTAGACTTTCCAACATCCAGACCTGTGAGAAGTAAATTTCTGCTGTTTATAAACCACCCAGTTTATGGTATTTTGTTCCCACAGCTTGAACAGACCAAAATGTAGCCCAAGCACACTCACTGGGTCACATTGCTAGGGACTGAACACAGAACTCTGACTTCTTCATTCTTTATGAAGTCAACAAATATTAACTGAGCAAAACACTGTAATAAACCCCAGAGTCAGAGAGAGAATGACAGAGACACAGCCCTGACTTGTATGTTGCACAGTCTTGTAGGGAAAGCCTAATATTGAAACCTACAAATTATGAAGATAAAACAAAGCCATAATGCTAATGAGGAATTGAGGGGGGAAAAAAAAAAAGCTCTTAGTTCCTTGCAAGAACTGCAACTAAAAAGCTGGAAAAGACAGTAACAGAGGAATCCACACTGTTATTTGTTAGTTACCCAACTTTATCTGAACCTGTTGTGGTTCAGAAAGTGAAACATGAGAGAACTTGGTTAATGTCTTGTTGCAGCCTACGTGATCATCCATCCTGAGTTTATCAAAGGCTCTAAGCCATTGCCAATCAATTGTTGCTGGAAGATTACTTAATGGGGTTGCACAGAAAGCACCTTAGCATCTGTCACTGCCAAGAGATGAGGCATGTTTTGGTGTGGACTCCTAGCAGGAGATGATCCTTTTTACCAACAGAATTTAAAAATACCTTCTCCTAGTGCTGCAGCAAACTAATAAAGTGCCACGCCCATACTGAACACAGATGTGAAATGGAATGCAGGCTCAGACCCCAGGAGCTCATGCTAGACCAAAAGCTGCAACATTACTCCACCCCAGCTAGCATTTTCCAGATTGTATCTGCGGGATGCAAAAGTTTCCAGAACAACTCATTTGCAGATTGTATCTGCGGGATGCAAAAGTTTCCAGAACAACTCATTAGTAGAGATGCAGAATGTAAACTCTGCAACGTGGACAGTGGCAGGAGAAAACAGAGACTCAGTGACAATCTCTACCACAGTGGGAGGAGAATAACGTCAAAGATGCAGAAAGGCCCCAGTCCACATCACATCCACAGATGTTCAGTGCAGTTTTATTTATGATAGAAAACAAAACGAAAAGCTAGGAATGAACCCAAATGTTTATTGACAGGTAAATGGCTAAACAAATTCTAGTGCATCCTTATTAAGGAATACTACTTAGCGATAAAAGAATAAACTATTGGTACACACTGAACATACACAAATCTCAAAATAATCATAATAAATAAGAGTCCACACACAAAAGAATGCATGCATACTGTATGATTTCGCTTATGTAAATACTAGAAAATGTAAACTAATGTATAGTGACATAAAGCCAATCAGTGGTTACTTGGGGATGGGGAAAGGGAAAGGGAAAGATCACAAAGGGACCTGATGGATTTGTCCACTATCTCTCATGTTGATTACTGTGATGGTTTCGTAGGTATAGACACATAACAAAACATCAACTGTTTCATATGTACAATTTATTCTATAACAATTATACATCAATGAAGCTGTTTTAAAGAGAGAACATGAAACCTCATTTTCCTAAAACTCCTTCCTTGGTTACATTAGTAGCTAAGGGACTAGAGACGTACCGGATCCCAACTTGCACCTATTTTCTAACACTGGTGAAATAAATCCTGGATCTAGCTCATTGCAGTGTTGGGATGGTCATTCTTTCAATAAATCCTGCTGTCTTCATCAAGTCTGAGTTAAAAGACTTCACGTACTCTTACATCTGGGAGCTGAGGTTGGATGGAGGCTACCTGATTTTTAAAGTCAAGATTCGAATGCCCCAAACAGATGATTCCAGATAGGACAGTCCCCTTCAGAGTCCTGAAGAGTCATTCAGTTTCTGCCTCCGCTGGCTACTGTTCACACAGTCAGTGACCGAACTTTTCTTTTTTTTTTTTTTTTTGAGACAGAGTCTCGCTCTGTCGCCCAGGCTGGACTGCAGTGGCACTCTCTCGGCTCACTGCAAGCTCCATCTCCTGGGTTTGCACCATTCTCCTGCCTCAGCCTCCTGAGTAGCTGGGACTACAGGCGCCGGCCACCGCGCCCGGCTAATTTTTTTGTATTTTTAGTAGTGATGGGGTTTCACCGTGTTAGCCAGGACGGTCTCGATCTCCTGACCTCGTGATCTGCCTGCCTCGGCCTCCCAAAGTGCTGGGATTACAGGCTTGAACCACCGCGCCTGGCCCAGTGGCCGAACTGTTAAGAGAAGCAGGTTCCTCTCCTCTATCTCAGGTCCCACCCAGGATGAATCTCTGAAGTTTGTCTGTCTCCACTCACTGAGAGCCAGCTTCTTTGAGGGGTTTTGAAGCTTCGCTGAGTGCTTCCGGATGCTAGGGCTCACCTCCTCCTCCTCCCTCCTTCCAGTCACTACTCCACCTCAGAAGCCTCCAACTAAAAATATACCTCTGCCTGGCTCTGGACTCTGAAACTCGGCCCCCAGGAGCTTCATTTACTTTGCTTGCTTTCTCATGAAAAATGTAATTCACCATCTGTAGTTCTATAGAGGCCAGAAATGAGAAGAAAAGAAAACTGCCGAAGCTCACCTGGACAACCTGAATAAGACATAAGATTTCATTTCCCGAAAGTGTCTCAGTTAAGCAAATATGTCCTCTGCACCCCGATAAGCAAAACACTTAACCTAGCTCTGGAAGGGAAGAAAAGCTGAACAGAAAGATGTCCTGCCCTCGGGGGAATGTGTAAAGGACTCTGGAAAAAAATGCGGTGTTAAAAATGAGGGACTAAAGGAAAGCTTTGACAGTCCAGAGCAAGTCAAGATGATAGTCTGGACTTTTAGCAGAAACAGCCACTTTGCAGAACACAGTAAGACGACAACAAAAAAAATTCATTAAATGTAAAGCCACAAAGACAAGAAAGGTGAGGAAGGGGACGACAACCCATGAGATGGACAGCTGAATTTTAGATAATGGGAAGCAAACTTACGAGGCAACTGACCTGTTAGACTTAAACCTGAGCCACCTAGAGGAGCACCCACAGGAAATCAGCTGTTCCTCATTGGCTATCCAATATCCATCCTGCTATTTGCTTGAAAAAAGAACCCAATTTTGTTTAAAGCGCAACATGCCAACCCAAACAATAGGTCGTGACTGGTCCCAGCCAAGCATGATACTCCACTTTCCCAGCCTCTCTCCTAGAGAGGTACAGCCATGTAACCAGTTCTGGCCAACAGGGCTAAAGCAGGAGTCTTCTGGGGCAAAACCCGAGAATTATTTTGCTTTCTTACTCAAGGGAGATATACACAGCCAGGACCTTCAACACCCCCGCTTCTTCCTGACTGGAATGTAACTGTGATGGCTGGAGCTGGAACAGCCATTCTGCAATCCTGAGGCAAAGCACAAAAGGATTGCACAGACACTGACCCTGACATACTTAGGTGGCTGAACCAATGCAGAAACTGCTGACTTCAGACTTCTTGGTTTGTGGGGCAGAAACCCTTTGTTTCAGACACTGCCCGCAGGTTTCTGGTACTTGAAGTAGACTGCAGTTTTAGCCGACTCACAGAGATAAAGGAAGTGAGGCCCCTAAAACTAAGGCAGGGCAAACAGCATGTCATGGTGATGGGTAAGTCCCAGAATGGCAGCTGTGGAGCAGATCCAGAGTCAACAGAGCAGACTGGACAGGAGCAATCTAGAGCCAGAGGGATCTGAGAAGCATATGCAAGGGGAAAAAGGAAAATAATATGCAGTACATTTGAACAGATGCAGGAGTGATTTAGAATCTTTTGGGAGTTTAGGTATGACTTAATGGTAGGTGAATAGAAAGCTAAGCAAACAAAGACACAAGGTATTTAATAACTCCAGGAAAAAAAAATAGAGCGGAGATACATTAATTGCTGTGTAAATATTCCTTGAACAATGCTTCATAATCATGTCATCCATAATGAATGATTTAACCAAAATTGGGATATAATGCTTTCTAGAGATTGAAAAAAGGGAACATGAGTATGGAGGGTGTAGGACAATTTATATCATCATCTTCCATAAAGTCAATAGATTATATCTACATTTAAAACATCAATCAATAGTAGTAATATGGTGCGGCTGTGTCCCCACCCAAATCTCACCTTAAATTCCCATGTGTTGTGGGAGGGACTCCGTGGGAGGTAACTGAATCATGGGGGCAGGTCTTTCCCGTGCTGTCCTTGTGACAGTGAATAGGTCTCACAAGAACTGATGGCTTTAAAAACAAGAGTTTCACTGCACAAGCTCTCTCTTGGCCTGCCACCATCCATGTAAGATGTGACTTACTCCTCCTTGCCTTCTGCCATCATTGTGAGGCCTCCCTAGCCATGCAGAACTGTAAGTCCATTTTCTTTCTTTTCTTTTTTTTTTTTTTTTTTTTGTAAATTGCTGAGTCTTGGGTATGTCTTTATTAGCAGTGTGAAAACAGATTAATAGAAGTGGTAATAGCATTGTGTTTAGAAATAAGGGAGGTGATACCAGAAGAAACAGTCAAGAGTAGAACACAGTTGCTTTGAAAAGCAGGAATTAGGAATATGGAAAAGTGGGGCAGGAAAGTGCTGTTTTTTGGTAATAATCTTTGCATAACTCCGTTTTTGTCCACTATTGTAGGTACAAATGTTACTTTGCTAAAAGTTAACTTCTTTAATCCCATTTGGTTAAGAAGAGCAGCGAAGCATTCTTGAAAGAAGTGGCTTATTTGATTGGCTGCTATGTTAGATCCTTATATTCCACCTTGAAGCAGAGGGTCTTTGCTGATCAAAGATCGCATGGTATCATATTGTTCTTTTAAAATTACTTGCCATTTATCCAACAAGCATTGACGGTGCACCAACAATGAGACAGGCTCTGAGCTAGGCACTGGCTCTGCTTTTTTCATCCCATGAGGCCCTTGCTGCCCAGAAGCATGACTCAAGGTGAGGCCAGTATGAAAAGCGGCACCTGAGACAAGGACGCTTGCCCTCTGCACCCACCCCACACCCCCATGTCTCTCACCTGGACAAGTGCAGTAGCCTCATATTGAGGCACCCATCCTCCTCCTTTGTCCTCGTACAACCTATTCACACAGGAGCCAGAGGAATCCTTTTAATGTAGGTTAGAACAGTTCATTCCGCTGCCTCCAACCTCTACATCTTCTGGCTCATTCAGCGTAAAATCCAAATCCCTCCATGGTCAAAACACTCCACCCAGCTGGGCCTCCTACTATCTGACTCTCCTGAGCGTTCACAACCCCTGACATCCCTCTCCTGTCTTCATCTGCTTCTACCACTAATACTGCGACACATGCATTTGCTTAGTATCTCTTTCTGTGCCATGGACCACAGCAAATAAGGCTAGTGACTTTATTGTGGTCATTACCGCAGCCCCCACACATGGGACAGGGCTTGACACTAGGCACTTAGTAGCTGGTTGTTGAGTGAATACATGAACAGTAAGGAGGCACTGAAGATGACATTGATAGGTGAATGGTAACAGGTTTGAGCATTAGAATACACATATAAGTTAACATCTTTACCATTTTTACATCTACAGTTCAGTGGTAATAAAAACATTTATATTCTCTTTTTCCCCTTCATCCCCCCAACTTCAGCCCCCTCCTCTGGCCTCTGGTAACTACCAATCTATTTTCTATTTTCATGAGACCTTTTTTTTTTTTTTCTTTGAGACAGAGTCTCGCTGTGTCATCCAGGCTAGAGTGCAGTGGTGCTATCTCAACTTACTGCAACTTCTGCCTCCCAGGTTCAAGTGATTCTTGTGCCTCAGTCACCCAGCTGGGATTACAAGCATGGGGGGCCACCACACCCAGCTAATTTTTGTATTTTGTAGTAGAGATTCACCGTGTTGGCCAGTCTAGTCTAGAACTCCTGGCATGAAGTGATCCACCCGCCTCGGCCTCTCAAAGTGCTGGGATTACAGGTGTGAACCACTGCGCCCAGCCTGAGATCCACTTTTTTACCTCCCACATATGGGTGAGAAAACACGATACTTGTCTTTCTATGCTTGACTTATTCCGCTTAACATAATGGCCTCCAGACTTGAGCATTTTTAAACCATCACACTTCCTGTGGTGTGAAGACACATTGCAAATAAGAACATCTGCAGAGACATAGGAAGCCCCGAGGAGAGGGCAGGTATCGCAGTGAGGAGCCTGGGTTGTCAGTGGCACTGGCAGGAGGGATGGTGAGACCTTGAAAGCCACAGCACACGCTTAGAAGGTAGAGCCTCTAGGCTTAAGGACCACTCATGTTTGGGACTGAGGTGCAGAAAGTGGTTCAAGTGGTATCCAGGTTTCCAGACTCTTGAGGAAATGGTGGTAATTGGTGTTTGAGGAAAACAATAATGAATGTTGTATTATTAGCAGTATGACATATCAAGGTTGAGGTTATTGATGACTGCAGTTATTAGGTGGCATGTTACACAGGTGACTCAGGAGACAGGTCTAGGCTGCAGAAACAAGTCATTAGGATCTAGAAAGTAATGGAATCTGGGGAGATTGGTTCACCCAGTCAGAGCCTGCAGAATGAGATGACAAGAGGCCAAAAACAAAATTTTGAGAAACCCTGATTGTCACACGTCATGATACTCTACCTCCATCTGTCCTCTAGGCTGAGGCGCCCATTGCCCAGAGGCTGAGCCTTCCCTTGGAATTGCCCTCATTTAAAGAGAGCTGCTTTGCCCGGGGTCCCATCCCCTTCCTGGAGACAACCCTCATCCGATGCCTGATCAGGTGAGAGGGGTTGTAAAGGCAAACCCTCTTGGCTCACTGTGAAATAATTCTGAAGCGCTAGCTCAGCTCTAGAGCTTTCCAAAAAAAGGATGTCTCTGTTGCAAATGCATCACAGTTCAACTTGTCTGTCAACTCAATCTTTTTTCCTCCCTCCCTTTCAGGTGTATCTCCCAAGAGGATTTCCCAAAATCCCCCTACACGTACATATCTATTTTGCAGTCATGAAATAGAGAAACCCAACCTGCCACATCAATACTTAAGGGAGACACAGAAGTGGCTGATCTGAGGAAAAGCAAGAGAGGGAGGAGGTGAGCCTGGCTGGCGTAGGGCTAAGGAAGCAAAAAAAGGCCTTTATTCAAGAGAGAGGCAGGTTGAAAATCCTTGAGGTCAACTAAGATGCATATTGAAAAGTGATCATTGGATTTAGCAATAAGAAGGCTACTGATGACCATCAAGTGTTGCTTTCTTGAGGAGGCAGAAGTCAGATGTCAGTGTGATGATGGGAACAGTAAAGAAAGTAGAGACCTCATGTACATTCCATTATTTCAAGTATGAATATATAGCAAAGGAGTGTGTACAGTTTAAGTGTACAGTTCAGTGGTAATAAAAACATTTATATTCTCCTTTTCCCCTTCATCCCCCAACTCCAGCCCCCTCCTCTGGCCTCTGGTAACCACCAATCTATTTTCTATTGGCTGAAGATGAGATGTGGTGAGTAGTGACTCTCAAGTTGAGAGAGACTTGAACACATCCAAACACTGGAGGAAGAGGTAACCGACCCAGGGAGTGCAGAGACCAACCAATGGGATGAGGTCTGAGAGCAGTGGCAGCCTCTTCCATCACAAGCACAGTCAAAGAAATAGCCTTGTGTGAGAGGAGGTCACATCTTCCACTGGGAGGTGAGAATAAATGCTGGTGGATGTGGGGATTGGGTGGCAGCAAAGACACAGGCCAGCCTCACTTGTTCCTCTCACCAACGTGGATAAGAGCAGACTCAATGCTGGATGCTGTGTTCAGACTGGGGGCGCTGGTGTAAATTAAGACACAGTCTGCCAGGAGTGACTTACTATAAACATTTCAAAGTTCCATTTTCTTCTTACTGTCTGCAGGAATCTTGACCTTCAAGTCTGCTCCCATTTGAAGTGACTTTGCCCCCAAATATGCTCCTACTTTGCATCATTGCTTTCTGCTTTTCTCCCAATGTTTCCTCATATAAGTCCTTGGCTCACTCAATGGGGTTAACATTTTTAACCCAGTTTATTTTTCTGACGACCTCCACAAAACAGAACCAAAAGAGAGTAGTCATAAAGATTCTCCATGATCTCCTGCCTTACCCGAGGCTCCGCAGGGAGCGGGTGCTCTCCATGCCTGTTAAATAAAGAAGCAAGTAAATTCAAGTGTTTCACCCAGTCCCTCTGTGTAGTGAATGCTTTTAATTTTAAGGGGCCTCAGTATCCGTTTTGGATGTGGATTTAGCTTTCTCGTCCCAGAGGCAGGGCTCAGGCACCCTTGACAGTTTCCAGTTCTTCACCATACCCAAACGACTCGAGCTGGTAGCCAGAGAGAACGTAGAGGCATCTCTCTGCTGCCAGCCTGGGATCCCTACTTCTTTAAATAGAAAATGTAGGCATCTGCCCACAAACTTAAAAGGGCCCACTCCCTGTTTCCCAATCTATGTGGCTAGTGGTCACACTCTCTTCTCTCTTCTGTCTTCGCTCCCAGACTTTCATGTGTGTGGCCTCCAGGCGTGCTGTGTCCCCCTACTTCGAGTTTGTGAGGGCTAAAAACTCTTTTTGCTCATAGACTATATGTTTTCCATTGACACATAAGGATTGTACATATTAGTGGGGAACAGAGTAATATTTGAATACATTATACAGTATTAATGATCAAATCCAGGTAATTAACATATTCATCACTTCAAACATTTATCACTTCTTTGTGTTGAGAACATTCAAAAATCCTCTCTTCTGGCTATTTGAAAATATAAGTTATTAACTATAGTCATCCTAGAGTGTTATAAGAACACTAGAACTTATTTCTCCTGCCTAGCTGTAATTCTGTATCTGTTAAGCAACCTCTCCCCAGCCTCCCCTCTCCACTGTGCTTCCAGCCTCTTAATAACGACAATCCTATTCAATGCTTCCATTAAGCTCCCACATGCGAGTGAGAATGTGCGATATTTATCTTTCTGTGCCAGACTTATTTCACTTAATGTAATGTCCTCCAGAATCATTCATGTTGCTACAAATGGCAAGATTCCAGTCTTTGTATGACTGAATAATATTGCATTATGTATACACACTACTTTTTTTTATTCATTTACTTTTTGCTGGACATTTAGGTTGATTCTATATCTTGGCTATTGTGAATAGTGCTGCAATAGACACGGTGATGCAGATATCTCTTCAATACACTGATTTGCTCTCCTTTGGATACTCAGTAGTGGAATTGCTGGAACATGTGATATTTCTATTTTTAGCTTTTTGAGAAAACTCCATGATGTTTTCTATAATGGCTGCACTAATTTACATTTCCACCAACCATAAGATTCCCCCTTACCAGCGTTTGTTGTATTTTGTCTTTTTGATCATTGCCATTCTAATAGGAGTAAGATGATCGCTCCTTGTGGTTTAAATTTGTGCTTTACAGATAGTTATGTTGAGGATTTTAAATATGCTTCTTGACCATTTGTATGTCTTTTAAAAAAAAAAAAAAAGTCTATTCAGATCTTTTACTCATTTTTTAATTGGATTATTTGTTTTTTTCTTTTTCTTTTTCTTTTTCTTTTTTTTTTTTTTTTAACTATTGAGTTGTTTCAGTGCCATGGTACTGGCATAAAAACAGACACACAGGCCAACAGAACAGAATAAAGAGCCCAGAAATAAGTTCCCATATTACAGTCACCTGATTTCAACAAAGTTGCCAAGAATATATATTGGGGAAAGGACAGCCTCTTCAATAAATGGTACTGAGAAAATTGGATATTCATATGCAGAAGAATGAAACTAGACCCCTATCTCTCACCAGGTACAAAAATCAACTCAAAATGGATTAAAGACTTAAATGTAAGACTGAAAACTATAAAACTACTACATGAAAACACAGGGGAAATGCTTCAAGGCATTGGTCTGGGCAAAGATTTTTATAAGGAATAATTCAAATGCACAGGCAATAAAAACAAAAACAGACCAACTGGGATTATATTAAGCTAAAAAGCATCGGCACAGCAAGGAAAACAATCAGTGAAGTGAAGGGATCACCTGTAGAATGAGAGAAATTCTTTGCAATGTTAAAACTCTTAAACTTTCATGCTGTGGTTGTGTTATTGTGCCTGCAGTCGGACCCCTGATGCAGAGAACACCCCACAGGGACCCAGGCAGGTGGATCGCCTGCGTGCTCCTTTGTCCAGCCTTATGGTGGCTGCTGGGGACAGTGACTACCAGCTATGTTGCTAGAGTTTCATTCAAAACACACTGGCACCCATCGTGGATTTGGGAGGTGGTCATTGGAGCGGATAGTTGGAGGTAAATTGTAGGGAAGAGTATAAGCTCCCACACGGGCTGGATTTCAGTGTAAATCCAGCTCTGGCACAGGCTGGGCATACAAGCCTGAATTAACTCATGTTAACATCTCTGATACCCATTTTCTTACTCTAAAACTGGGAAAAGTAGCTGAAACTTTATTAAATTATTTTAAGAATTGGCTAAGTCAACATAAATGGTCAAAAAATATCAACCTCACCAGAAAGTGAAGAGATAAAAACTAAAATAAGAAAATATCTTCAGCTATTAAATTAAAAGAGATGAAGCCAAGATGATAAAAATGCAGATGAGGCTGGAGAGAAATAGGCACTTTCCTGTATCGTGGACAGGTCTGTAAGTCAGCACAGTTTCATGTGCTCTGGAAAAACCTGGCTCTAGACATAAAAACACCTTATTAAAAAGCTGACCCAGAAATTCTAGTTCTAGGAATTGACCTTAGGGGAATTATTGGCTAAGTATACAAGCATGTATATATAAAGTCACTTCAGAATTGCTTACAGCATAAAAATTAGAAAAAATTCATTTAAAAGTATAGAACACAAAAAATTCATGTTATACTATTGATCTAAAAAGCATGCTATATTTTAGTAAGATGTAATTCCATTTTTTGTTTTCAAAATTCTGCATTTTCTAACATATGTTGTAATCCTCCCTTATCTGTAGGAGATACATTCCAAGATCCACAGTGGATACATGAAACTGCAGACAGTACCAAACCCTGCATCGATTAATACTATGATTTTTCCTATACACATATACCTATGATGAAATGTAATTTGTAAATTAGGCACAGTAAGAGATTAACAACAATAATAAAATAGAGCAATTATATCAATATACAGTAATAAAAGTTATGCAAATATGGTCTCTCTCTTTTGCTTTGTCTCTCGTTCTCTTTCCCAAATATTTTATTGTACTGTACTCACCCTTCTTCTTGTGATATGTTGATGTAATAACCTAGATGGCTACTAAATGACTAATGTAGCCGATACAGGGTAAATACACTGCACAAAGAGCTGATGCAGGTCCTTGGCTGGACAGGGTGGGACAGGGTAAGACTTTATCACACTACTTAGAACCACATGCAATTAAAAACTTTTGAATTATTTATTTCTGAAATGTTTTATTTAATATTTTTTGGACCTTGTTGACTGGGTAACTGAAACTGAGGAAAGCTAAACTGTGGATAAGGGGGAACTACTGTATATGCATGGACACACACACACACACACACACACACACACACCACTTCATGGTTATCTATATATTTACAGAGTAAAGTATCAGTAAGTTCTAGAAACTTGTATACCAAAATGCTAACAATAGATATCTTTAGACAATGGTTCCTGCAAGAAAAACTTTAATCCATTACTCTTGTTTCCAAATTTATTTCTAATGGCATTGTTAGACTTTTATAATCTCAATGAATCTGTGTAATGCAATCAGAAAATAATATTTTAAAAATAAAAATAAAACCAACATTTTAAATGCTTAGTACAATGCTGTATTAGTCAGGGTTCTCTAGAGGGACAGGACTAATAGGACAGATGTGTATATAAAGCGGAGTTTATTAAGGAGTGTTGACTCACACGATCATAAGATGAGGTCCCACAATAGGCCGTCTGCAAGCTAAGGAGCAAGGAAGCCAGTCCGAGTCCCAGAGCTGAAGAACTTGGAGTTCGATGTTTGAGGATAAGAAGCTTCCAGCACGGGAAAAAGATTTAGCCCAGAAGATTAAACTAGTTTAGTCTTTCTACGTTCTTCTGCCTGCTTTTATACTGGCCACACTGACAGCTGATTAGATGGTGCCCACCCAGATTGAGGGTGGGTCTGCCTCTCCCAATCCATTGACTCAAATGTTAATCTCCTTTGGCAACATCCTCACAGACACACCCAGGAACAGTACTTTGCATCCTTCAATCCAATCAAGTTGACACTCAGTATTAACCCATCACAAATGCTTAGGATATAACGGGTGCTCATTAAATACCAATTACGGTTATAATTATTTAAAGCAAGAATATAGACCAAATTAATGGACTCGTCTTCAGATCAAAATTATGAACTTGTCCCTCTTCTCTCCATTCTCTGATAAACTTAATCTGAACCCACTAAAGGCAATATGCATTTTAATGATCTTTGAATCCCCAGCACAGAGCCCTGTGCCTGGTCCATCGTCAGCGCCAAGTAGGGAAGACAATGAGTAACTGAAGGAATATCATCATGTAGAAGGGGTTTTTCACAGGAATCTAGAAAGCAAAAGGAAGAAGATCTAGCTGTGTTGCCTCTATGTCAAGACTATTCAAATGTTTTGTTTACATATTTTGTTGATCTCACAACCCTTGGTATTATTATCTCCCTCTGAGAGATGACGCTCAAAGAGGTTAAGCAACGTGCACAAGCCATACAGGCAACTAGCAAGTGGTGGATGAGGGTTGGCACCTGCTCCATCTGACTTTCAACGTCTCTTCTTTCCTCCACCCCTCCAGCTTGGTCTGTGATTCCCTTCTCATGAATGCATTGCTAGAGGTTAAGAGTCAGACTGATCATCCAAATGCTGCTGTCTTCATAATCTCAAGGAGTGGAGGTGTGAGTTCTGATGGTTCAGTGGCTCACTGATTTGGAAACGAGCCTGCAGAACTACCATCCCCTGGGTAATGGGGCAGAGCAGCAGCCCTCCTTGGCTAAGGAAATTAAATGAATTTTCATCCATTCACCTAAATTATTCTTTTCGCCTCTCAGGAGAAGTAGCAATCAAAGAGAGCAGGCGAAGAGAGGCAGTGGGCTTGGAAAGGTCAATGATACCGAAAAGCACAGAATCATCCTCCATTAATGCCCTAATTGTTTTTATCACCCAGTATTCACTCAAACGTCAAACTTAATCTCTGCCTTTTTCCTCCCGTAGGTCACAGATGTTTAATATTTCTGACTAAGACATAACGAACCTTTTTATGTCACCGTAATATTTAGTCTCTTTAAAACATGATTAGCTGCATCCATTGTGCAGTGCAGGGATGACTAGAAATTTCGAGATGGGATTCCATTAGGTGGATTTTATTACCCAGCCAAGCTGAATGGGAAATTAAGCCACGTAGCAAAGGGCAGTGGTGATACACTATGGTGCCAGCGTGGGGTTGATTCTAAAGCTCTGGTCAAAGAAAAGTAGAAGTTTGGAGTTTTAAGGACCTTTAAAAGTTATGGGAAAGACTTTTCAGTTTGGTCAAAGTCTGCTTCTCAAGTTAACAATTTTTTTAATGTGAAAATTTACCAAAACTTTATAAAAAATAACTACAGTCTGTGTGTTTCTAAATCATGGTTCCTATTTTGACTGGCTCATTTGGCAAAAATATGCTCACAAATCAATGAGTAGGTGATTGCTCATAAAACATCATTGAAAAATGTAAAGTGCATTCTTATATGTTTGTGCAAACAAGCATGAAGGTGCACCTATTGCTTCTTTTTCTTTATTTCTCAAAGTAGCTTCTGTTGTCCCATGCTCATGAAAAAGCACACACTCTTTAAGGCACCCCAACACATCAAGCAAGCAAGGACTGATAACACAGAGCTGAACAACCTCTGAAGCTATTTGTGGAAATTTCTCAAATTTTCTACATTTGATTCCAGAGCTTTCATATCAGTTTCCACCTCAGACTTCACTCTTGATTTCTTTGTCTCCCGTTTTTTTATTTCACTGATGACTTTAAATTGAAGATACCCCATAAAGAAGAATTATGACAATATCTGACATTCATTGTGAATTACAAGTAACAGTAAAAGCTACAAAAATGAGGAGAGTAGCTACTGAGGGAGATAGGTGAAGCATTTTTATAACTATCAAGATATAAGCACTAGTCTCTGCTTTCTGTCATTTGCCAAAATAATAGTCTCTAAATGCTAATGATAATATCAGAAGAACAAATATTGGGGAGACATGGCACCAATTAGAGTTTGGCCCCCACCATGGACAAAACTAATTATAATATTATCCCAAATCCAGCCAATTTCACTTCTTCAATATTTTCTTCAGCTATTTTTTTAAGAAAGGGGGTCTTGCCTTGTTGCCCAGGCTAGGCTACAGTGGCACAATCATAGCTCACTGTAATCTCAAACTCCTGGGCTCAAACAATCCTCCTGCCTCAGCCTACCGAGTAGCTAGGACTAAATGTGCACACCACAGAACCCCGCTATTTTTAATTTTTTTTTTTTTTTTTTCCTGTAGAGGCAGGATTTCACTATGTTGCCCGGGCTGGTGTTGAACTCCTGGCCTCAAGTAATCCTTCCTTTACTTCCAGAGAAGCTAGGACTACAAGTGCATACCACCATGTCTGACTACTTTTCTTTTTTTACTTTTTATAGAAACAGGGTCTCACTATTTTACCCAGGCTGGTCTCAAACTCCTGGACTCAAGCAGTATTTTTAAAACAGTCAATTGGACTGTTTCTATAGGTGCCTCTGAATAGATCTCCTTATCTCCATACTGACACCTAGCTCTCTAAATGGCTCATTACCTTCAGCACAAGGCAATCGAAACCCTCCAAGATCTGGCCCTTTTTATCTCTTCTCCCATGCTTTCCCTACCAACTGGGGAGCCTTCTTCCTGGCTGTGAAATTTCTCCTGCTGCCCATACACAAACCTGTGGCCTGGAAGGATGCATGCAGTCAGGGGTTTTATTTGAAGGGAAATTGGGTCCTGGAAATACAGACATTTTGGATTCCTGATGGCATAGTTTCTGAGAAACTAGCAAAAGAATATCCTCAGATAAGGACTGGGCTAAAAGTTCATATTTCACTGATTATTTTCTTACATCATATATCATAATGAAATAGCTTATTATATATTGTAGATATATGTGTGTATATCTATATACACAATTTATTTATTGGTATCTATATATTAATTCTGAATCATTTTATCAAATTATTTTACTCTTTTTATTCACTTATAGTTAATTGCCTTGAATGTTCAGGTATATAACCTTGTCATTTTTAACTAACAATGGTTTTCCTCCTCATTTCAAACTTTTGTACACATAATTTCTTTATCTCACCAACACAACTAGTTATAATATAAACTCTAACAGTGATAAATGTGAATTCTTATGTTTCTCCTGAACTTAGTGGGAATATTTCTGGTACCTCCTCACTCACACTAAAACTGCCTTTGTGACAAAAGAGATATTATTTACCAAGTTAGGAACATATTTTTGAATTTTCCTTTTGTTGAACTTCTTTCAATCAAAAATAAATATTCGATTTTGTCTGACGCTTATTCAGCATCTATGAAGATTCTCATCAGAATGTTTTCCTCAGATACATAAATATGATGCTTTGAACATATTGTCTTGTAATGCAGCATTCTTGAATTATTAGAATAAATGCCATATAGTGATGCTGAGCTTTTTAAATGTGTTATCGAATTGTTTAATATTTTATACAGAACTTTGCACTATTACCGTAAATGAGAATTCCTATAATTTCATTTCTGTGTGATTTTTTAATGTTTTGGAGTCAATGCGATGTACATGACATACTAAGAATCTGCAAGTTTTTCTTTTTTATTTATATTATGGAGAGGTTTGAATAACATTGAAAATACCTGTTCCTTAAGTCTTTGGCAAAAATCCCCCATGAAACCATCTAGATTTGGCGTTTTATTTGTGGAGGAGGTTGTCCTTTGACAATTTTCTCTATTTCTTTCATGTAAATTGTCCGGTTTAGATTCCTTTTCAGGTCTTCTAGATCAACTTTGGGAATATATGTGTTTCTCTGGAAAAATGGCGTGTCATCTAAGTTTCATATTTGCACAGATTTGAGCAGCATATTCTTTTATGATTCTAATTTCTTCTCTTTCTGTTGTTATTCTTCCCCTTTTAAAAATGTCGTGTATTTCCACATAATCCCACGACCTTTTCTCGTAGTGTATTTGTTTCCAACAATCATCTTTTTTTCTATTGATCAGCTTTTCTCTTTTCACAGTTTCCAAATCATCAATTTTCTGCTTTTGTCTTTATTATTCTTTTTCTTCTGCTTTCTTCTAGCTTTGTCATTGTTGTTGTTGCTATTATCTCTTTCTAATTTCTTGCTTTTATGTTTAATTCATAAATCTATTTCTTTTTGTTTATTGAGGTATATATTGAAGACTGAATTTTCTTCTGACTGCTATTTTCACTGTACCCCATGAGGTCTGATATGCAGTGGTTTCATTAGCAGTATTTTGTAGATATTCTGTATTTTGAGTTTGTAGATTTTCTTTGAACTTATAGTTACTTGAGACATATATTTTTAACTTCTTTTTTTTTTTTTTTTGAGACGGAGTCTCGCTCTGTCGCCCAGGCTGGAGTGCAGTGGCCGGATCTCAGCTCACTGCAAGCTCCGCCTCCTGGGTTCACGCCATTCTCCTGCCTCAGCCTCCCGAGTAGCTGGGAGTACAGGCGCCCGCCACCTTGCCCGGCTAGTTTTTTGTATTTTTTAGTAGAGATGGGGTTTCACCGGGTTAGCATCTCCTGACCTTGTGATCCGCCCGCCTCGACCTCCCAAAGTGCTGGGATTACAGGCTTGAGCCACCGCGCCCGGCCAAGACATATATTTTTAACTTCTAAGAGCTAAATATTTTTTTCTGATTTTGTTCATGCCTAGATGTATGTAATTGTTATCAAATGCATCTGTATTACTTCCACTATTGGTAATTTGTCGACATTTCCTTTGAGACTAGTATTCGCTAAGTTTTAGTGACTGTTGCATGAAACATTTAAAATTTTTCAGCATATAATGTTTAATATATCAATTAGAACTGCCTTGTTGTTTTGTTTGTCTTTTCCGTAATCTTGCACATTTTTTTCTTCTTGACTTTCCTGGACTGAGATAAATCAGCGTAGGTTTCCTGTTGTTGGTGTTTCCTTCTATTTGTGTGTTTCTGTTTTTCCCTATGTCTCTCACGTGCTTGGCTTTGTGAAGGTGAACGGTGTTATGCTGTATTATGTGATGCAGAGGCGTTCCTAATTCTCACTGTCAAAGTCATCCTTTACATTTATTTAGTGCCTTCTTTGCTTCATGTAACGATTTTTACCACGAATTCTACATTGTCTTATATTAATGTTGCATCCTCTGCTTTCTTTTTGTTTGAATTTCCCCAGTACACTTATTTGTAACCTTCTAAGTCACTATTATTTATTAGTTAATTAACTCCAACGTTATGCACATAGCTTTTCAACTAGGCAATGTACTGATACACAAAGCAGCCAGAGTTTTCGACGGAACTGTAAAAAGTCATGGCATTTGAAATCAGACAAATCTCAATTCAAATTCCAGCTCCAACTTATAGTGTCACTCTGCAATGTCTAAACTAAAAACAGGTACAAGGTGCAGAGGTAGCACAGAGGAGGAACTCGTTAAACACCAGGAAGGCTTCTTGTAGGAAGCAGCTTAGAAACTTCTACAAGAACTTTCTTCCCAATCTGAATCATTTTCCTCTCCTGGACTCCCAGGGCATCTTCTTTATCCTAAAACAACTCCTAGTCTGCCATGCAGTTCAAATGTGCAGCAGGCACATCTATTTCTGGTTCGACTCTCCTATATGGGTTTCATCACTATGCCTAGCACAGTTTATTGTTATTGAGTGAAGTAAGTTGCATTCTGAGTAAGATCAGTATCTATTTCATTGGAAATTGGCAAATCACAGCATGAGTGAAAAAAAATAGTGTATCACATTTTCAGAGTCTAAGTGTTGATTGGCTAGAGTTGGTACCATTCACGTGCTTTCTTGTGAAAGAGAGATGAGCCCTGCAACATCTGGGTGTCCTGGTCCTCACCACAGTTTAGTTATATTCTGCCTACTTTGGGGGACTTTATGCATAAAAGACATTTGATAGTTAGGACACTGACATCTTTCCAGGGATGTCATAATTTTTCTTCTTACCATGGCATAAATTCTCTCCAGAGTTAGCATGTAGCAGGGACTATTTTTTCATTTCCCTCTACTCTTTGGACATAGAAAAAAAATTAAAATAAAATCAATTATTTATTGAGCTTTTGCTCTGTAACAGATATAAGTATTACAAGTATTATCTCAATTGATCTTTGTAATAACATTGTGAACTTAGTACTAATATCATAGTTGCCTTACAAAGTACTCACTCTTCCCTTCCCTGATTCCTTTTAAACCTCATCATTTTCTTGCAATCAGTTACATCTTAGGCCATCTTATGCTGCTGTAACAGAATGCCACAGATTGGGTAATCTATAATAAACAGAAATGTGGAGGGGAGGGGAAGTGCTAGAGGAGGGATAGCATTAGGAGAAATACCTAATGTAGATGACGGGTTGATGGGTGCAGCAAACCATCATGGCACACGTATACCTATGTAACAAACCTGCATGTTCCACACATGTACCCCAGAATTTAAGTATAATACAAAAATTAAAAAATAAAATAAACAGAAATTTACTGACTCACAGTTCTAAAGTCTAAGAAGCCCAGTATCAAGCCATGATGAATGAAGAACAACTCCCTAGGAGGAGGACTGAGTGCTACCCCAGGAACAGGCAGTATCACCGCAGTGGGTTTCAGAATTGCTATGGTCCAGGGATGCCTGTGTCCCCCTAGGTTTCTCCTTTTCCGAATAAGATTATCTATTGCAATTGTCCTATACCTTCTCATCTATCAATCGTTGATATATGTGTGTGCTGCAAGATAGGGTAGATAACCTATCTCTAGTTCATAGGTCTTCAGATGGAAAGGAGCAGTACCCAAAAAGAGGTGATCAAGGAATGGAACCTGAGGAGCTTCATCTGCCCTTGGACCTGATGAGATGAAAAACCCTGGATGTCAAGCCACTATAATGGGAAGAGACTATGGGAAAAGAGTGAACGTATTTTTCACACAAGAAAGCTTTGAATTGTGATGACCAGAGGGAGATCTGTAACACCGTGCTAAGCAAAGAACCACCTATTCCAGTTATCTGCCCTATGCTGTTGAAGGTACCAATAGAAATTTCTATATCATTGTCTTTTTCTTTCTTTAAAATCAGGAGTCCAATTCTTGGGTAAGGCTATCATGTTCATTATGGGATGAGGCTGGGAGAAAGAGAGGGAAGAAAGTGGACATGTAGTTATTTTCACTATAACATCATTATTAGTGTTTACTATATGCCAAGCTAAATACTTGGGTTTTTAATCTTGTTGAATCCTTAAATGACAAATATTTGAGGTAGTTCTTATTACTATGTGCAAGTTTAATAGGAGGAAGTTGAAACACAGAGTGGTTAGTTAACTGGCCCAATGTTATATAACCAGTAAGATTGGACCTCTGGATTAGAATCTAGGCTTGTCTGACCCCAAATCCCCATATCATTCATCACAGTACTCTAATGCCACCTTGCCTTGTTCCTGGGTCTCAAAGATTTATACGGATATCACTCTATAAATTATAAAATACCTTGTCATAATTATTATTTTATTTCATCTTGAAAAAAAATAGCTATGAGCTTAGGCACTGTTTTCCCATTTTCTGGAACAGGCAATGAAAATAGAGGTATAATGAAGATGGTGGGAAAAGAGAGTAAATAAACATTTATTGGGCACCAATGTGTGAGACATGGTGTGTAGTCACAAAAAAATGTCATTCTATAAAATCTTGGGAAAACTCAGTAGAAAAACATTATGGTTTTATAGAGAAAGTGACTGACGCTGTTTTATAGAGAAAGTGACTGACGTCAGAGAAACTATGTCATTTGATCAAGGTTCCCCAGCCAGGAATGAAGGGGTGGAGACAGAAAGCCAATCCTCATTTGTCTCATTTCAAGGCTTCTATGCCAAGAAAATGTCTTGGATATTAAGTAAGGAAGGGCAAGACAAAGCCTTGAGCTGCCAATCGCCTGGCAGCATCCTCTCACACCCCACCCCTCTCCACCTCCCCCAGGCCAGACGCTGATCTGCATCCCTCCCTCCCACGCAGCGGTCCTGCCCGGCCCACCACTTCCCACCTGTGTGACTGCACCACACTACATAAATAGCCTGAGATTTCATTTATCATCTGAACAAAAGGGCCAATAATCTATAGCCCACCACATTTAGATGTGATTAGGAAGCAATAATGGATGTGGTTCTGATAATTCCTGTGTAACAAGCCAGCCTGAAACAGTGGCTTAAAGCAATGATGAGTTATGTGTTATGGTGACTAATCTATTGATGGTGTGGTTCCTGTGGTCTCATTGGCTCACGCGTGTGGCTGCAGCCAGCTGTGGATTGGCTGGCATTGTACAAGCGAGGCAGGAAGGCTCACCGGGGGCAGCTGCAATCACTGGATCTCTCTCCACTGGTCTTTCATTCTGACTTCCTTGCCACTTGGAAGTCTCAAAGAAGAACCCCAGAAGGGCAAGATGGATATTGCAAAGCCTCATGGGCAGATGCTCTGGAACTTGCTCCACATCCCTTCGACTGCCCTGTCTGCGTCAAAGCAAGTTACAAGGTCAGCCCAGATTCAAGGGATTGGAGATATTGACTTCACCTCTGGGTGGGAGGAGGGTCGAAATTCACATTGGAAAGGGGCGTGCCCATGGGATGGGAGCAATTTGAGGCCCCTGCAGAGATTTTCTACACATGTGAATTTAAAAATAAGAATTTAACTTATTTTTAATTCTTACTTTCAAATGGAAGGGATGATGAGCCTCACCAGTTTTCCCAGTGTTTTGATGAAGCTCATTATCCTAAGCAATCTAGGCTCAATCTGTCTACCAGGAAACGGGAAGAGCTGCAGAAGTGCCTCTGGGGGGAGGCACTGCGGGGACTTGGCCTCAATTGGCTTAAGAATGTTACCATTTTCTGGAGGAAAAATGTCCTGGGTTTTAACGGAGGAGCTCAGGTCTGTGTGGAAGCCAGGGCTGACCATGCTGCAGGCCCCTGGCCCTGGAATTTCACTCATGCACCCTTTCTGTTTCTCTTTGTTCCTTATCAATGCAATTCTTTGGACATCATGACCAGGAGATTACAGGAACTGCACTCTTAAATCCAGAACACAATAGATATTGATACCTAATATTTCTACTTTGTTCCTAGTATGTGGCTTTTATTCATGATTTTTACCTCTTTACTTCCCATTACTAATGGTTTCTCCTATCTTCTGAAGTATTTTTATCTTGCTTATTTTACTCTCACTCCCCACCAACCACCGGCATTTATGGTTCAGAAGGTGCCTTTGTCCATTGTCTAGTGTTTCTTTGTGATATGTTACTCTTTATGCCCTGTAAGCTACTGCTCTCTGGGGTGTGAGCAACCTGACTGGTTGTGGATTTGGGGAAACAGCCAAGTCAACCCCTAGTCTAAGTAAATTCTGGTGTGTTTATGGGGAGGGAAGGGATGATGACCAGGCCACAGAGCTCAGGTGACCCAGAGAAGCAGGGCCCACCCTCCATACCACTCCCTGCTGAGGTTGCATCTTTACACCTTTCTGGAGAAACAGCACAGCCCTGGGATCCTGGAGGGAGAGACACAGGGGCTGGAGGTCCAAGTGCTGTGGTTCTGGGAGGAGATGGCCTGTCTCTATCTGCTCCTCACCTCAGCAAGGCTTTTGTGCTGCTATGACATAACTCATGGACAGTGGCTCTAGTGACTTGCACTATTGCCCTTGATTCCTGTCATGAAGAGAGAGGCATCGCCTGTCCCAAGGGACTGCCATTTAGAGTTAAATTTTTGCTAGCCATCCTGGTATAGGAAGAGCTTCCAGAAGTGTCTGCTCTCCCTAGCTTCCAGAAGTGTCTGCTCTCCCTGTGTGCCAACTCACCCTGCACCCCAGAGATGTCAAAATGCAGGGTCATCACCATATAAACCTGTCCTTCAGTACAGCGGTCCTCAACCTTTTTGGCACCAGAGATCGGTTGTGTGGAAGACAATTTTCCTGAAACAGGATGATAGAGGGAATGGTTTTGGGATGAAATTGTTCCACTTCAGATCACCAGACATTAGATACTTATAAGGAGCATGCAACCTAGATCCCTTGCACGCACAATTCACAATAGGGTTTGTGCTCCTGTGAGAATCTAATGTCACCACCAATGTGACAGGAGGCAGAGCTCAGGCAGTGATGCTAGCTCGCCCACCACTCACCTCCTGCTGTGTGGCCCAGTTCCTAACCAGGGTTGGGGATCCCTGCTTTAGTACTCTGAACTAGCCATATGTGGCTAGTAGAAGAGGAATGAGATGTGAAATGTACATCGCCAGAAGCCAATTCATGGAAAATTCTTCCAGTAATCAACTGTGTACAATTATGTTTGGTTCTCATTGATTTCCAGTCCAAAACAGGAGTTGTCTTCTGTCAGTAACATGCTCAAAACTCAGCAGGTACAATTACAAATGCACTCTTCATGTTTTTCTTTAACGATGGAAATTGCACAAAATAGAATTTATGAGATCCCATGAGTATAAATTTGCAGCAGAGCAGAAGACAGCAAGTATGTCTATGTGAGAAGTTACATGTTCTCTACATCCCAACCTATTGGTTTACATCTAGCATATCCAATGCATTTTGTCCTGAGGAAGTCTCTTAGTTCCAGATGAAAGAGAACATGAAATTGTCAGCAATATAGCAAAACAGCCTGAAGAAACAAGAGACAAATTCCTACATATTAATCAGGAAATCAACACATGTGGAGTAAGAACAGCTGGATTACACAATTAAGTAGCACAATACAAAGTATAGCAGTCCCCGCCTTGTCTATGGGGGATTATGTTCTAAGACCCCCTGTGGATGCCTGAAACCAAACCCTACATATACTACACTTTTGCCTATACATACATACATATGATAAAGTTTAATTTATAAATTAAGCACATGAAGAGATGAACAAAAATAACTAAAAATAAAACAGAACAATTATAACAATATACTGCAATAAAAGTAAAATAAGGGTTATATAAGCACAAGCACTATGAGACCGCAGCAGTCAATATGATAGCCAAGACTGCTGCTAAGTGACTAACGGACAGGTAGCATCTACACCATGGATATGCTGGACAAAGGGGTGATTAATTTCCCAAGTGGGGCAGAGCTGGACAGTGTGAGATTTTATGATGTTACTCAGAGCAGCAAGTAATTTAAAACTTATGAATTATTTATTTATGGAATTTTCCATTTAATATTTTCAGACTGTGGTTGACCTCGGGTAACTGAAACCACAGAAAGCAAAACATGGATAAAGTGGAGTCTACTGTAGGGGCAATGTTTAAAAGCTTTTGAATCACTCTTGTATGTGCCTTACTTTGATATTAATTGTATAAATTTTCAGAATTATTGATCATATCAAAATTTAAATTTGATATGAAGGAAGTATCTTAGGAGAAACTAAAAAATACACATAAATGAACGAAGACTGGAAGAATCTTCAAGATGTCAAAAACTCATATAACAACAGAAATAAAAACTCCAATGGTTAAAGTCATAGTAAAGAGAAGAAAACAAAGCACAATAGGCCAAAATATAAAGATAAAATGACGACTGAAGGGATAATAAAGATTGTGAAAATCAGGACACTCTCAAACAGAAACCGAAAGCAGAAGAGAGATGAAAGTAAGAGCAAAATAAGACGCAATTTGTACCATCAGCAGAACTGGCGCTAGGGTCAACAGCAGCTTCACTTTGCGGAATTCATCAATCTGGAGAAGTTCTGTGATCTTTTGTGATGGCCTGTTACAATGAACAGCAGTTTCATTTATAGCTGATCCTCTAAAAACCACTGCTTTTTCCAATAGCATGATCACAGTAACGTTGACAAAGAATCAAACAGAACATAAGACAGACTAAAGGTGCTTCTGAAACAGATGTTAAAAAATAATAATAATGGCCTAACTGCTGAGATGGTGGCTGGCCTCTCTGAAGACTAGGGGCTTGGTGCTGTTTTGGTTGTAAACTGTGTTCCATTAAGTGGTACCCCAAATGAACCAGACATTAAATACCACTCCATTATTACAGATTCTGCATTGGAGGTCACAAACATTGATCTGTGGAAAATACTGTGTGCTACTCCTGAAAAAACCCTATGAGAAATTGTAAACTTTTTTGCTGACAACTATTTATCTATGACTTTATTCAACAAAGTGAAACAACGTTTGGACGACTGTTGCCTGCTCTTGAATGTCATTCATGGTCAGCCACACAAAAACACTGCTATTACAGAGAACAATGGGCCCCACGTGCTCTTTAAAACTGTTTGTAAATGGCACAGTGTGTGTGGTGGGCATCTCATTCCCTTATGCTGTTGGAGAAAAAGCTGCCTCCATAGTGCTGAGGTTGTTGATGACTTTGCTATTCTGCTACAGTAAATGTTTTCTTTTCAGGTTTGAATTGCAGATGTGTACATCACACATGCCAACTTGGATCTTCCTTTAAAGCTTTTAGGGCTGATAAAATGCCTTAAATTACGAAGTTATTTAAGACTCGCACATGGGGCCAAAAATATTTGAAGGACACTGATGTACATTTTTTAAAACTCAGAGGAGAAACCTGAGCATAAACAAAATGTAAAAAAAAAAAAAAAATTGGCCGGGCACAGTGGCTCACGCCTGTAATCGTAACACTTTGGGAGGCCAAGGCAGGTGGATCACGAGGTTAGGAGTTTGAGATCAGCCTGGCAAACATAGTGAAACCCCGTTTCTACTACAAATACAAAAAAAGTAGCTGGGCGTGGTGGCAGGTGCCTGTAATTCCAGCTAGTCAGGAGACTGAAGCAGGAGAATCACTGGAGGTGGAGGTTGCAGTGAGCCAAAATCACACCATTGCACTCAGCCTGGGCAACAGTGTGAGACTCCATCTCAAAAAAAAAATATTCAAAAAGTGGATAAAGCTTCAATATACCATTTAAATTAAAATTTGAGAAGGCATTCTGGAATGTTTCTGTAAAACAATTAAGAAATTACAGGTTCCTGAATTGGATGTTTATAAAGGCTACGTTATTTTATTATCTTTGAATTTACACATTAAGGAGATGAGAGGAAACTCAATTAAAAATTAATGGAAACAAAATTAAAATATGAGTGAAAAAAAGCAATAGAAATTTTCCTGACATTTAGAAGCAAATTATAACAAAACCAATATTCAGGTCACACTAAATGTGGTAAATTTATTAAAAGGAAGAGTGATCTTCCTCATAGAAATAATGTATAGGTTCTCGGATTGTCTGTGAAGGAGTGAATCAAGTAAACATATTGGAAAGATATTCAAATTTCTGGCTGATTTGAAACAAGATACTGCCGTCAATGGAGGTCTTGTAAAACTCAAAATACATTTCCATAAGAGGACATTATTGACAAGCAAGTAATGAGTATCAGTAATTCAAAGCTGATTTAATATTAGTCATTACACCAGAAAACTTAAACCTGAGAGCTCATATACATCAAAAATTTCATAGAGTTTTCCCCAAGTTGATAAAACTTTGCAGAACACGGCCAACAATGGCTTGGGAGCCTGAAAATAATCTTTCTTATCTATCAGTAAAAACTATTTTAATCCACCATGCTAGAAAAAAGACTGACTCCACTTTCTATTCTCTCACTAGAAATTATTACAAAATTGTTGACATGTGACAAGGCAACAGATGAGAATGCACCTAAAATCTTGGGGAAAACATGTCATAGAGGTGTGCCTGGAAGTTAATTTTTTAAAATTAAGCTATTTTCCCAGATGTGGTGAGATTATTTGGGATTTTGTAGATTTTCTTTTCTTTTCTTTTCTTTTTTGAGACAGAGTCTTGCTCTGTCGCCCAGGCTGGAGTGTAGTGGTGTGATCTTGGCTCACTACAACCTCTGCCTCCCAGGTTCAAGCAATTCTCCTGCCTCAGCCTCCTGAGTAGCTGGAATTACAGGCGTGTGCCACCAGACTTGGTTAATTTTTGTATTTTTGGTAGAGACAGGGTTTCACCATGTTGGCTAGGCTGGCCTTGAACTCCTGACCTCATGATCCACCCGCCTCGGCCTCCCAAAGTGTTGGGATTACAGGCATGAGCCATTGCACCTGGCCAGATTTTCAATTTATATAATTTGTTATTTCTTTTCTCATCCTAAATAAATACTCATTTTAAATTGAATTTTCTCTTCATGGTTCTGTATAATTTTTCTCAAAGACAGCCCCCATAGTTATAGAATCTTCAGCCCCTGCACACCCTGGATCTACCACCAGGCAGGATGATGAAGAGAGAGGCAGGAAGACCCTGCTCTCATGCCCCCTTCCCAAAGATGCCCTTCTTGACCACCCTCCTGAAATCCCATGCAATACTCGCCACACCCTCATTCTGCTTTCTGTTTTTAACTTGCACTTAGCACCGCTTAAAACAATGTTCTGTTTGTTTGACGGCTTGCTCATCATTTTTCCTCTGTGACTAGAAGGGTAGCTCCATGAGAACAGAGACATTTTCTTTCTCAGGACTGTATCCCCAATGCCTAGAGCACTTTGGGATATACATTAAGCATTTAATACATATTTGTAGAATCAGAGATTGCAAGACAGAGACTGCAAGATCTAAGCACATCTGGGCTTATGTAAATGCACACACATGCACCTAATGAGCCACATGGGCCAATAGGAAAAAACCCAGGGACCTCAGTTCAGGTTCTAGTTCCTCCCCTTACCTACTGAGCCACCTTTACCAAGACTCCAACACTTCCAAGTTTCACTATCTTCACTGGAAAATGGGAATAACAGTGATACTCGCCTTATCTATTCATGGCCACTGTCTCAGCAAACCTGTAAGAATGTAAAATGCTGACAGATTCTCAAGTCTACCAGTGCCAAGAGAATGACACAGTCTATAAGATAGAGCCTTCCAAAGAGGGAGGAAGTACTAGACCTCCGCATGACTCCTGAGTTTTGCAGAGATTGGAGAACTGGGGCCCCTCACTTTTCACTCTCCTCCCCAGTGACATTGGGCTTCTTTAGTACTTCACTTTAAGTCTGCTGTTTCCTCTACGTGGAGTTTCCACAACCCTGCTTCCCTGAAATAAGCAATTCCCAACCTTTTTGGCACCAGGGACCAGGTCCTGGGAGACAATTTTTCCACAGATGGTGGAAGGGTATGGTTTTGGGGTGAAACTGTTCCACCTCAGATCATCAGGCATTAGATTGTCATAAAGAGCGCTCAACCTAGATCCCCCAAGTGCACAGTTCACAATGGGGCTCATGCTTCTATGAGAATCTAATGCCACAGCTCATGTGACAGGAGGTGGTGATTGTGACAGTGCTCCTCCTCTGTAGCCTGGTTCCTAACAGGCCACAGACTGGTATGGGTTCACGGCCTAGGGGTTGAGGAGTGGGATTGGGGATCCCTGCCTCACACCATGCACCCACCCACACATACTCACCATTGGCTCTGGATGTAAGAAGTCCAGAAGCACAGCCCAAATTTCTCGTCTTCTCTTGAACCAAATGCCTACTCAGTAGCCCACTTCTATCCTGAAGATCACACACTAAAAGCCTCGTCCCTCTTTAACTGTGGCTTCATCTCACAGAACTGTTTGTGCCCATGTGCTCCCGGGCCCTCTCCTCCCACTTTTGACATCCCTCATTCCTTCAGCAATACCCCAGAGGATCTTGTTTATGTTGGTGACTAGATACCTGAGGGTTACATGGATGGAGAAGGAAAATGGTTGTCTCCCATAGAACAGTTGGAAGTTGACCTGGATGGAGACACTTCGTGTACCATGGCAGCTCCCCTAACCATTTCTGGGATCATATCAATCACTTCTGTGCCCTCTGTGTTGTCAGATTCTTCAAGTTCAGGAATCATTTCATAACATCTCAGCAACTTTAGGAGCAATGATAATAATATTTTACACATAAAAACAACAGGTAAATTCAATACTTGAGGAGACCATTAGTGAAGGCATGTATTTTGGGTAAAAATGTTGAGCCATTATTTAAAATTTAATATTACAAAATGCCTCTTCCATCACTCCACCATTCAGAATCTCCCTCCTTCTCCAGTAATTTACAATCACTGGCCTATATATGTTATAACAAATACTAGGTATAGATCAATGGGAAAACAGAAAAAAAGGCAAACTGACTTTTTGGAGCTAATTAATAAGAAAATACAAATGATAAACTATGTTTCTAATGCAAGGATCACCAGGGAACACCACATCACTAAAATGATGCCAAGCTTCTTATCTCATCATTCAGGACCTTAGAGATTCTGGCAAGATCAGAACTGCTCAGCTAAGCCCAACCCCAGTTGCTGACCTAAAGAATTATAAGCAAATAAAATGTTTATTCACATTCTTATATGATGGGATGGTTTGTTACATGGCAAAGGCCAATACCCTTACAACGTGATTTAAAAAACAACTGTCAAAAGACAGCCATCATTGTTAGAAAGTTCTGCCTTCTCTCAATCCTCAGTATAACCCTGAGTCATCCAGTTGTTTTGAATACCCCTTTCTCCATTTTATTAGTAAATCCAAATATTAAAAATTTCTACTGATGTTGCCTGCTGTACAATTACTTTTGCCACCGAGGTAGGTAGTTACTCTCTCTTGTATGCTTCTAGTGTAAGTTAGAACTAAATCGTCATACAGTTTTATTCATCTTAGGGTCTTTAGTACCTAGCACAGTAGAAAGCGTGCAAAGGAACACGCATGGATGTTCTCCAGGTGGACAAACAGCATAGTGGTGAATTAAATGAACTTTAAACTAAGAAAGTCCTCATTTCAAATCCCAGCTCTACTACTTACTAGCAGTGCAACTTGACTAGCTGTGACTTGGCTGTGTAGAACAAAAAACCCAAATGGTGCAGTAAATGAGATAGTGGTAATTTTCTCTCATTAAAACAAGTCGGAGGTACACAACCCAGCACTCTGCTGGTGGCTCCATGGTAGTAAAGGGCTCGGATTTTTCTATGATTCTCCTCCATCACTCTTTGCCTGTGATTTCCATTCTCAAGCTCATCTCCTGGTCTAAGATGTCTGGAAATGCTCCAGCTATCACATCATTGTCCCAGGCAAGAAGGAGGAAGTAAAGAACACGAAAAAAAAAAAAAAAAGATGCTTCTCTGAGGCAAGTTATCTCCTTTCACCTTTCATAGAGCCCTCTCCGCTTAGAAATCTCAACAATGAATTTTTTTTTTTTTTAATTTTTTTGAGATGGAGTTCCACTTTTGTCACCCAGGCTGGAATGCAATGGCACAATCTTGGCTCACTGAAACCTCCACCTCCCGGGTTCAAGTGATTCTCCTGTACTTTTATAATTGGGCACATTGTCACACCCCACAATCGATAGAACTTCTGTCATTAAAGAAGGAAAAATGCATATTGAAAGAAACTTGGAGTCTCTGCAGCATTCAACTCTTTTGAGCCTAAGTTGTCCCATATATGCAAGGGGAATATGAATTTTCCAAGGTGACAGTGAGAATTTTATGAGATAACTCACATTCAGTGCCTAGCAGAGTGTCTGCCTCACAGGAGATGCTCAACACATGGTAACTATTCTTAATATGAACTTTTGTGAAAAGCTTCTAGCCACTATCTCTCCTACTTGACTATATTTTAAATGTCTTAGAAGGTCTGAGCCATCCATAGTTACTAATCCTTCTTTTTCCAATGCTGAGCACCGTGTCTGGTACACAGTAGATGCTTCTCAAATACTTGTTCAAATAAGGTCAAATGGAAGTTAAGCATTGGAAATACACAAAAAAAGAAAATCAAGAATCTGCTAAACTCTTCTACCTCCTAACACAAATGCATATCTGGACAAATTGTGGCTGTGTGTTTGGCAGTGGACTTTGCAGAGAGCAAGCCTGAGTAGAGAATTTCTTTAAGTACAATCAGCCCTCAAATGGCCACTCAGCAAATGAAGGCAGGCTATTCAGTTACTGTAATTTAGTGCCATCTACAGAGTCCCAAGAAACTTAAGTCAATATGAATGTTTAATAAACAAGAAGCATGTAGAAAAAGAGCAAGGAATTTATGGCCATCTCAGTAGCCTAAAGAGGCTGTTCGTTCAATTTTCTCTCCTTAAAGCTCATTCCCCTGCTGTATTTCTTCCTGTTGACATAGGCAAACCTTTTGGACTTTCTCAGCCACCATTGGGTCTCAGAAACTGGAGGATTTACAACTACCAACAAGAGAGGAAGACTTTCATAAGATTCCACTGGTGATGAAAGAGTCCGATACAATTCACATGGCATCCAGAGCCTCATTGATCTAGCCTTGCCAGCCTTTCCAGTCCTGGGCACTCTGCTAACCCTGGAAAACAGGCACTTAATCCGCAAACAACTTTAAGAAATAGGTGTCATTTTTTCATATTTTAAGGATGAGAACATTGAGACTCAAAGAAGTTACATGACATATTATGTAGGATCATTTAGTCGCAACAGATAGAAAAACAATGCAAAGTTAAACCAAAAAAAAAAAAAAAAAAAGTGGTGTTGACCTCATGAAAAGCTAGATCCTGGGGTTCAACCACTGCGTCAAAATTCAATCATTCTTAATCTGTCAGCCTTGCTTCACCTCTGTTTGGCTTTATTCTCAGACAGTCTCCATCCCCAGAGTGTCAGACTGGCCCCAGCAGCTCTTTGTCTGCATGGATCTTAGAGTCCACGAGACCACAGAAAGAGAAGGTCTTTTTCTTGATTGCACTGCCAAAATCTTGGGAAGAAATCTGACTGGCCCAGTTTGGGGCACATGCACAACTCTACACTAATTGTTCTGGCCAAAGGAAAGGTTAAACAAGCCTCTAGGACCAGCTGGGGGCTCAGTGAATTCAATCCCACACAGACCATGTGCGTTAAGCAAGATTAGGGTAGAATGGGAACATGGTTATTCCGCCAAAGTCTAAAAGTAAATGCTAACCTCATTTACACAAATCAGAGGCAGGTAGCAGAGTTAGTCTTTCGTGTTGGTTTACCTTTCTCTAAAGCTACAGCTGTTTTTAGTACAACATTTTGATGCCAGAGTCATTAAAGACTGAAAAGCTAACGTATTTTTAAATGAAATCACATTTTGTGGATGCTTACTTTTGCTAGACACTGTATAAGACATTTTTTATGTGTGTTGTTTCGTTTAAGTTTCATTATCGTGAGGTGTAGAGAGATGAAGGCACCTACCCAAGGTCAACAGCTAGCATATGAGGGAGCTAGGATTCACCTGTCTATTTCCACTTGACAGACACCTTAACCCCCATGGGATCCTCCATTTCCCAGGTCTGCTCAGCACTAGGCACAGAAGTAGGTTAGGTGTAATTTCAGCCCTAACCACTGCTGGAATCCATCTGAGCAGAGAAAGAGGTACTTCAAGCACCTTATCATCACCACTGGGAGGGGAGATACCATCTGCCTCAGCCCACCATGCAGGATGTAGGTCTGGGCCCCTGAATGGCTGCAGCCCCTGCAGATCCAGCCACATCTGACCAGCGGATGAAATGGATTATTGTGTTGGCTTCCTGCCCTACTTGAACTCTAACTAATATTAGAGCCATGTTCTGCAGCCAAGCATACTTGCATAAGGCTAGAACAATTGTTCCAGAGACTCAATTGTGAGGCTCTGACTGGCCTCTTCTCACAGGAGTCAAATCCTAAAGCTTATGCTCCAAGCCTTTAGTTAGGGCCATAACCTACAGTTAAGGGAGTTTCTCAGAAATAGAATCTTCCAGAAGACTAGTCTCACTCTGTCCCTGTAATTGAATGATTGCACAATCACTCTAATCCTCCATCTTTCCCTGTGTCTACACCCTTTACAATGAAACTTTATTTCCTGCTATCAAGAGGTAGAATCTATTTCCCATCTCTCAGCTCTGGGCTGGCCTTATGACTTGCTTTGCCAATGGAAGGCAGCAAAAGTGACCTTGTGACAACTCTGAGCCAGACCTCAAAAGGGCAGCCTGGTAGGAGGAGAGAGACCATGTGAGAAGGAGACCCCTATTCAAGCCAAGGCCATCCTAGCCCAGCCCACAGCCAGCTGAAGCCTGTGAGCCAGCCCACACAAGATTAGTAGAGCTACCGACAAGAACCACAGCTGTTTGCAGATAGATACTTGAACCCAGCAGAAAGCAGAAGAAAAGCAGGCTGACCTCTCAATCCACTAACAGCAATTAATGCCTTAAGAAGTTGAGTTTGGGAAAAGTTTGCTATGCATTAATAATAAAAGAATATGTTAACTGATACAACCTCCAGACATCCTGGGAACTTTCAGATGTCAAACTCAGCCGAGGCCAAGCCAAGGTTCCCAAACCCTTTGGACCTATTTGAATATCTTGTCCGTTTCATTCCTCACCATGAACCACACCGTGCCCTGAGCTCATTCACTCTCCTTCTCCTGCTCCCAGGTGAGTTCCTAGCAGGGATATCAGTGGGGCCTGACCAAGGTGTGATGTTCTAAGCCCTAAACAGCCATTAGTAGAGCACATGAAAAGGGCAGAAGATGCATTCCTAGCCGGCAAAGGACTTGCCATCCACTTGAAGAAACATGATGCACATCCAAAAGGCAATCAACAAGCGATCACCACACTCTACCTTGTGTAAATTTTAGTGACTGTCAGAAAACTACCAGCCAGTCTGTCTCAAGCACTGAACTGGAACTTTTGGAGGGTAGGACCAGGTCTAGATTCTCCACAGATCTCCAGCAACTAATATCTGCCTAGACCAAAGCAAATACACAATGCACATTTCCTGAAGGAATGAATAGCACAAGGCAGCTGCCTCCAGTTCTAAACTGAATGGTTCAAACAACACGGGTCAAGAATTTCAGATGTTTGGTATATACCAAGGACCAATAACTTTAATAGGTGAATGAAGGAATGAATGAGTGAATGAATGTGTGCTTCACACATTATGGATATTTATTATCTGTGTGAACAGCTATGGAAAGAGTAGAGGAGGCTGTGTCAGATGACCCAGACTCCCTGCTCACTAACCAGGCTCAAGCACCTTACTCATTTGCCTCAGTTTCCCCACTATGAAATGAGACCGAGTCAGAGGATTTCTTTGAGAATCAAATGCCATCATTCGTTTCTCTATCAAGCGAGCAAGAGTTAAGCATCATAAGGCACTACATTCTGGTGACTTGGAGACAATAAGGCACGGCCCCAGCGGTAAGTGGCTCCAAGTCCAGGGCAGGGCCATCTTCATGGAGATGAAAGCAATGAACCTGTAAGTGACAAAGCACAGCACAGCCAAAGGAAGGGGAGCCACAGCCAGAGAGAACTGAGCTCATACAGCACTCGCCAAACACTCAGGCCGTGCAGGGCTCAAACTAGCGCACAAAGAAGCCTGTGATAAGAAATGCTGACCTCAGTCACCTGCTAAGCCCCGGCTCCATGCTAGTATATGTCTTCTACATTGGTTCCCATCTGTTATTTTCCACCTTTCTTTCTCATTTACTTTTGTCACAGTCCATGGTGTTTTTCCATTACCTGGCTTCACAGGGCCGCCCCGCATGTTCTAACCCGCGACCCTCAGTGACCCTGACAGAATGAGACAGTGTGCACAAGCCTAGCCTAGACTCCAGCTGCCTGCTGATGCCAGAGCCCCGCCCAGGAGAGCTACATGCTTCTTTGAGTTTTACCATCAGGTTTTAAATCAGTCATAAACAGTGTTTGAATCTCAGCTCTGCCACTCAGCCACTTGCATGATCTTGGACAATTTCCTTTATTTCCCTGATTTTGATGTCCTCTTTTGATAAGTGAGATAATGATGCCTATATCATTGAGTTTAAGAAGAATAACTGTGCTTTGTGAGTATTTCTTATGTGTGCTGCATGTTTCTACATATTTTAATGTTTTCACTGTGTAGTTCTTATAACAGCAACTATTAGCACTTCTATTTTACAGATGGAGAAATTGAGGCATAAGGAGGCTAGTTGTCTTACCTGTGATAACAGAGAGCTAGCAGTCACAAGCCAGGAGTTTAAACTCAGACAGCGCTGCTGGAGACCACCTATAATCCCTCCTTACACTCTGCATTTCATTTTCTGAATTCAATGAGTTAAGGGCATAATCCTGTGTCCAGTGCAAACCAAGTACCCTAAAACTAGTATGTATCATTCAATTCCCAAGGCACATGGGTAAAAAATAAAGTTGCCTGGACTCACATTTAGTAAAATCTCTACTCCATAGATGAGTGATATAAGACGGAGACAAAAGATTATGACGACCCAGAAAGCTAATCTCTAGAGCAGTGGTTCTCACCTGGGGATAATTCCTTACTCCTCCCTGTGCCCCCTGCCCCCTGCCCAGGGGACATTTGGCAATGTCTGGGGACATTTTGGTTGTCATAATTGGGGTGAAGGTGCCCCCTGGTAACCAATATGTATAGACCAAGGATTCTGCTAAACATCCTACAATGCACTGCACAGTACCCCACCAAAAAATATTATTATCTGTCCCCAAGTCTCAATTATGCCAAGGCTGAGAAACCTTGTCCTCAAAGACTGAGTCTGAGCCACATTCATTAATATGAGCTAACTGCTTAGTACCCAGTACCTACAAACAAATACTCACTTCATAAATACATACATAAATACATGGATGGATATATTTTGTCAATTCTAAAACGCTGCCAATTGAACAATGTACCATCAATTCAAGAGATTGCTCAGAAGAGGGAAAAAAACCACCACATTGACCACAAGACACATCCCCAAATCAGAAATGTTCAAATGTGCATGGGGATTGGTGGGGGGTGTGCAGCTTAGAATTGACTGAGTAATACTTACCCAGGGGAGATACCATGATCACAAAAGTGGTTTTCCCAGGGCAAGATTCATCCATTGCACTCCAGATGTGACCCCTATGATTTCCCCAAATGTGAGAAACTTGACTGCTCAATTTGTGGTTATAATTTTTTAATTAAAAAATAAATGAGTGAGTAAGTAGAGAATACTCCTTATGTTTTAAAATCCTCAGATCAAAGAAGAAATCATCTTTCTATGGTGGGGCTCATTCAGCCTCCGGACAGGCAACACAGTAGAGTGTCAAGATGGTAAGATGTTATCTTGAGCCTCAAGTGACTGGTAACACATTGAGTTGAGAAGGATTACAAACCAATGTCGCAATTTAGCACAATAAGCATCCTTGAGTGATTAGTGATGTCTGCGTAGACATAGGAGAGCAAGTAATGTCATGCATGCACATACCTGCTGTCTTTATTATAGTCAAAAGAACAGTGAACTTTGAGTCACACATTTAGATCTGAGCCTCAACTCACCCACAGAAGATCTGTTCCTTTGGGTATATCAGTCTACTTCTCTGAAACTCCATCTATTCTTCTATAAAATGTGTATAATAGATCTTAGTTCAATTACATGGTTGTTTTAATGAGCTCTTTGGGGAATAATAAAAATGCTAATTGTTAACATTACATTATAATGAGATAATCTATTCTGGTGCTCCTTAAACTGAAGTTTTCAGGTAATATCTGAAAACTGTTCTATTTTCTATATTTCAAAATGCACTCTGAATATCATGTAATGGTACACCCTCACAGGCCATTAGTTAATCAGTACAACGTGTTGTGTAGTAGTTTGTTGAGGTGACATTTTTTGGAGAAGTTGTAGGCCATTCTTTGGGCTCATCTCTAGCTTTTTAGTAGCTAGATATCAGGGCTGGGAAATTGACCAGAATAAATTACTAGTCTAATTAATGCCCTTTCCTTACACTTTTTTTTTTTTTTTGAGACAGAGTCTCACTCTGTCACCCAGCCTGGAGTGCAGTGACATGATCTCCACTTACTGCAACCTCCACCTCCTGGGTTCAGGCAATTCTCATGTCTCTGCCTCTCGAGTAGCTGGGTCTCCATGCACACGCCACCACGCCTAGCTAATTTTTGTATTTTTAGTAGGGATGGGGTTTCACTATGTTGGCCAGGCTGGTCTCAAACTCCTAACTCCAAGTGATTCGCCTTCCTCAGCCTCCCAAAGTGTTGGAATTACAGGCTTAAGCCATCGTGCCCTGCCTCCTAACTCATATTAGAGCCTTCCAGGGATGGAAGATAATGCATTCACAGTTAAGGAGGATACACAGGGAGCTATTATGGTTTGTCTCTCAATGTGTCCTAATGAACTGTGCCTCCAATATGCACACCCTTGCGTAATTCTTGCCCCTTGAATCTGGGCTGGTCCTATGACCTTAACCAATAAATGTGGAGGAAGTGACTGCACGACTTCTGAAGCTAGGCCAGAAGAAATATTGCAACTCCATGCTTGGTCCAAGAACATTCTTTCTTGGGGAAATAATATTCCATGTAAGCAGTTTAACCACCTTAAGACTGCCATGATGTGAAGAAACCCAAGCTAGCCAAGTAGAGAAGCCATGTGAAGAGAGAGGCATGCCCAAGTCCCAGATGCTCTATTCATCCTAACCAAGGTGCCAGACATGAGTGAAGATGCACCTTGGATGTCTAGCCCAGTTGAGTCTTCAGATGACTCCAGCCCCAGCTACCATCTGACTTCAACCATATGCAAGACCAAGCAAGACCCACAGAGTTATGACCTGTTCATTCACATAACAATGAGAGATCATAAGAAACTATCATTTTATGTCACTACATTTTGGGGTCACTTGTTACTCACTATAAGGTATCTGAAATTGGAGCCATGTTGGATGTTACCAATAGGAGAAAGATTGCCCTGCAAACTGCTTGTCTCTATCCCTGTAGTAGAAACAGTATGAAGGGAGGGTTGGAGAATAGGTAGATAGCCATACTTCCAATTAACCATAAACTTAATAATTTAGACATTGAGCTCAAGCCTCTCAGTGGCTACAAAACTTCACAGAGACCTTCCAATCTTACTATAAACTGAATGTTTGTGTCCCCCAAACACTTATGCTAAATCCTGACCCCCAGTGTGATGGTGGCGGGGCCTTTGGGAAGTGGTCAGGTTATGAGGGTAGAGCCCTTATGAATGGGATCAGTACCTTTATGAAAGAGGCCTCAAAGAGTTGCCTTGCCCCTTCAACCATGTGAGGACACAAAAACCAAGAAGCAGACCCTTGTCAGACATTGAATCTGGCAGTGCCTTGATCTTAGACTTCCCAGCCTCCAGAAGCGTCAGAAATAAATTTCTAAGCTGCACAGTTTATGGTATTATGTTAAGTATAGCCACTTGAATGGACTAAGGCAAAGCTGAAGACTAGACACTAAGAACCTGAGTCCAGCAGTTTCAACTACCTCTAAATACTCACCTTTCCACAATCGTGCAGGAAAAAAACAACAACACAAACAGAAGAACAAGGGCCTCCACTTCCCCTCTGCCTTCCAAATCTAATGCTCTAATTGGCATTCAGAACTTTGGCATCCAGAACTTGACCATGAGGAAGTCCTGGAGAGGTAGATTTCAATTTTCCTAGCTCTGCAGTACAAGAAGGCACACAGAGGGAAGTAGAAATAGGCACTCAGGACTAAACAGAATTATCCAGAGGATCCTTGCTGTAATCGAAGTATGTACAAATACCATGCATATAGAAAACACGGGGGGGCAGGCAGAAGACAGTGAACTGGTTGGCATTTGGTGTGTACAAGCCAGCCCCCAGGTGTTCTAAAAAGGTGTTTAGAAAAAGACCTAGAAAACACTTCTAGAAAAGGTGTTTACCAAAAAAGATGGATAGACCTGGACTCAGGTCAACTAGGAGGTTACTAGACATTTTGGAAGAAAGGACATTCAAAGCAGATGAAAAAGCTGCTACAAAGATGTGGGAGCATGGAAGTAGATGTATTCGTTTGCTAGGATTGCCATAACAAACTGCCACAATTTGAGTGCCTTAAACAAAACGTATTTATTTTCTCACCAGTTCTGGAGGTTAGAAGTCCAAAATTAAGGTGTCGGCAGAGTCGATTCCTTCTGAGGGCTGCCAGGGAGAATCTGTTGCAGGCCTCTCTCCCAGCTTCTGGAGTCTGCTGACAGTCCTCAGTGTTCTTTGGTTTGTAGATGCCTCACCCCAGTCTCTGCCTTGCTCTTCACATGGCCTTCTCCCTGGATGTGTGTCTGTGTCTAAATTTCCCCTTTTCCTAAGGACATCAGTCATATTGGATTAGGGGCTGCCTAGAGACTTAATTATTACTTGATTACCTCTATTGAGACCCTATTTCTAAATAAAGTCACATTCTGAGGCACTGGGAGTCAGGACTTCAACATATCTTTTGGTGGGGGACACAATTAAACACAATTAAATAGAAGATATTCAGAGTGGCTAAAGTATAACACAAAGGATTAATAGGAGATGAAGCTAGAAAGATAAGTTGCTTTCTTATCCTAATATTATAAATAAACCACACAAAGGATTGTAGACTTTATGATCAGAGAAACACAAAATGGTTTTAAGCAGATGAGTCAGGTGTCTAGATCTGGCCTTTGAATGGACAACATGATAAAAGCAAAAATTGAGGTAATTTTAAAAAAGAAACTGGGGATACCAGGTGTATTAGTCTGTTCTTATGTTGCTAATATAGACCTACCCAAGACTGGGTAATTTATAAAGGAAAGAGGCTTAATTGACTCAGATTAGCATAACTAAGGAGACCTCAGGACACTTACAATCATGGCAGAAGGAGAAGCAAACACGTCCTTCTCAAATGGGATTTAATTAAACTGAAGAGCTTCTGCACAGGAAGAGAAACTATCACGAGAGTGAACAGGCAACCTACAGAATGGAAGAAAATGTTTGCAATCTACCCATCTAACAAGGGTCTAATATTCAGAATCTATAAGGAACATAAGCAAATTTACAGGAAAAAAACAACCCCATCAAAAAGTGGGCAAAGGCTTTGGGAGGCCAAGGCAGGAGGATCATGAGATCAGGAGTTGGAGACCAGCCTGACCAACATGGTGAAAACACACCTCTACTAAAAATACAAAAATTACCCAGGTGTGGTGGTGCATACCTGTAACCCCAGCTACTCAGGAGGCTGAGGTAGGAGAATCGCTTGAACCCAGGAGGCAGAGGTTGCAGTGAGCCAAGAACACACCACTGCACTCCAGCCTGTGCAACAGAGCAAGACTCCATTCCCCCCCGCCAAAAAAAAAAGTAGGCAAAAGATATGAACAGATACTTCTCAAAAAAAGACACTTATGTGGCCAACAAACATGAAAAACAGCTCAACATTACTGATCATTAGAGAAATGCAAATCAAAACCACAATGAGATACCATCTCATGCCAGCCAGAATGACGATTATTAAAAAGTCAAGAAACAATAGATGCTGCCAAAGCTGTGGAGAAATAGGAACACTTTTACACTGTTGTTGGGAATGTAATTTAGTTCAACCATTGTGGAAGACAGTATGGCAATTCCTCAAGGATCTAGAATCAGAATTACCATTTAACCCAGCAATCCCATTACTAGGTATATGCCCAAGGGAATATAAATCATTCTGCTATAAAGACACATGCACACATATGCTTATTGCAGCACTATTTACAATAGCAAAGACATGAAACCAACCCAAATGCCCATCAATGATGGACTGGATACAGAAAATGTGGCACATATACACTGTGGAATACTATGCAGCCATAAAAAGGAATGAGATCATGTCCTTTGCAGGGATATGAATGAAGCTGGAAGCCACCATTCTCAACAAACTAACACAGAAACAGAAAACCAAACACTGCATGTTCTCACTCATAAGCAGGAGCTGAAAAATGAGAACACATGGACACAGAGAGAAACAACACACACCAGGGCCAGTCAGGAGGAGTGGGGGTGAGGAAAGGGAGAGCATCAAGACAAATAGCTAATGCATGGGAGGCTTAAAACCTAGATGACGGGTTGATAGGTGCAGCAAACCACCGTGGCACACGTATACCTATATAACAAACCTGCACGTTCTTCACTTGTATCCTGGAACTTAAAGTAAAATAAAAATAAACACATTCTTCTTCAGATGGTGGCAGCAAGGAGAAGTGCTGAGCAAACAGGGGGAAAGCACCTTATAAAATCATCAGATCTTGTGAAAACTAACTCACTATCACGAGAACAACATAAGGGTAACTGCCCTCATGATTCAATTACCTCCCACTGGGTCCCTCCCACAACACGTGGGGATTATGAGAACTACAATTCAGAATGAGATCTGGGTGGGGACACCGGCAAACCATGTCACCAGGGAGGAGGCTATTTTCAAAGTCAAGGTGAACCTTACACATACATAAAAATTAATCCGACATGGTTCATAAACCTAAAAGCAAAAAGTAAAGCAATGAAGCTTCTAGAAGAAAACATAGAAGAGCATCTTCATGACCTTTGGGTGGCCAAAGATTTCTTAAACATGCCATGGGAAGCACTAGCCATAAAAGAAAGGACTGATGAATTGGACTTCATTAAATTAAGAACTTTAAGAACTTCTGTTCATCAAAAGACACCATTAAGAGAGTGAAAAAACAAGTCATGGCTTGGGGAAGATATTTGTGGCATATGTATCTGAAAAAGGACTCAGATTCAGAATATATAAATAACTCTTGCAAATCAAAGACCTATGGATTAATGTAAAATGAGCACACACACACACACACAAAGCCATAAGCCTAATGGCAATAACAAGTGTCGGTGAAGATATAGAATAACTAGACTTCACCTACATTGCTAGTGGTAGTGTAAATCAGTTCAACAACCATTTAACAATATCAAAAGCTAACCCTAGAAATTCTATTCTTTGATTTTTCCCTAAGAGAGATGAAGACTTACATTGACCAAAAGACAGGTACAAGAGTGTTCATAGAATTATTTATAGCAACCAAAGCTGGGGATTACTGAGTGTCCATTAAGAGCATAACAGGAAGGGTGAATTGGCTCATACCTCTATTCCCAGCACTTTGAGAGGCCAAGACGGGAGAATCGCTTCAGTCCAGGAGTTCAAGACCAGCCTGTGCAACATGGTGAAACCTCATCTCTACAAAAAAATACAAAAATTAGCCAAGTGTGGTATGGCAGATGTCTGTAGTCCCAGCTACTTGGGAGGCTGACATGAGAGGATCTCTTGAGCCTGGGAGGTCAAGGCTGCAATGAGCCAAGATCACACCACTGCACTCAGCCTGGGCAGAAAAGCCAGACCCTATTTCAGAAGGGGAAAAAAAAGAGTACAAATGATAAATCATCTATGTTACGTTTATATATACACACTTCTCAGTTGAATGCTTCTTAGTAACTAAAATAATCTATTAAACACAACAAATTAAATTTATTTCACAGATATAACAGAGAAAAGAAAAAAGCTGAACACACAGATGTATGTGTTGTAGAATTCCATTAATAAGAAGCTCAGAAACATGTGGAAGCCACCTCGGTGGGAGGTCAGAATCATCACACCTTCGGTCATCAACTGAGAAAGCACAGGGAAGGCTGCTGGAGTACTGGCCGCCTCTCTCCTGATCTGGAGGTTGCACAAGTATAGACAAATGCGAAAATGTGCTGAGGGAACACTCGGGGTTTGTGCACTTAACTGCGCACAGATGGTATCTCAGCGAAGGAAAAAGAAAGCCCAGATGAACCAGGAGAAGAGTCCGGGGGCGTTAGCAGCAGTGGGACAAGGGGCGGGGGCACTAGGCAGCGTGGAGGAGACGGAATGAGGGGGATTGAAAGTCACACAGACACAAAGCGGGAAAGTCGAGGTAAGATTCAAGGGTGACTCTTAGTCCTGACAGTAATAATACAGGAGCAAAGAGAGCCCGTGAAAAGCTGAAAGAGTCAGAAAGGAGCTTCACCGGGGTCTCAATGACGGGTTGGATTTTGCTTGGGAAATTGGAGGTCAGACAAGGCACCAGGTCCCGCAAAATGAAGATGGATGCAAACGGGGGTCAAAAGCTGGGGCAACCACGGCCCAACACACACCCACCACTGAAGGAAGGTTACTCCAGCTCATTAAAATCTTTCTGAGTTTTTGTGATAACAGTCAGAAGTTTAAAAAAAAATCGGCCAGCACTTTGGGAGGCCAAGGTGGATGGATTACATGAGGTCAGGGGTTCAAGACCAGCCTGACCAACATGGTGAAACCCTGTCTCTACTAAAAATACAAAAAATTAGCCAGGCATGGTGGCGGGCGCGTGTAATCCCAGCTACTCGGGAGGCTGAGGCAGGAGAACTCCTTGAACCTGGGAGGCAGAGGTTACAGTGAGCCAGTGAGCCGAGATTACACCACTGCAGTCCAGCCTGGGTGTAACAGAGCAAGACTGTGTCTAAAAAAAAAAAAAAAAATTCACAGTGTCTGTTTGTCAAAGCGGTGACAGAAAAGGCCCCAGAGTAGAAAAATAGCTACTCTAGTCAAATCTTCCTCCTAGACAGGAAAAACGTGGGGGGACAGGGGCAAGGTGGTGGTGATTGTATCGCAAATGTACAATGCTGCATTCTTTCAGGAGAAATGCTCTTTGAATCTGAAAACCACTTTATCACAACTGTCAAAACAGACTCAGGCAGTACATAATTTATAACCCTAGGGTGGTGGCTAGGGGAAAGAAGCCTAAAAGATTGGTTTATTTTTCTTATTAATATGTATTGGCTAAGAAACAGCTACCCCCACTAGACCAGAAAATGTTTCATTTGAAGCAGACACATTTGATTTGCATGTTTGAGCCTCTGTGGCTGGTTCTTAGACCTGACTGGCACAGAGACAGGTGGGCAAAGCCTCCATTCCTCACTCCATCACTCACATCATGGTGGGGATGGAGAACGTGGAGATGCAGAAGATACTGGTCCCACTGACAGAGCTCGATATCCAGGAGCTTGTCCACAACACAGACACAGAGAGTTGACGCCCAGGGGCAAAAAATGATAGCCTCCATAGGGGCCTTAGGAAGAGCCACGGAAGCCTGAGCTAGCCCAGGGGCTCAGAGGAAAAGAACACATTGACCAAGCTACACATGGAAGGGCTGGTAGCCTTCAGGAAAACAAGAAGCAAGGATGTTTCAGGGAGATGGAGTAGCATGTGCAAAGGTCAGGTGGCATGAATGAAGGCATCTTTTCTGGGGGAATTGACTTTTTCCAAGAACATTAAATATTAAATTTCAGGAACATTAAATATACATACAAAAACATTTTCTTCCATTGATATTGGAAAGAAAAGGAAACTGACAAGAAAAATTGTTGAACTTGTGAGTCCCTTCTAGAGAGTCTGGAAGATGTTGAGCCAGGCGTAAAGTAGAGTTGGATAACTGCATCTGCAAAGGCATCTCTGTGACAGGGGGTGGGGGCTGCGTCCCGGCTTCCTAGTGCCCTGCAGGGCGCATTGGCAAGTCCTGAGTCCTGTTTGGGTTTGAAATGAGGGACTGCACGCTGCAATGTTCTGTTACCTCCCTCCAGGACCTCACCGCAGCCTGAGAGAAGGTAAGAGCTGGGGTGACCGGCACAGCCAGCTACAGGTGAGGATAGTGGTCCAGGCACGCAGGTGCTGGCCCAGGTTTCACTACACGTGGAGTCTGGGCTTGGGCTCTGTCTCCAGTCTCCAGAGTCCAAATCCAGTATTTTTCACCCCAACACGTCCTCTGCCCCACGTCAGCCCCAGTCCTGATCATAAACCCTGGCTTAACAGAGAAAGGACAGGGCTGAGAGGGATGAAGACTGAAGAAAAACCAGGTTGAGAAAGAAAGAGGATGAAGAGAGGCCAAACTTGGCAGTCGGGAGTGAGAGCAGAGCTCTGGAATCACACGGACTCAGGACCTCTGTGAACTCAGTCCCGCCCAGCTGGTGAGCGTGGACAAGTGACAGAACCTGTCCAATCTGCGGGAAAGAGACATACCGATTCCATCACGAGTTCACGAGGTGAAGTGAGCTACCACCAACACTGCTCAGCACTGCTTCGGTGCCAGGCGCCATGCTCGCCCTTTCCCCATCTTATTTTATTGACTTTCTAGGCCTTCCTGCAAGGCAAGTTTTATTACCCCGTTTTTCAGGTGAGGAGACTAAGGCCCACAGTGAGTACTGCAACCTGCCTGAAGCTAGTCCGCGCCACCGGGTTTACGAGAACTCTGAGTGACGTTAACATGCCCCCGCATTTAAAGAAGCAGACGAAAGAATCAAAGTCCAGACAAGACATAAAGAAGGGTCCAAGTCTCCCCCGCTCCCCAGGACAAGCCTGACCTGGCAAACTCACTCCCTTACGCTGCCTTTTCCGCTTACACTATTTTCCTTTGCCTTGTCATTTTTCTTTCTTTGCTCAGAGTCCAGATGGCTAGAGGGAAGGCTTCTGTTTTTAGGTGTGGTTTTTGAGAAGAGCTTTTAGACAGTTGTCTTAAAAATCTTTTCTGGGAAAACTCACTCCCAGAGTAAAAATCTTTCTTCGGAGAAGAAGAATTGCAGAGCGGTAATGGATTCTGACCTCATCAGCCTTCTGGGCCCAGGCTCACCATCGGCCTCTCATCCCCCAAACCTTATTAAGAACCCAGCCCAGCCCTGGGACACTGGGCTGTGGCTACCAGACAAAGGGGACGGTATCGCTGCCTCTCACCTTTCCAGTGGAAAGCCACGCAGCAGGACCCCGAAAGGAGAGCTGGAGAGAGGATTAGGTTCAGGCCTGGGTGGCTGCCTGGAGAGAGGGAAGGCCGCCCTTCAGCTCATTGAAGTCAGCTGTGAAGGAGATGGAATGAGGGTGATTTGAAGCCAGACAGAAAGCGGCGAAGGCGAGGCAAGATTCAAGGGTGTCTCCAAAGGAGACCTGGAGGTGTGAGAAGGAGGTGGGACTGGATCTGGGGGGAAGGGCTGCCTCCATGAGGTACACACACACTGGAATGGGTAGAACTGTGTCCCTGAAAAAAAAAAATGTGTCCGAGTTTTAAGCCTCCAGGTATCTCAGCATGTAACCTTATTTGGAAATAGGGTCCTTACAGATGAAATTAAGTGAAGGATCTTGAGATGAGATCATGTGGATTTGAGGTGAGCCTTAAACCCAATGACAAGTGTCCTGATAAGAGAAAGGAAAGGGAGTTTTTGTTTTGTTTTGTTTTGTTTTGAGACAGAGTCTCGCACTGTCACCCAGGCTGGAGTGTAGTGGCACCATCTCAGCTCACTGCAAGCTCCATCTCCCGAGTTCACGCCATTCTCCTGATCAGCCTCCTGAGTAGCTGGGACAACAGGCACCCACCAACATGCCCGGCTAATTTTCTGTATTTTTAGTAGAGACAGGGTTTCACAGTGTTAGCCAGGGTGGTCTTGATCTCCTGACCTCGTGATCCACCCACCTCAGCCTCCCAAAGAGCTGGGATTACAGGCGTGAGCCACTGCGCCTGGCCAGGAGAGGGAGATTTGAGACACAGAGGGACAAAGGGAGGAAGGCCCTGCGGAGGTGGAAGCTGGACGGATGCAGCTCCAAGCCTAGGAATGCCCAGGACTGCCTGCGGCCACCAGGAGCGGGGCCTGGGGCGGCTTCTCCCTCAGGGCCTCCAGGGGGAGCCAACCCTGCCGATACCTTGATTTTGGACTGTGAAAGAATGAATTACTGTTGTTTCAAGCCACCGGTTTGTATAATTTGTCACATCAGCGTTAGGAAATGAGTTCACCCACACGAGGGCCTGAGCCGCCTGAAGCGCATTTCCGTATCAGGTTTCTCACTGGATTCCCAGGAGCCTCACAGTCCTAGGAGATGAATGAGGTGGTCTGACCCTTTAGTGATGCATTTCACCAGCTCCTTGGCCCCACCTGTATGACTAAGAGCGCAGCACCCCGTGGTATGCGCAGTGGGCTGCAGGGGTGCCACCTGGGGATGCAAAACCAATACTTCCTCCTCCTCCCACCCTTTTGGTCACATTCTCTGCTGGTGAAGACATCCAGGGCTGGGCCAGGCTTTGGGCTGTTCTGAGAGTAAGACCCAGCCATGCAGCTCCCCTCCACCGGAACCTCCAGGGTTTGCAAAGAAAAGTACTCTGGATCGAGCCCTGGTCCACAGCTGGGAGGAAACAGTCTGCACAGCCAAGGCCTCCAGCCCAGGCCCCAGTGAAAAACCCTGTATCCCCTTCCCTTTCCCAGGCACGTTAGCTCAGGCCAATCAAATGCCCAAAGGGCCAAGAGCTCCTGGATGCAACAGACAAAGCCAGACACCAAACCCCAGCCTCTGCCCATCCAGGCCCCAGCCACACCTGCCATACCTCTTTGGAGCCTCACAAGTACTTTAAGAGGTGGGCAGGAAATTACGTACCAGTGTCAATGACAGGGTTTGTTTGTTCACTTGTTTTGAATATTCTGTAGAGAGAGGTTCATTAGTTCATGCTGCCTGAACTTTGCAGCTGGCGCTCCCTCTGCCGGAAGAACCCTTCCTCCTTATGTTACTTAAGCCCTACCAGCCCTTCAGTGTGCCCCTTGGCTATTCTATTCATTAGCTATGCACCCCTGGCTGACTTCAGTGTCTCTTCTCAGTGCTCCCTGCTGGCAGATGAATTCTGCTTAGAAAGGCTGAGTCTGTTAGCCAAAGGCACACAGCCAACATTGGAGGAGCCAAGGCCAGACTCCACAGCTCATGGGACATGATCTGGGCCCTCACAATTCTCATGCTGTGGTAGAGAAGGAAAAGGAGGCAGGGAAGTGCACACAGAATAAGTTCAGGTGAGTTGCCAGAAACCTGAGAGTTCAGCCAAAAGGCCAGACCTCCCAATGACTGCAGGTGAAGTGCCAGAGAGCAGAGCAGTGGAAACACCTGCCCACCAATCAGGAGTCAGTATAGGATCCCTGAGGTGACTTTAGAGCAGGGGTTGGCAAGTTAGGGGCAGTGAGCCAAATCTGCTCGCTTGAAAATAAAGTTTTATTGGGGCACAGCCATGTCCATTTATCGACGTATTGCCTTTGGCTGCTTTAGTGATTCAACGGTTGAGTTGAGAAGTTGAAACAGACTTTTTGACCTGGCCAACAGAGCCTGAGGTATTTACTATCCGGTCTTTTACAGAAAAACTTTTGTAACCTCTGTCTGAGAGTGAGAACAGATGCCCCTCCCATTCATCTTTCAGGTGGGAGCATCTTGAGCCCACGCACTTTCTGGTGAGAGCATCTAAAATCCATGCACCTTCAAGAGGGAGCACCTTCCGCCAGTGCACCTAGAGGTGGGAGCACCTCCGGTCATGCACCTTTAGGTGGGACCATCCAAAGCCAGTACACCTTTGGGAGGGAGCACCTCCAGTCAGTGCACCTCCAGGTGTGCTGCTTTCAGCCTGGCTCACACAGCCTGAGGCCAAGGGGAACTTACCTGAGATTCCTCTTCGGGGGGTCCAGCCTAGAATGAAGATGAGGGCAGCCCAGGTATATGTGTTTTGTTCTCTCCAAGGTGAGGCAGGAAGTGCAGTGTCCAGTAACCCCATCGGCTCCCAGTTCAGCTCCATCTCTGTCTCTGCCTCCCATTCCACTGACACGGACACTCCCTCTGGGACCTGATGTCCTCTAGGATAGGATGGGTCTGTTGGCCAGAGCTCTAGGACACTGCTTTCCCTTTTGTAAGACCACAGATGACTGAATTCGGGTCAGGTTCAATCCACAACAATCAGAAGAGCCAGGCCACATTGACACAAAAAACGGTGTCTTACGCCTGACACACCTGCAACTACCTCCTCAAAGCAGGATAATTGGCATCACACCCCATAATACAACGATCATTTATTCATTTACTTCACATGTATTTATTGAACACTTACGATGCGTCAGGAACTGCATTCAGGATACGGTGACAGGCAAATTGGACACATGGAGCTGCCATAGAGTGGAGCCCATTGAGTCCATGGGCTCCTGGACTCACGAGTCAGCTCCATACACAAAATCACAACCTGAGAAGTGCTGACTTAGTTTTGATTTCCCCAAACAGGCTTGAGACAAGGACTTGGATTTACATATTTGTTTGGAAGTTGATTGCAGGAAGCAGGAGACGGAGAGTGAGGCTGGAATGGAGGAAAGGTCAGTCTAGGGAGGCCTCCATGGGGTTGCTGCAGGACTCAGTGCATCTGGAACCTGAGAAGTGGATAGAAAACTTCCAATAGGTGGGAGACTCGGGCGCCACCCTGGCTCCACCCCACAGCTTTGGGGCACCCCCAGGTGATGACCTCTCCTACACTTCTCTGTGAGCTGGTTCTCCAGTGAGCAAGCTCTTGGCTTTGTAGGAGAGACGGATCCAGCCATACCCATTGACCTCTGCAGCATGAGGGGCATCTGAGCGCTGTGAACTGTCCAGCAGGCTGCAGCTGAAGTCAGAAGTGGACCAGACCATGGGATGTGGACCCCAGCAATGCTGTGAAGGCAAAGGCAAAAGACAATGAGAGAAGGGGACAGAGAGACCTGGTTCAGCAGGGTGTTGGGGGGAGGAGACAGACCTGCAACATGGGCCACTAGAGACAGCTGGAGGAGGAGTGGGCTGTCGGCAGAGAGGAAAGGGAAGAAGAGTCACGGGGGCAAGGATGGCTGGGGAGGGCATCTGAGATGGGCTGGGCAGGGTGTGCACAGTTGTTGTGGGGACAACTGTGCAAACCCTGCCAAGTGTCTGTGCCAGAATCTCTCAAACACCTGCCCAGTGTCTGAGTTCTTCCCATTTTCAGCCTACGTCTCCGGGTCAGAAACCAGAAACTCCTCTTCATCCTGGGAGGGTGGCCTCACTCATAAGAGCAGCCATGCCCCGTGATGGGGGCATTATACCTGGTGGTGAAGCCCCCATGCCTAATTCTCTGATTGCTTGGAGATGCTGAAAACCATATGCGCTCCTTCAGTGGATTTCTTTTCTATGCAGAGTGTGCTCTGTGGTTTGCAACTAAGAACGTTGACTGACAGTTCAGGATTTCATAGATGGGGCAAGAAGTCAGGCTTTGGAAGGTCTGCTCAGTGGATGTGCAGGTGGAGATGGGCTGTGGGAGCTTTGGTGGGAGCTTTGGCTTGGTGACAGTCGTGGTGGAGACAGGAAAGTGGACAAAAGGCATGAAAATAACAAGATTTGTTGATGGATTGAAAATGGGAGTAAGCAAGTAAGGGGTCAAAAATGACACTTTGGAGCCAGACATGCCCTGCCAGTGGTGGGTGGCGGGGGAGAGGGTGCCTGACAAGGAGAGAGGCATCAGGGAATGTAAGTTACAGGGGATGCTGGTGACTATCGTCTGGAAGAGAGAGGGAGGACAATACAAGTTTGCATACCTGCATAGAAGAGTTAAATGAGGCTGGGCACGGTGGCTCACGCTTGTAATCCAAGCACTTTGGGAGGCTGAGGTGGGTGGATCACCTGAAGTTGGGAGTTTGAGACCAGCCTGACCAACACGGAGAAACCTCGTTTCTACTAAAAATACAAAATTAGCCAGGCATGGTGGCGCCTGCCTGTAATCCCAGCTACTTGGGAGGCTGAGGCAGGAGAATCACTTGAATCCGGGAGGCAGAGGCTGTGGTGAGCTGAGTTCATGCCACTGTACTCCAGCCTGGGCAATGAGTGAAACTCCATCTCAAAAAAAAGACGAGTTAAATGAAGGAAAGAACAGGAATTCATGGGTTTTGTCTCTCAAAGTCTCAAACCCTAGTCTTGCTTTTCATCCCTCCCTCCCTCGTTCCCTTTTTTCCTTCTTTCCTTCCTTCTTTTCTTCTTTCCTTCTATCTCTTCTTTCCTCCCTCCTTCTCTCTTTCCTTCCTTCCTTCCAACATCTTTTCTTCCTTTCTTCCTTCCCCCAGTGGCTCTCCACATAATCTTATTATGTATGTATGTTATAAAAGCTTTGAGTGACACACCATCTCAAGGCATCATTTTAACTTTTCCAGAGACAATGGAGTCCGCCAGTGGGCAGCCTCCATGAAGCTGTGGGAGAAAGGACACAGGTTCAGACATCACCTCTGCATGGCCAGTCCACAGGAGACCCATCAAGAGCCCATATGGCTGGGATGAGTGGACAAGCCCAGGGGGCTCTGTGGAGGTCCCAGAGACCCCCTTGTGGAGTGGGCATTGCTGTGGGAGGGTATCCTCAGGGTAAATGATTTATTGTGAAATGACAGAGAGAGAGAGAGAAAGAGAGACCACAATTCCCCTGAAAATCTTGGCTCATCCCACAGGACTCCAGTGGCCTTTGATGGACCTGGCACATGTGTACATGTTTTTCTCCATAAATATATGAGTGCTACTGGTACAAATGACTTAACAGTTTGCTGACCCTCAAGTCCAAAGTAAATCATTTTCTTGCTTAACATTGGTCACTAGAGAAGAAAACTGTAGAGGCTGAAATATAAAAATATATTTTTATACCCTACAGGCAGGTTCAAACCGGGGTAGAACAAAGGAAAATGCAGCTCCTGCGTATAAAAAGCCAATACAAATTAAAGCAATAAATCTGGAACAATGACAGAAGGCAACTTAATAAAACTTTCCAACAATGGTACACTTTGAACAAAGACACACTGAACAAAGACACCACACACACACACACACACACACACACACACACACACACACACACACACCACTGCTCCAGAAGGGCAGAGGACCATGGTGAGAAGCTGAGTGAGAACTGGGGGAGTTGGAATGCCGCTTTTGATTTTCCTGATTGTCTTCTTCTGTCCAAACCACTGAATAATACATCAGTTAGTCTCCTGACCTGTAAAATGGATATATAGACCACTACGTGACTATACCAGACAATTAGAAAATAGATTTGAAACCTCATTGGAAGAGCATAAATCCTCTATAAATGCCTAGTGTCTTCATCAATATCACAATCATTTCTATCAGTACTGAAATCTGACAACAGCAACAATAATAATATAGTATCAGTTAACACGTATTAACCGATTTCCATAAGGACTATAAAACCACTCTTTATGGGTGGAGATAATGAAGTTCAAGAACACTGTGCCTTGTGAGGATCAGGGCCACCATACACAGTGCACAACGTGAACACATACAAGTTGTTCACGTTGTGCACGGCACAGTCTAGGGGTGCCATTTACATTTGTCATTATTACGGTTTGGGACACTTTCTCTGCAGTTGGCAGTGAAAGGTTTGAGGAATGGGCAGCATTTTCTTATTCTCAAAAAGGTGCTGCGCAGGCCAGTAGAGGGGCTGGTCAGGAGTTAAATTTAATTTTTTCTGACTCCAACATAAGAAAAATCAAAACATCACCCCCACTCACCTCCCTGCAGCTGTTGCCAACCTCTCTACCCCTTGTGCAGCAGCCTGGCTGGCTGGGACTGGGGACAAGCGTCTGCATCCTCCCTGCCAACCATCCCCACCTGGTGGGGCAACAACAGATGCCAGAACAGCCATCTGGGTGGAACCTGGAGGACAGCCAGGCTTGCAGCACCAAACCAGGGTGTCGCCAGCTGCTCATAGTGGAGGGAGGTTGAGGGGTGCCCTGAATAAGGGTGCAGAGAGTGCTGAGGTCAGCCCACTTGCCATTCACCAAGGTTTGCACCCTGATGGGGGGCTACATCTGTCCAACATGAAGGGCACCTTTTTTCTAATTCACAAGAATGAAATATATCGGTAGCTGGGTAGCCCAGGGGAAGTGAGGGGTGAGCAAGGAAGAAGAGATCAGGAGAGGCCAGAGAGAACCCCTGTATTCATGCGGCCAGCTTGGCTTGGTGGCTGAGAGCCCAGTCTCAGTGGTCAGACTGCCTGGGGCCAAATCCTCGCTCTACCACCTGCTAACTGTGTAAACTTGGCAACTACTAACATCTGCGACTCAGTTTCCTTCTCTGTAAAGTGGGAATGGTAAGAGTTTTTAGTTTCTAGGCCATTGTGAGGCCAACATGAGTGCACGAGGGGAACGTGCTTACCATGTGCTCAGTAACTGTCTGCTATTACAGACAGAAGTGTGCCTGGCCCAGGGCCCACATGAGGAACAAGACAGAGCCCAGAAGTCTGGCTCACCAGCGACAGTAAACCTCAGCTGGCCACAGGAGCAGTGATGAAAGGCCAGGAAATCAAGTCCACCCAGGAGCCAGAGCTCCAGGATGGAGTCAGTTCAGACGGATTCCAGGAGAAAACGGGCTGACATTTATGTTGAACTCCTGTGCTCCACGGATTTGGAGCCAGAGCCTTTTCTACCCAGAGAGGACGGAATGAAATCCAACTGCCTACCAGAATCTCCCCTACCCAGCCCTATCTGAGCTCCGCCTCCCTGCATCTCTGTTCCCAACACAGTCCTCACACTCACTGTCCCTACACTCAGCACCTTCTCTCCTTGGCCTCATCCCAGCCTCATTTTTCCCCAGGAGAACTCTTGCATTGCCCCATCTCAGCGTTTGGCTTTGGGGGCAAACAGAAACTGGTTCAAATCCTGGTGTCTTGTTCCGACTGGTGAGGTTCCTTAGCATCAGGCCTCACTTGCCATCCTTACAGAGTTGGGCAGACCGACTCTCACTCCATGTGATAAAAGGAAATGAAACACAGATGAACTGAAAAGCATCGCTCCTGCCCTCAGTGTCCATGTGCTTGGGGCAAACTCCTCAATCTCAGTGAAGCCTCAGCTCCCTCACCTGAAAAACAAGGATAATAACAGTAAATGAGGAAATGGATTTAACAGTGTTAGAACACAGCCTGGCACACAGCTAATGCTCCATAAATACTGTTGTTATTGTTACACATGTGTTATAAACAATCCATTCCCCCCAAAAGACTTTTTCTCCTTTTTTGGGGTTTGCATCCATTCCCCCCAAAAGACTTTTTCTCCTTTTTTTGTGTTTGCTTCTTGTGCAGTTATTTTAGTTTCTCCAAACAATTTCTGAGCTCCTGTTGTATTACAGCTCTGAGCTGTATCTGGGATGAGGAGGAGCAGGGTCTTTGCCTTTAACATCTCAGTCTTGAGGGGGGATATTCATACGTAATTAACCATCATACGATGTGGGAAGTGTCTGTCAGCTATGGCCTTAACAGTGCTGCATAACAAGCCACCCCCAAACTCAGTTGCTTGTGACAGTAAGCACCAGTTCTCACATTCCGCAGTTGTGTGGGCTGGTCCTGGCTTCGCTGATCTACACCAGGCGTGGTGTGGCTGGGCTCAGGCTGCAGCGGGGGTCCCAGTCAGTTCCACATGTTTCTTATTGTCCTTGGCCCAGCAGCTGCTGCTGGCATGCTCTTCTTATCAGCAGATCACCAGACCTCCAGAGTGTGACCCCAGCCACTCAAGCACACCTCAGGACTCCATTCACGGCTCACCCACTGATATTCCAGTGGGCTAAGAAATTCACATGGGTAAGCCTGAATTCCATGTTTAAGGATCTATACCCACCGTATCCACTTAATCTAGGCAGGGGTGTGGAGGGAGGAAGTGGGGGGTGCAAAGAATGGGGACCCATCTTACATAGCAATTTGGACTTTAGTTCTGGATACAATGGAAGTGTGAAAGCAGAAGGACACTGGTCCAAACTTGGGCTTAGGAAGATCTTACTGGTGACAATGTGAAAGAGGGATTCGAGGAGGGAGGGGTTGGAAGCACAAAGACCTCTTAGAATAGACCCTGTGGGGGTGTCCTAGTGAGTGACAGAGGGATGAGAAGCAGGGGATAGACTTGAGAACCACCCCACATTCCTTAATGCTGTGCGCTGGTCCCAAGTGCTTTCCATAAATGAAAAGAGCTCCCCTAGGTCACTTAATAAGTTCGGCAAGATAAGTCAGGAGGGCGAAATGATTTTTCCAAGACTCCATTAGGAAGGATCAGATGACCACCAGGATGAGCTTTTTCTTTCATTTCTCACGTGTGTGGGTTTCCCGAGCTCCTAAGGCTGGCCGCACTGCAAATGCAAATTATTAGTTGCCATTTGAGAAGTCTTAATTATCTGGATCCATTGGAAACCTAGTCAGTTACTTGAAACCAAGAGGTCGATAGCTCTAATCAATGCTGGGCCATTAAGGCACCCCGAGCACTCAACAGAAACAGCCGCAGCCCCACACCCAGAACTCATGATGCCCGAGGAACCTTCGCTTTCTGAAAAGAGAACAGAAAACTCTTTAGGTTGGACCGTGTGATCGCTGACGAGGCGGGCATATGTAACCACAGCTGCCAGGAGGGGTTAATTAGATTAAGATCTTTCATTTTAGGTGATCAGAAAGGTTTTGCCTTTTATCCCCGCCTCCGGAAATGGGTTGTTAACCTTTGAAGTGAATCAGACTTGAGGGGCCGTCTCATGTCTCCCCTACAGACCCATCTCATTCCAGAGAACCTTGACTGGAAAAAGGAGAGATTAACTCTTCTTTTGCAGCCTTCAACTCCTCTGGGGCTGGAAGATGTGGCACCTTAACCTTCCTCCTTGGATGTCCTAACATGATCAGACACAGCTCTGCCAGCCTGTCCCTCCATGTGTCTCCTTTGTCACACTAAGTGGCACCTTACTGTTGGCTCCAGTCAAACATTGGAGAGTCATTGATTCTTCTCTTTCCCTCAATATCCCACACACACAGCCACTCACCAGGAGGTCCTTTGGGCTCCGCCTCCAAAATGTGTTCTGAATACAGACCCTTCCCTCTAGGGCCTTTGCCCCCACCCTCGTCTAGACCCCCAGTGTCCCTTTTCTTGCCTCAGTGCCAGTGATGACCTTTTAATTGGCCTCCCTGCTCTGCCCTTACCCGAAACAGAGCATTCTACATAAAGCAGCGGAAGTGATCATTGCCAAATGTAAATCGAAGGAGGTGTTATGGGTGGAATCCTGTGCCCTATAGCGGTATGTTGAAGTCCTAATCCCCGTACCTGTGAATGTGGCCTTATTTGGAAACTGGGGTTATGCAGATGTGATTGGTTAAGATGAGGGTGGGCCGCAGACCCAAGCTGACTAGTGTTCTTATAAGACTCAGAGACCAGACTTGCAGAGTCATGCAAGGAGAAGGCTATGTGAAGACAGAGGCAGAGACTGGAGTAAGGGGTCCCCAGGGGCTGTGGCAACCAGTAGAAACTGGAAAAGGTGAGGATGGATCCTCCCTGGAGCCTCCAGAAGTAGCATGGTTCCACAGACACCTTGATTTCAGACTTCTGGCTTCCATCCTCTGTGGGAATGAATTTCTGTTGTTTTAAGCTATCTAGTTTGTGGTGATTTGTTACAGCAGCCCTAGAAACTGATACAGATGGGAAAAACAGCAGCTTTCCAGTGAGGAATCCTGGCAGTCACCACCCTATTGAAGGCAACAAGGTTCACACCACCAGGGACAGGTCTTCTGGCAACCACTTACTCTCCGATACGATACAATGTGATAAGAAGGGCACTCCATCTTCTTCCCCAAAACCCACAGCCTCAGTCTAATCACGAGAAAACTGTAGACAAATCTAAACTGAGGAACATGCTGCAAGATACTGACTGCTACTCTTCAAAAGCATCAGGTCATGAAAAACAAGGACAGACCCAGGAGATGTCACAGATCGGAGGAGCCTCAGGAGCCGGGATGACTAAATGCAGCATAGGATCCTGGATAGGATTCTGGGACAGAAAAGGGACATCAGTGAACAAGCCACTGAAATCTGAATAAAGTCTGTAGCTTAGTTAAGAGTGTTGCATCAGTGTTAATTTTTAGCATTGATAAATGGGCCATGGTTATGTAAGATGTTAACATGAGAGGAAGCTGGTGAAGGGTAGACAGGAACTCTCTGTGCTGTCTTTGCAACTTTTCTGTAAATCTAAAATTATTTTCAAATAATTAAAAAAAAATCCAAACCTTCCTTTTGCACTTGGTATAAAATTCAAATTCTTAACCAAAGCCTGCCAAGGCCCCGTGGCCTCCCCTGCCTCCTTTTTTGTCGTATGTGGCTCCACTCACCCACCCTCAATTCCCCAAACATCCAGGCCAGTTCCTGCATGAGGACCCTTGTCCTGGCTGTTTCTCCTCACCAGAAAGTTCTTCTCACTGAGATTTAAAAGACTGGTGCCCAGTCCCTTTCTGTCACTCAACCTAAATGTCTCTTACCTTCCTTCATCCGTCACTCGGTCATTCTCTGCCCCATCAGCCTATTTTAATTGTCCAAGTCACCCTAATTTCTGGTTTTGTCCGTGTTTGTCAACTTATCAAATGTTTATCTCTTTTCCTAGAAAGCCAACTCGTAATATTAAAGATATTATCTATCTAGTTCATAGATAAAGTTCCTGCTCATAGCCAGAGAGCCACAAATGATTATCCAGTGAGGGAACAAATGGTGAGTTGGAGAATCTCTCTGAGATAGCTTTTTCAACAGTAAAGAATGCAACAAATACGCTTTTCTCCAGGACTTGTTTTATGATGGACTAGTCCAAAATATACCGTGTAATATAACCAGGAATATTACTAATATATTATTAATAGAGCACAGTGCTCAGCCCACCTGGGGTCTGCTCTTTCTGCCCATCCCAGCAGGTGGCAGAGGTGGGGTCTGTGGTCTCACAGCAGAGCAGGAGCAGGGACTAGAGAGTGCCAGAGCTTCTCCTGTGTACCTGGAACCAGCCAAGGATACTGTGGAGAGAGAAATGAGGTGCACTCATTGAAAAGTCCTAGGTGCCGGATAGAATGTAAGAGACCCACATGAGAAGTTGGAACTGCCAACAAGCAAGGACACACTGCTCTCAGCAGCGGGTCATGAATAACATATATGCTCCCTACAACATAGGTGCTGGGGTTGCAGCCTCCACGCTTTCATTCCAGGTAGCAGGAGGGAGAATTGACAAAGGGCAAAAGGAGATTCCCAAGTGAATAAGACCCCTTCGCAGAAGCACTTCAGGAAGTGCATCCCACGACTTCCCCTCATATCACATCCACTGAACCCAGCCACAGAGCCAAGCCCAAGAGCAGGGCGGCTGGGAGGTGGACTCTCTTAGCAGGTCATTGCTCCTGCTAACAAAATGGGAGTTGTATTGTTTTGCTGTTAGCGAAGAAGAGGAAAACAGACATGGGCGGGTGACCAGTGGACTCTGTCCCAGGTGGTTTCTGCCAAAGTGGCTCTTGTCAGGGATTATCATGACTCTGGTAGGCTTGGCCCAAGATGACTAGTATCCCAGAAGGAAAGAAGAAGTGCACCAGGCAGGGGCAGGACAGGGGTGGTCTCTGCAAGAGGGTTGTCCTTGGAGGTGAAAGATGACCAGTACATTAGTCCAGTGCCTAAGAGGGTCTGTGCATCTGGACTGATCACAGTCAAATAAATTTTTAAAAAACCAAAAGCTGGCCGGGCGCGGTGGCTCAAGCCTGTAATCCCAGCACTTTGGGAGGCCGAGACGGGTGGATCACGAGGTCAGGAGATCGAGACCATCC